>NW_027507878.1:1103320-1328320 GCF_037356315.1 Lithobates pipiens | reverse complement strand
GAGAGCTTGCGGAGACAGGGGGGAGCGCTTTAAAAAAAAATTGTTTTCTTATTTATTTTATTTATTATTTATTTTATTTTATTGTATTATTTATTTATTTAATTATTTTATTTATTTTTATATTATTAAATTGTGTTTTTCAAAATAAAAATAAAAAAAAAAGATCACTTTTATTGCTTTCACAAGGAATGTAAACATCCCTTGTGACAGGCAACTCTTTAGGGAGGGATCGGGGTGTGGGGTCTAAAAGACCTCCAATCCCTCCTTTGCCCTTCCAAGTATTCAGATCACTGAAAAAGGAAATTCTGAATACTGTATATTTTTTTAAAATCTGGTGCTATTGGGAGGCGAGTAAACAGGAAGGGACGTTGCTTCCGTGTCTACATTCAGGAAGGAAGCTTCTTTCTAGTCTGTGGCTAGACGCCAGAAGTGCCGGATCATGGATCGGGTCTCCCGGATGGGAAGGGAGGCCTGGTCAGTGCGGTGGGAAGGGGGGTGTCCCTCCCCCTTCCACCCAGGGATAACAATTGAGTGGCTTTTAGTTGTTATCCCTGGAAAGCCGATCGCCCGCTCTAAAAAAGAATACCAGGATAATGTCTGCAGCTGCGGGCATCACCCCAGTATAACCCCCTAAAGCCGAGGCCACATATATGCGTACGTTCAGTGCGAAGGGGATAAAGAGGTTAAAGTATAAACATCCCTAGCACTGGTGTCAGTGACTGCGGTAATCACTCCCGGTATTGGTGTCAGTGGGTGCAATAATAGTTCCCAGCACTGGTGTCAGTACTATTAACCCCCTATATTGGTACCCCACCCCTCCACCCCCACATTGGTTCTCATGGCAGTTAAAATGAACCCCTTATTCATTCCCCAATCCTCCCTGCAGCTAATGAACCCAGAAGCTGCATGCACACCTCCCAACATTTTGAGATGGGAATGAGGGACACCTACTAACAAATGTATGTAGGCATAGGACACGCCCCCTGTCACGCCCCCTTTAAAGAAGAATTAACCACTACTATTCCTTTATATTGGCTTTTTAAAGTGGTTGTAAACCCTTACAACACACTTTGACCTACAGGTAAGCCTAGATTAAGGCTTACCTGTAGGTCCAAGAAATATCTCCTAAACCTATACGGTTTAGGAGATATTAGCCGAAAGACAGGCACCGCTGTCTTTTGGCGCATGCGCCGTAGACAGCGACATGCAGGCGCACTGAGAGCGGCACCCGTCAACGGCGATATGCCGCGCGCGTCGGCTCCCGTGTGCATGCGCGGGAGTGAAGTCATCAGCGGCGGAGCAGCGAGACCCACCGAGAAGATGGATGCGCCGGACTACAGGGGACAGAGGTGACATCGCTGGCTCCTGTGTCAGGTAAGTGACACATAATGGACTACTATGTGATGCGATGCGATGCATAGTAGTGCATTATGCTTTACCTTTGCAGAGAATGAAAGAGTAAGTAACACTCATCAGGGTTTACTTCCTCTTTAAAGCGGGAGTCCGCCGGGAGTTCCTCCGTTTTTTTTTTTTAAAAGCCAGCAGCTACAAATACTGCAGCTGCTGACTAAAATAAGGACACTTACCCGCCCAGCGCGCCAGCGATGTCGGCACCCGAAGCCGATCTCTCGATCGTCTCTCGGGTGCTGCCGCCGCCATCTTGGGTATGGGAATCAGGAAGTGGAGCCTTTCGGCTTCATTTCCCGGTTCCCTACTGTGCATGCACGAGTCGCGCTGCGCAATTAGGATGGACCCCGCTGCCTCTGGGATCTGTGTGTTTCCCAGCAGGCAGCGGGGGACTTTTGGAAAGGGGTGTAATCTACGCCCCCTTTCCGCAGAGAGCTATCACGGAAGTGGGTGCAGATACCTGTACTGTACAGGTACCTGCACCCCCCCTGAAAGGTGCCAATTGTGGCGCCGGAGGGGGGGAGGGTTCCGATGAGCGGAAGGTTCACTTTAGGGTGGAGCTCCGCTTTAACATGTACAAATGCTGGGAAACACTTTTTGAAAGATGAAAAGCGCATTTTAGATACAACTCTATAGATCAGACCAAGATGAGGGACAAATGAGGAGGAATGAGGGACGGGGGGACTTTGTTCTAAATCAGGGACAGTCCCTCGATATCAGGGACAGTTGGGAGCTATGTGCATGTGTTAAGTCACTTCTGGGTTCAGAGTTGTTATTCCCTGGATACTTTAGTCGGGAAGAAACTAATCAAGCTGGATCTGTGCTTCATTATCTGAAGTGTAGAGCAAGGGAGACATGGGGGGGGGGGGGGGGGGTCTATCAGGCCCCTTGTGTCTCCATAAAGAGGAACCCTCGTCTACCCAATGCTATCACATAGGGGGCCTGTTAGTTGTAATGGCAATAAAGAGAAAACATATGAAGTGTTAAAAAAATATATATATATACAGTGGTGTGAAAAAGTGTTTGCCCCCTTCCTCATTTCCTGTTCCTTTGCATGTTTGTCACACTTAAGTGTTTCGGAACATCAAACCAATTTAAACAATAGTCAAGGACAACACAAGTAAACACAAAATGCAATTTGTAAATGAAGGTGTTTATTATTAAAGGTGAAAAAAAATCCAAACCATCATGGCCCTGTGTGAAAAAGTGATTGCCCCCCTTGTTAAAACATACTATAACTGTGGTTGTCCACACCTGAGTTCAATTTCTCTAGCCACACCCAGGCCTGATTATTGCCACACCTGTTCACAATCAAGGCATCACTTAAATAGGAGCTGCTTGACACAGTAAGGTCCACCAGAAGATCCTTAAAAGCTACACATCATGCCGAGACCCAAAGAAATTCAGGAACAATTGAGAAAGAAAGTAATTGAGATCTATCAGTCTGGAAAGGGTTATAAAGCCATTTCCAAAGCTTTGGGAATCCAGCGAACCACAGTGAGAGCCATTATCCACAAATGGCGAAGACATGGAACAGTGGTGAACCTTCCCAGGAGTGGCCGGCCGCCCAAAATTACCCCAAGAGCGCAGCGACGACTCATCCAAGAGGTCACAAAAGACCCCACAACAACGTCCAAGGAACTGCAGGCCTCACTTGCCTCAGTTAAGGTCAGCGTTCATGCCTCCACCATCAGGAAAAGACTGGGCAAAAATGGCCTGCATGGCAGAGTTCCAAGGAGAAAACCACTGCTGAGCAAAAAGAACATCAAAGCTCGTCTCAATTTCTCCACAACACATCTTGATGATCCCCAAGACTTTTGGGACAACATTCTGTGGACCGATGAGACAAAAGTGGAACTCTTTGGAAGGTGTGTGTGCAAGTATATCTGGCATAGAAGGAACACTGCATTTCATAAAAAGAACATTATACCAACAGTAAAATATGGTGGTGGTAGTGTGATGGTCTGGGTCTGTTTTGCTGCTTCAGGACCTGGAAGACTTGCCGTGATAAAAGGAACTATGAATTCTGCTGTCTACCAAGAGATCCTGAAGGAGAATGTCCGACCATCTGTTCGTGTACTCAAGCTGAAACCAACTTGGGTTCTGCAGCAGGACAATCATCCTAAACACACCAGCAAGTCCACCACCGAATGGCTGAAGAAAAACAAAATGAAGACTTTGGAGTGGCCTAGCCAAAGTCCTGACCTGAATCCTATTGAGATGTTGTGGTATGACCTTAAAAAGGCCGTTCATGCTCGAAAACCCTCTAATGTAACTGAATTAGGACAATTCTGCAAAGATGAGTGGGCCAAAATTCCTCCAGGACGCTGTAAAAGCCTCATTGCACGTTATCGCAAACGCTTGGTTGCAGTTGTTGCTGCTAAGGGTGGCCCAACCAGTTATTAGGTTTAGGGGGCAATCACTTTTTCACACAGGGCCATGATGGTTTGGATTTTTTTTCACCTTTAATAATAAACACCTTCATTTACAAATTGCATTTTGTGTTTACTTGTGTTGTCCTTGACTATTGTTTAAATTGGTTTGATGTTCCGAAACACTTAAGTGTGACAAACATGCAAAGGAACAGGAAATGAGGAAGGGAGCAAACACTTTTTCACACCACTGTATATATAATAAAATGAATACAGATAATACAGTGTTTCTAATG
This sequence comes from Lithobates pipiens, assembly GCF_037356315.1. Lineage (NCBI taxonomy): Eukaryota > Metazoa > Chordata > Amphibia > Anura > Ranidae > Lithobates > Lithobates pipiens. The sequence continues at coordinate 1,324,245 of NW_027507878.1, read as the reverse complement.
TGCGGTGAAATCAGAGGAAGTCATTTCAGTCCTGGAGAGGAATTGGTACAACTGTGCAAGACTGAAGGTGGGGGGAGGGGGGCGGAGAGGGAGAATTTAAAAAAAAAGTTGGCTGGAGTGATATTTTAAACTTTAAAGGAATAAGCACAGGTTGGAAAATATAGAAGACACTTACAGATGAGACCAAAGGGCTTTAATAAGACGAAGCATTGGTCGGTGCCCTTTGGACAGTCTCTCACTTCTGGGGTGGAACATTTTCCTGACTCAGTGCACATAGTCTCCCAGCACCGCAGAGCCTCACCTAGAAGAAGATATATAGAGATTAGCAGGACACAGACAGGGAGCCGCCAACCTCATCCACTGACAACACACTGCCTCTCATCCACTGACATCCCAAGCCCCGCCCAGGACTACAGGACACCTCCGCCTAATGTTATGGAGAGGAGTAAAGTAGAAGGAGTTCTGTAGTCAAGAAGGAGAGAACATGACAGATGTGACAGGAAGTTAGGAGCTCAGTGGATGTCTGGAAGGACCATCAAGTATATTTCTGTAATTGTGGCATTTTTAAAGAGATAAAACATAGAGGGGACCATGTATAAAAAGCTTGCTAAACGCAGGTGACATGCATCAGCACAGCTCCATTGAAACTTGCTACAGTCTTTGTTTGTATAATTATCTCATATAATCATAGGCGCCGTCCTATTTTCTTTTCCTGTTTGAGGCATTTAAAACCAAATAGCACATTATGGCCAAAGGATGGAGCTCATGATCATACGAGAAAATGATATAATACAGAAAAAGGCACATTTCAATAATTAGAAAATGCAGATTTACAAGTAAAATAAAAAAAATAAAAAGGAAATAAAAAGGAAATAAAAAGGATTGATTCACGAGTAGCATGAGACTGTACCAAGTGGGAGCTGGGTACCAAGTGGGAGCTGGGTACCAAGTAGGAGCTGGGTACCAAGTAGGAGCTGGGTACCAAGTGGGAGCTGGGTACCAAGTGGGAGCTGGGTACCAAGTGGGAGCTGGGTACCATGTCATCGCTGTGATTGGCAGTAAAGGGAAATTTACAGGATAACCAAAATTTACTGACAGCATCAACGTTTTACCGACACAACACAAGACATTTACTGAGAGAGACAAATTGTTTACTGACTAGTGATGGCCGAACGGTTCGCCCGGCGGTCGTTTCGCGGCGAATTTCCGACTTTCGCCGTCCGCGGGTTCGAACGCCTTTTTCCGTCGTTCGCCCCGGCGGACTTACGTGTTTAATGTATACAAGAACTTTAACCTTTCGTGACACGTTTATCATGTGTTACAGGACAACCAATTGAGACATGACAGCTCATGGACACTTGGACATTCCCCCTAACCTATAAATACACCCGATCCGGTGGCCATTTTACATTCTTTCTTCTGTCACTGTAGGGAAAGGATCCTGTGTGGAGTAGGGACAGAGAAAACGCTAGCTATTTGGTACACAAAAGTTCTTTTCAGGACTGGTATAGGTGTTAGGTCAGCAGCCTGAGTTTCTTTTGTCAGTTTAGATAAAGGGACAGAGCGCTGTATGCTGCTATTTTAGGGACAGCTCAGCCAGATTAGTCTTTCTTCATCATCATCATCATCATCATCATTAGCTGTTACTATCAGGTCCACAAAAGAGCTGTTCCAGCTAATCGTTCCAGCCTACTCTTTTTTGCCAATTTGTATAGGGACAGGCAGGAAGCAGTGTGTCAGGCAGTGAGGATAATTTTAAAGACTTGCTGTTACTATTAGTTCCACAAAGGTTCTTTTCAGGACTGGTATCAGTGGTACGGTAATAGGCTTGTACACGTATAATATTCTTTCTTCCAAATATAGAAAGAATATTATACTTGACTGCTGCCCTTCTGCTGCAGTCTGCTAATCATTCACAACTCACTTGTTCCACAAAGCTCTTTATCAGGACTGGTAACTTGGTCTGTCTAGGGTGCTACGGTACATAGGCTTGGGTGCGGTACAGTCTGCTGTTCTGTAAGGACCGCTATCGGTCCACAATACATAGGGTTGCCGTGCACTACTGCTGACCGCTGCCCTATACTGCAGCAGTCCTTCATTGGTATAGGGACTGACGTACAGTCTGCTAATCACTAACACACAACCTGCTTGGTCCACAAAAGTTCTTATAAGGACTGGTAACTTGGTATAGGGTGCTACGGTACATAGGCCTGAGTGCGTTACAGTCTGCTGTTCTGTAAGGACCGCTATCGGTCCACAATACATAGGGTTGCCGTGCACTACTGCTGACCGCTGCCCTATACTGCAGCAGTCCTTCAGCGGTATAGGGACTGACGCACAGTCTGCTAAACACTAACACACAACCTGCTTGGTCCACAAAAGTTTTTATAAGGACTGGTAACTTGGTATAGGGTGCTACGGTACATAGGCCTGAGTGCAGTACAGTCTGCTGTTCTGTAAGGACCGCTATCGGTCCACAATACATAGGGTTGCCGTGCACTACTGCTGACCGCTGCCCTATACTGCAGCAGTCCTTCATTGGTATAGGGACTGACGTACAGTCTGCTAATCACTAACACACAACCTGCTTGGTCCACAAAAGTTCTTATAAGGACTGGTAACTTGGTATAGGGTGCTACGGTACATAGGCCTGAGTGCGTTACAGTCTGCTGTTCTGTAAGGACCGCTATCGGTCCACAATACATAGGGTTGACGTGCACCACTGCTGACCGCTGCCCTATACTGCAGCAGTCCTTCAGCGGTATAGGGACTGACGTACAGTCTGCTAAACACTAATACACAACCTGCTTGGTCCACAAAAGTTCTTATAAGGACTGGTAACTTGGTATAGGGTGCTACGGTACATAGGCTTGAGTGCGGTACAGTCTGCTGTTCTGTAAGGACCGCTATCGGTCCACAATAGATAGGGTTGACGTGCACCACTGCTGACCGCTGCCCTATACTGCAGCAGTCCTTCAGCGGTATAGGGACTGACGCACAGTCTGCTAAACACTAACACACAACCTGCTTGGTCCACAAAAGTTTTTATAAGGACTGGTAACTTGGTATAGGGTGCTACGGTACATAGGCCTGAGTGCGTTACAGTCTGCTGTTCTGTAAGGACCGCTATCGGTCCACAATACATAGGGTTGCCGTGCACTACTGCTGACCGCTGCCCTATACTGCAGCAGTCCTTCATTGGTATAGGGACTGACGTACAGTCTGCTAATCACTAACACACAACCTGCTTGGTCCACAAAAGTTCTTATAAGGACTGGTAACTTGGTATAGGGTGCTACGGTACATAGGCCTGAGTGCGTTACAGTCTGCTGTTCTGTAAGGACCGCTATCGGTCCACAATACATAGGGTTGCCGTGCACTACTGCTGACCGCTGCCCTATACTGCAGCAGTCCTTCAGCGGTATAGGGACTGACGCACAGTCTGCTAAACACTAACACACAACCTGCTTGGTCCACAAAAGTTCTTATAAGGACTGGTAACTTGGTATAGGGTGCTACGGTACATAGGCCTGAGTGCAGTACAGTCTGCTGTTCTGTAAGGACCGCTATCGGTCCACAATACATAGGGTTGCCGTGCACTACTGCTGACCGCTGCCCTATACTGCAGCAGTCCTTCATTGGTATAGGGACTGACGTACAGTCTGCTAATCACTAACACACAACCTGCTTGTTCCACAAAAGTTCTTATAAGGACTGGTAACTTGGTATAGGGTGCTACGGTACATAGGCTTGAGTGCGGTACAGTCTGCTGTTCTGTAAGGACCGCTATCGGTCCACAATAGATAGGGTTGACGTGCACCACTGCTGACCGCTGCCCTATACTGCAGCAGTCCTTCAGCGGTATAGGGACTGACGTACAGTCTGCTAAACACTAATACACAACCTGCTTGGTCCACAAAAGTTCTTATAAGGACTGGTAACTTGGTATAGGGTGCTACGGTACATAGGCTTGAGTGCGGTACAGTCTGCTGTTCTGTAAGGACCGCTATCGGTCCACAATAGATAGGGTTGACGTGCACCACTGCTGACCGCTGCCCTATACTGCAGCAGTCCTTCAGCGGTATAGGGACTGACGTACAGTCTGCTAAACACTAATACACAACCTGCTTGGTCCACAAAAGTTCTTATAAGGACTGGTAACTTGGTATAGGGTGCTACGGTACATAGGCTTGAGTGCGGTACAGTCTGCTGTTCTGTAAGGACCGCTATAGGTCCACAATAGATAGGGTTGACGTGCACCACTGCTGACCGCTCACCTATACTGCAGCAGTCCTTCAGCGGTATAGGGACTAAGAGTTTTGTCACAGGGTCATTTAAAAAATGACATGCAGAGGAAGAGGCAGGCCCTTCCGCAGGGGTGGTAGGGGTAGGGCAGGAGCAACAGGCTTGAGCCAAAGTGGGAAGTTGCAGAAGGTGCGTTCAATTACTTTAAAGGATGCACCAGACTTGGTTGAGTGGCTCGCTCAGCCTTACTCTTCTGCACCCTCCTCATCCTCTCGATCTGCACCCTCTTCTTCACTCTCTGCTATGTGCACCCCCAAAGACACTACCACCAACAACACGACCACCACCACCACCACCACATACCTTCCGCTTGAGTCACTGGAATTATTTTCCGATCCATATCAAGAGGACATTTCTGATGCGCAGCCACTCTTGGTATTGGATCAGGAAGAGGAGGTAGCAACAAGCGCTACTCAGCAGTCTGACGCCAGTACCCAGATCAGCCCAAGGAGGAGGTTGGTCCCCGGTGTTGCTGCCTACTCTACTTATAGCGGTGGGGAAGGTGACGTTGATGATGACGTGTCTAGTGATGTCACGTGGGTGCCCACAAGAGAGGAAGAGGAGGGGAGTTCAGAGGGAGATATGGACCAGCAGATAGGGAGGAGAAGCAGCAATGACTTACATTGCACAGCAGGGACAAAGCAGACTGCAAATGTATCAGGAGCGAGTCATCGACCATGTACGGTCACATCTGGCGCTCCCAGGACACCGGCACATGGCTCCGCAGTGTGGGCTTTTTTTAACGTGTCCGCTGCTGACAATAGCGTTGCCATCTGCAATCTTTGCAGTCAACGCGTTAGTCGCGGTAAGCCCAATACTCACCTAGGGACGACCGCCTTAAGAAGGCACATGAGCAGCCATCACCGAGCCCAGTGGGAGCAACGGAACACACAAAGCCACACTGCAGGCTCTCACCGTCCAGCCTCGTCTTCTACTTCTCCTTCTCCTCTCTCCTCACAATTGTCCTCCACTCCACCTTCCATCACGCCAAGCTCACATTTTTCTGCAAAAAGGCAGGCTTCCGTGGGCCTAATGTTTGAGCGTAAAAAAATGATGACGCCGGATAACCCTCTTGCCCAACGGTTGGCGGCTGGCTTGTCAGAACTCATAGCCCGCCAACTACTGCCATATAAACTGGTGGACTCGGAGGCCTTTCGCAAATTTGTGGCCATTGGAACACCACAATGGAAGGTCCCAGGAAGGAAGTATTTCTCAGAGAAGGGCATCCCAGAGCTATATGGCCATGTTCAGCGGCAAGTGAATGTATCTCTGGCACACAGTGTCGGTGCCAAGATACATCTGACCACAGACACGTGGTCTAGCAAACACGGGCAGGGAAGGTATATCAGTTTTACTGCCCACTGGGTGAACCTTCTGACGGCCGTCAAGCATGTAACCCGTGGCACCCGTGTAGATTTGGTTTTACCGCCACGGATTGCATGCAGGCCTGACTCTTCTTCTCCTCCTCCTACTCCATCCTCCTCCCTCTCCTCCTCAGCTGCCTCCTCCTTTTCCGCTGCTAGCGTCTCTTCCACTGCACCGCCCAAGCTCCCCAGAACCTATTCCACATGCCAGGTGAGACGTTGCCATGCCGTGCTGCGTCTGTTGTGCCTGGAAGCAAAGAGCCACACTGGCCCGGCACTCCTTTCAGCTTTGCGTTCACAGGCAGATGAGTGGCTAACACCGCTCAATTTGACAGTTGGTAAAGTGGTGTGTGACAACGGTGCCAATCTGCTTAGCGCATTGAAACAGGGCAAAATCACGCACGTGCCGTGCATGGCACACGTCTTAAACTTGGTCGTGCAGCGATTCCTTGTCAAATACCCTGGGGTCCAGGACATCTTGCGGCAGGCAAGGAAAATCTCGGCCCATTTCAGAAGATCTTACACGGCCATGGCTCGCCTTGCTGACATTCAGCGGCGACACCATCTGCCGGTCAGACGTCTTATTTGCGATTGCCCGACGCGATGGAACTCAACCTTCTATATGCTTGATAGGCTGCTCCAGCAGAAACGTGCAGTTAACGTCTACCTGTATGAACTCTGCGAAAGAAACGGTTCTGGGGAGCTGGGTTTTTTTTCACCGCGCCAGTGGCTGCTCATGCGCGACACATGCAGACTTCTGCGGCCATTTGAGGAGATCACCAAACTGGTCAGTCGCAGCCATGGCGCCATCAGTGACATGGTACCTTATGCCTTCTTTCTGGAGCGTGCATTGCGTCGTGTCATTGATCAGGCTGTGGAGGAGCAGGAGCGGGAAGATGAGGAAGTCGCAATGCTGGATGAATTCCCAGGGGGGGCTACTCTATCTGAGACAAGTCAACAACAGGAGTCTGATGAGGAGTCAGAGGAGGATGGTGCCGGGGCGGATGAGCAGGAGCAAGAAGAGCATGCTTTAAACCTTTCTGGGATCCCTGTTGTGCGAGGATGGGGAGAGGAGAATGAAGAGGACGACATTATCCTGGATGATGAGCAGGAGCCAGGCCACCACACCGCTTCCACTTTAGTGCAAATGGGGGCCTTCATGCTCCAGTGTTTTAATAGGGACCCCCGTATAAAAAGCATGAGGGTCAAGGACCAGTACTGGGTGGCAACGTACTTAGACCCCCGGTACAAACACAAAATGGCGGAAATGTTACCGCCGTCGCAGAGGGCTGTCAGAATGCAGCACTTCCAGGCCTTGCTTCGAGAAATGCTGCATTCTGCTTTTGCGTGCGCTGGCAGAGGAGCAATTCCCACTCCCAGAGAAGGATTTGCGGGTACCAATCCAACAGCGCCTGCAAGAAGAGGCCGGTTTGAAGATGTGTTGGTGACTTCGGATATGAGGTCATTCTTTCAGCCGACCCATCGACAGGTGTCATCCGGATCCAGCATCAGGGAACGCCTAGACCGTCAGGTGTCCGACTACATTGGGTTAACGGCCGATGTGGACGCTCTGAGGAGTGATGAACCCCTAGACTACTGGGTGGGCAGGCTTGACCTCTGGCCAGAGCTTGCCCAATTTGCAATCGAACTGTTGGCTTGCCCCTCATCCAGTGTCCTGTCCGAAAGGACGTTCAGCGCAGCAGGGGGGATTGTGACCGATAAGCGTACTCGCCTAGCTCACCACAGTGTTAACTACCTCACATTTCTAAAAATGAATGAGGCATGGATCTCGGAGGAATTCAACACATGTGATCAGTAGACCATGTATATGTCTATAAACAATTTTTGGAATCAAGCACACAGACCTTCTTAATTCATTTGGCTCACTTCCCTGACCCAAAAAAGCACACCGTACTATATGCCCCTACCCTCCTCTTTGAAGAGGTTGAGCGGTGTCATATTTCTACTGGGGCTGCTTATTATGAGGGGTTCCCACCATCCCTGTGCTGTGCTGACTTCCTCCTGGGTGTTCTTATTATGAGGGGCTCCCACCATCCCTGTGCTGTGCTGACTTCCTCCTGGGGGTTCTTATTATGAGGGGATCACACCATCCCTGTGCTGTGCTGACTTCCTCCTGGGGCTGCTTACGGTGCTGCTGTCAGCGCTGTATGTCACGGAGCTGCTGTCAGCGCTGTATGTCACGGAGCTGCTGTCAGCGCTGTATGTCACGGAGCTGCTGTCAGCGCTGTATGTCACGGAGCTGCTGTCAGCGCTGTATGTCACGGAGCTGCTGTCAGCGCTGTATGTCACGGAGCTGCTGTCAGCGCTGTATGTCACGGAGCTGCTGTCAGCGCTGTATGTCACGGAGCTGCTGTCAGCGCTGTATGTCACGGAGCTGCTGTCAGCGCTGTATGTCACGGAGCTGCTGTCAGCGCTGTATGTCACGGTGCTGCTGTCAGCGCTGTATGTCACGGAGCTGCTGTCAGCGCTGTATGTCACGGAGCTGCTGTCAGTGCTGTATGTCACGGAGCTGCTGTCAGCGCTGTATGTCACGGAGCTGCTGTCAGCGCTGTATGTCACGGAGCTGCTGTCAGCGCTGTATGTCACGGTGCTGCTGTCAGCGCTGTATGTCACGGAGCTGCTGTCAGCGCTGTATGTCACGGAGCTGCTGTCAGCGCTGTATGTCACGGAGCTGCTGTCAGCGCTGTATGTCACGGAGCTGCTGTCAGCGCTGTATGTCACGGAGCTGCTGTCAGCGCTGTATGTCACGGAGCTGCTGTCAGCGCTGTATGTCACGGAGCTGCTGTCAGCGCTGTATGTCACGGAGCTGCTGTCAGCGCTGTATGTCACGGAGCTGCTGTCAGCGCTGTATGTCACGGAGCTGCTGTCAGCGCTGTATGTCACGGAGCTGCTGTCAGCGCTGTATGTCACGGAGCTGCTGTCAGCGCTGTATGTCACGGTGCTGCTGTCAGCGCTGTATGTCACGGAGCTGCTGTCAGCGCTGTATGTCACGGAGCTGCTGTTAGTGCTGTATGTCACGGAGCTGCTGTCAGCGCTGTATGTCACGGAGCTGCTGTCAGCGCTGTATGTCACGGAGCTGCTGTCAGCGCTGTATGTCACGGTGCTGCTGTCAGCGCTGTATGTCACGGAGCTGCTGTCAGCGCTGTATGTCACGGAGCTGCTGTCAGCGCTGTATGTCACGGAGCTGCTGTCAGCGCTGTATGTCACGGAGCTGCTGTCAGCGCTGTATGTCACGGAGCTGCTGTCAGCGCTGTATGTCACGGTGCTGATGTCAGTGCTCTGTATTACGGTGCTGCTGTCAGTGCTCTGTATCTCCTGCACCCTCTTGTTTGCCTACCCTGGTCCCTGACCTTCCCTCTCCTCCATTGCCTTCATTAGCTCCATAGTCCTGAATTGTCAGAACAATTTCCCAAATAAAAAAAAAATGCTTGTAGTTATCGATCCCAAATTCACCTCATACATGTATTATGCTATTGTCCAGGTGGTGGGACTACGTGCTACCCCCTAATAATTACCCCGTGGCCGCAAATTCGACCTAAAGGTTTGCGAAATTCGCCTCCCATTGAAGTCAATGGAGCCCGCGGCGAACGGTCGTTTTCGCGAACGTTTGTGTCCGTTCGCGTTTCGCGTTCGCGAAACGTCCCGTCGGAAGTTCGTCCATCACTATTACTGACACATAAAATTACAGTTTACAGTGCAAAACAAAGCAAATATCAATATTTAAGCCACAAAACATGTAGCTTGTGCTATTAGCAATGTGTTTATGTTATACCAATAGGCAAAAAAACATATTGTCCATATCAGAGAAGTACTTACCGAGGCCGAGATGCCGAGAGCGGTTCACCCTTGCGACTAAGCGCAGTTCGCCCCCCTGGAGGTGATACAGGGAGCAAATGGCACAAAGAGGCACAGGAAACCCAGGAGGCAGGGGAAGCCTTGCGTGAAGGACTGGTAGAGATGGACACCTTGTGTAGCAACTGGCTGGTAGCTGTAGAGGGCGGAACGCCCGGCAGGGGGTCAAACACTGACAGTCCTAGATACAGGCACAGGCTCGGGTAAGGTGTCTTAGGGAGACACAAGCAAGTCCGGGTCACAGGCCGTGGGTCAGGGCAGGAGACAAGAGGCAAGTCCGGGTCACTGGCAGAGGGTCAAACACTGGAGAGAAGCGGAGTCCGTATAACAAAGCCGAGGGTCAAGTCCAGGAGAAAAGCAGCAGCGTCAAAGAACAATCTGTGTCACAACGGGCAATCAGATGCACAAACAGGTTTTTAGGTAACAGTAGCTGAAGACAAACCAGCAATTGATGTTTGCACCAGAGCAGCTTTTATAGGCTGCCAGGGAGAAGCTAAACGTGCGCCAATGCGCCTGAGCGCCGGACTGCTAATGCGCGTTCGCCAGAACGCCGTTCCACCACACATGCGCGCAGGGACATGGCTGAGGCGCCTGGATGGCCTGGACCCCTGACACTCCATTTGCATGAAGGTCAGGTTAATATAACCGAACACAGAGTTCCTCCGTACATCAGAGTCTGCAGGGGTTCCCCTTTACAGTGCAAGTGGGAACTTTGCAGACCCTGATGTAAAAGGGAACGCAGTGGACTGTGATGTAAAGGAGAAATCTGTGGACTCTGATGTAAGGTGGAATGCTGCGGACTCTGATGTAAAGGCAAGCTCTGATGTAAGGGGTTCTCTGGACAACCAATCACAAGTGTCCACAGAGCTTCCCTTTACATCACAGCCCACAGTCACCAATGTGTCTTCACATTGCAATCCAAAAATGTTTCTACACTGGATTAAAAATGACAGCAGAACAATTCTGGGCTCTCCGTTCGGTGAAATGATTTTCTACATTGTTTCTTCTAAACTGCAACATGGAAAGAAGTCAGAATCATTGAAACATTTTCATTTACATAGTTAGTCAGGTTGAAAAAAAAAGACACAAGTCCATCAAGTCCAACCCATGTGTGTGATTATATGTCAGTATTACATTGTATATCATGTATGTTGTGTGATTATATGTCAGTATTACATTGTATATCATGTATGTTGCGGTCGTTCAGGTGATTATCTAATAGTTTCTTGAAACTATCGATGCCCCCCGCTGAGACCACCACCTGTGGAAGGGAATTCCACATCCTTGCCGCTCTTACAGAAAAAAACCCTCTACGTAGTTTAAGGTTAAACCTCTTTTCTTCTAATTTTAATGAGTGGCCACGAGTCTTGTTAAACTCCCTTCTGCAAAAAAGTTTTCTCCCTATTGTGGGGTCACCAGTCTGGTATTTATATATTGTGGGGTCATTAGTCCGGTATTTATATATTGTGGGGTCACCAGTTCGGTATTTATATATTGTGGGGTCACCAGTCTGGTATTTATATATTGTGGGGTCTCCAGTCCGGTATTTATATATTGTGGGGTCACCAGTCCGGTATTTATATATTGTGGGGTCATCAGTCCGGTATGTATATATTGTGGGGTCATCAGTCCGGTATTTATATATTGTGGGGTCACAAGTCCGGTATTTATATATTGTGGGGTCACCAGTCTGGTATTTATATATTGTGGGGTCACCAGTCCGGTATTTATATATATTGTGGGGTCACCAGTTCGATATTTATATATTGTGGGGTCACCAGTCTGGTATTTATATATTGTGGGGTCACCAGTCCGGTATTTATATATTGTGGGGTCATCAGTCCGGTATTTATATATTGTGGGGTCATCAGTCCGGTATTTATATATTGTGGGGTCATCAGTCCGGTATTTATATATTGTGGGGTCACAAGTCCGGTATTTATATATTGTGGGGTCACCAGTGTGGTATTTATATATTGTGGGGTCACCAGTCTGGTATTTATATATTGTGGGGTCACCAGTCCGGTATTTATATATTGTGGGGTCACCAGTCTGGTATTTATATATTGTGGGGTCAGCAGTCCGGTATTTATATATTGTGGGGTCATCAGTCCGGTATTTATATATTGTGGGGTCACCAGTCCGGTATTTATATATTGTGGGGTCACCAGTCCGGTATTTATATATTGTGGGGTCACCAGTCCGATATTTATATATTGTGGGGTCACCAGTCTGGTATTTATATATTGTGGGGTCACCAGTCCGGTATTTATATATTGTGGGGTCACCAGTCCGGTATTTATATATTGTGGGGTCACCAGTCTGGTATTTATATATTGTGGGGGTCACCAGACTTTTGAATCTAGTTTAACCATGAAAATAAATAAATAAAAAGTACTATAATACAATCCCATATACACAATCCTATACCCACAGTTGATCCGGAGGAAGGCAAAAAAGCAAAGCATGATCCAAAAATTCCTTCCTGATCCCCCGAGAGGCAATCGGAATTTCCCTGGATCAACTTTACCTATAAATGTCAGTACCCAGTTATATTCTGTACATTTAGGAAAGAAATCCAGAGCTTTCTTAAAACAATCTACTGAGCTGGCCAGATTAACCTCTGGATCCACATTTTCACAGCTCTTACTGTGAAGAAACCTTTCCGTATTTGGAGATGAAATCTCTTTTCCTCTAGGCGAAAAGAGCGCTCCCTTGTCTTCTGTGATGACCTTGAAGTGAATAACTCAACAACAAGTTCACTATATGGACCCCTTATGTATTTATACATGCAGATCATATCCCCCCTTATGTATTTATACATGGAGATCATATCCCCCCTTATGTATTTATACATGGAGATCATATCCCCCCTTATGTATTTATACATGGAGATCATATCCCCCCTTATATATTTGTACATGTTGATCATATCCCCCCTTATGTATTTATACATGGAGATCATATCCCCCCTTATATATTTGTACATGTTGATCATATCCCCCCTTATGTATTTATACATTGAGATCATATCCCCCCTTATGTATTTATACATGGAGATCATATCCCCCTTTATGTATTTATACATGGAGATCATATCCCCCCTTATGTATTTATACATTGAGATCATATCCCCCCTTATGTATTTATACATTGAGATCATATCCCCCTTATATATTTATACATGGAGATCATATCCCCCCTTATGTATTTATACATGGAGATCATATCCCCCTTATGTATTTATACATGGAGATCATATCCCCCCTTATGTATTTATACATTGAGATCATATCCCCCCTTATGTATTTATACATTGAGATCATATCCCCCCTTATGTATTTATACATGGAGATCATATCCCCCTTATGTATTTATACATGGAGATCATATCCCCGCTTATATATTTGTACATGTTGATCATATCCCCCCTAATCTCCTCTTCTCAAGAGAGAATAAATTCAGTTCCTCTAATCTCTCCTCATCGCTCCTCCATGCCTCTTATCAGTTTGGTTGCTCTTCTCTGCACTTTCTCCTGTTCCCCGATATCCTTTTTGAGAACTGGAGCCCAAAACATTTCTTCCCAGCAGGAGCTTCAATATAAAGTAACAAATATCCAGGAGAAAAAAATATATAATGAAAAACAAAGTCAATCTGCTGCTAGTATACATACTGTATTTGGACAATGCATTGCTATAATCTGGACTCTAGGATCACAAGACAAAATGCACCATAAGGAAATATTCTTACCATGGATACAGATGAGCCCCAGGATTAGGAGAGCTTGATAGATCACTGCTTTCATGTTGATGTTCTTCAGGTTGTGCTATGAGCTGTATAAGAGCCCCTATGCTTATAACACTGGGGTAGAGCTACGTCACTGGTGGTCACATTTCATAACAAATTTTATTGGTATTAATCTCACTGCCAATATATCATTTGTATTGCTAAATTGGTCTCTTTATATCCTGAGACAGTACAATGATCCCTAAGATATCTGGGAAAGATGGAGAAAGATACTGGGCTTTATTCCAGCAGGAACATTCTGTATTCTGGAATATTCCAGTGTTTAATGCACGGGAAATGATCAACATTTTATATAAACTGGATAAAGTGCGGCAAAGTTACAATGTGCAGTAGAGGAGTGTGGAGGGTACGACAGTGGGCAATATGTACAGGAGTGGAATGTGGAGGGTATGACAGTGGGCAATATGTACAGGAGTGGAATGTGGAGGGTATGACAGTGGGCAGTATGTACAGGAGAGGCGTGCGGAGGGTATGACAGTGGGCAGTATGTACAGGAGAGGAGTGTGGAGGGTAAGAAATTGGGCAATATGTACAGGAGAGGAGTGCGGAGGGTATGGCAGTGGGCAGTATGTACAGGAGAGGAGTGTGGAGGGTATGACAGTGGGCAATATGTGCACGAGTGGAATGTGGAGGGTATGACAGTGGGCAGTATGTACAGGAGAGGTGTGTGGAGGGTATGACAGTGGGGGGTATGTACAGGAGAGGAGTGTGGAGGGTATGACAGTGGGTGGTATGTACAGGAGAGGAGTGTGGAGGGTATGGCAGTGGGCAGTATGTACAGGACAGGAGTGTGGAGGGTATGACATTGGGCAATATGTACAGGAGAGGCGTGCAGAGGGTATGACAGTGGGTGGTATGTACAGGAGAGGAGTTTGGAGGGTATGACAGTGGGTGGTATGTACAGGAGAGGAGTGTGGAGGGTATGACAGTGAGTGGTATGTACAGGAGAGGAGTGTGGAGGGTATGACAGTGGGCGGTATGTACAGGAGAGGAGTGTGGAGGGTATGACAGTGGGTGGTATGTACAGGAGAGGAGTGTGGAGGGTATGACAGTGGGCGGTATGTACAGGAGAGGAGTGTGGAGGGTATGACAGTGAGTGGTATGTACAGGAGAGGAGTGTGGAGGGTATGACAGTGGGCGGTATGTACAGGAGAGGAGTGTGGAGGGTATGACAGTGGGTGGTATGTACAGGAGAGGAGTGTGGAGGGTATGACAGTGGGCGGTATGTACAGGAGAGGAGTGTGGAGGGTATGACAGTGGGCAGTATGTACACGAGTGGAATGTGGAGGGTATGACAGTGGGCGGTATGTACAGGAGAGGAGTGTGGAGGGTATGACAGTGGGCAGTATGTACAGGAGAGGAGTGTGGCGGGTATGACAGTGGGCGGTATGTACAGGAGAGGAGTGTGGCGGGTATGACAGTGGGCGGTATGTACAGGAGAGGAGTGTGGAGGGTATGACAGTGGGCAGTATGTACAGGAGAGGAGTGTGGCGGGTATGACAGTGGGCGGTATGTACAGGAGAGGAGTGTGGCGGGTATGACAGTGGGCAGTATGTACAGGAGAGGAGTGTGGCGGGTATGACAGTGGGCGGTATGTACAGGAGAGGAGTGTGGCGGGTATGACAGTGGGCAGTATGTACAGGAGAGGAGTGTGGCGGGTATGACAGTGGGCGGTATGTACAGGAGAGGAGTGTGGCGGGTATGACAGTGGGCAGTATGTACAGGAGAGGAGTGTGGAGGGTATGACAGTGGGCGGTATGTACAGGAGAGGAGTGTGGAGGGTATGACAGTGGGCAGTATGTACTAGACATGTGCAGAGTAAAATATTTTGTTTCGGAATATCGTTTTCGTCTGAAAACTTAATTTATTTAGTTTCTCCCGAAATTTGTTTTTATTTATTTCGTTTTTCGTTCAAAAATTGCTTTCGTCTGAAAATCCACATGAATTACGGTCGAATCTGTCTTTGAAGGCTTATGGTGTCTGTCGAATGTATAAAGAAGATTCGACGGAGATAGTATATAGCATACTTCGTGTGAACTTTAGAACCCTATTAAAGTCTATGGGACTCCAACGTTCAAAATCTAAAGTGCTCATTTTAAAGGCTAATATGCAAGTTACTGTCCTAAAAAGTGTTTGGGGACCTGGGTCCTGCCCCAGGGGACATGTATCAATGCAAAAAAAAGTTTTAAAAAACGGCCGTTTTTTCAGGAGCAGTGATTTTAATAATGATTAAAGTGAAACAATAAAAGTGTAATATTCCTTTAAATTTCATACCTGGGTGGTGTCTATAGTATGCCTGTGAAGGGGCGCATGTTTCTGGTGCTTACAACTGACTGTGGGAGGGGGGTGGAGGGGGTGAGGTGTTTAATTTCACTGACACTGACTGGGGGATGGGGGTGGGGGGGACAGGGAAGCCACCACTCCCCATAATATGAACCCGTCATTGCTCACCCACCTTCAGTAGAAATCAGGCTAAGAGGTCAGGCTTACAGGGTTCTTCAACTCTCAATGTTGTGTTTAAACCGAAAACCTTCTAGAGAAAGGATTTTCATCTACCAACATGGAAAACAAGTCACAATGACAGGTAGGTGTAAAGGTTAAAGCACATGCAATCATTTATTCCTGAGAACTTAAGTTATAAATCAGAAAATTTCAAAGCATTTGTGAAATGAAGAAAAAAAACTGAATGTAAATGACCGTGACAAAGCTAGACATTCTTTCAACCGGGGCAAAGACTCAGCTTCCCCCACCCCAGAGAGAATCTCTCCATCCATACACTCCCAGCCCCCTGCACAGATAGGGAAACGTTATAAATATGTAGATAAGCCATAGGATGGTAATAATAATAATAAAGGTTTTGGTGATAGTGATTTCAAGCCTCCCTTCAGTAGCGGATTAGGGCGGGCGCTGCCGGGAAAGAAGAAATGAGCCAAGAAGTTGGTCTTTATTAAGGCCTTCGACTGTGTGTTCTTCTTCCTTCCTGGCAGCGCCCCTCCCAAATCGCTGTGGGGGTGAGGCTTGAAATCTCCACATAAAGCACTGATTCTTTCTTCTGGAATGACAACTAGGGTCACCCCCCTTTTCTTCAAGCCAAGCCCTAACACTTCAGCGGCTCACACCAATATTCATTTTTTATAGTATACACTATAGTCGGGGTCTCCAAAAGTTCTAAACAATGGGCCAGATTATTGTCCTTCAGAATTTAGGGGAGCCGGAATATGGCCAGTGGCAGTGGTGGCTCATCCATACAGGGCGCCCCCCTAATCCATGTACCCAGCCCCCTAATCTACATGCAGGTGTGCTGGATGCATGGATTTCAATGGGTTTATTTTTTATTTTTGAAGCACACGATTAGAGCCTAAGGCTCTAATTGGCTTCAAAAAAGGGTGGGCTCAGGGCGGAGAGCACTGCACCCTGAGCACACCTAGTTATGTGACAATAGCGAATTATAATTCGCCATTGTCTTCCTGATTCTCCTCCTGACCAATCAGAAAGTGGGTCCAGAGACCCGATTGGCCGCGAATCTTACTACTTCCGGCCAATCGGGTCTCAGGACCCACTTCCTGTTTGGCTGGGAGGAGAAGAAACAGCCCCTGAGTGAGGAATAGAGGGAGCGAGGAGCAGCAGCCCTACCCCAAATCCTCCTCATCTGCCTCCTAAGGTAAGGAGGCCTCTGATCGCTGCCTTCCCATCCACCTCCTGTGTGGGGGGTGATCATCGCCTTCCTGTCTGCCTCCCACGGGGGGAATCGCCACATTCCTGTCCGTCTCCTGTGTGTGTGGTGGCATTTGGTTTGCCGCCCCCCAAAATATTCAGCACCAGCCACCACTGGCAGTGGAAATTTTCTTGACATCATTGGGAGTAAACATTGCCACATTTAGTATTAGGGGGAGAAGCAGTGCCTCATCATTAGTATCATTGGGAAGAATAGTGCCCCATTATTGATGTCAGTGGGAGATATTGTGCTTCATTGTTAATGTCATTTGGCAGAATAGTGTCTCGTATCAGTGGGAGGAGTAGTGTCCCAAGGGCCGGATAAAGGCAGGCAAAGAGACGCATTCGGCCCCAGGGCCGCAGCTTGGAGACCACTGCGCTATAGTAATGTAAAATCCCGCTCTGTAAAATGACCCGCTCTGTGTACAATGATGACATGCTTTTTGGCCGTGTCTATATACCCAGAGTCTGCAACTGGAAATACAGGTTTGCATATGATGGAGCATACGCCGTACCCATTGCAGTCCCCTGTACCCGGAGGTGGTGGGAGCCAGAGAAGAAAAATATATTATGTGTGAGCAAGAATGCAAGAAGGCATAACAAAAATTGTGTTTTATTTCTCCTAAGAATTATCACATTCATTGAGAAATGATCTAAGAAACTGTGCTTTTGGAGAATTTTCATATAAAGCATCACAATATCCAGAATAACCAAGAGTATCTCAGGAGGAACAATTATATCTCAAAACATCTGAAAAAGATTTGGGGTATCCTGAAAGTACAAAGGCAATGCCATTTTATATTATTTAGTTTAAAAAACAACATGATGGGGAGATTTCCTAAAACGGGTATATATAGAATTTTGAGCAGCTGTGCATTGTAGCCAATCAGCTTCTAACTTCAATTAAGCTTTGACAATAAAACTTGGAAGCTGATTGGTTTCTATGTAGAGCTTAACCAGATTTTGCACCATGCTTTTTTGGTAAATAACCCTCAATGGCTTATATTTTTGCAGAAAGAGAAGCGCGTCCAAAAATAATTGGTCTCCTTGGTGGATTTAAAAGCAATTTATGTACCTTCAGCAGAGTATAGAAGGTTGGAAGTTTAGGATTGTTTGGAAAATGAACTATATGTCATCAATATAAATGGTTACATACCACTTTTTATTCTTCGTAATTCTTTGACACATTAGTTGATATTTTGTCCTGTCCGTAATTACAATGTTGCCGCTCTTGTCAACCAAGCTCATCTAAAACAAATCACATGTTGATAACATTTTTAAAATGGTCAATTCTGGCTCAGAAAGATTGCCTCTTCCATGATGTTTCTTAGCATATAGATTTCCAATGTCCTGACTCCTAACCTGAAACCCGAATGAAAAAAGACAGCGACGTTGGCGTTGAATGAGAAGGGAGGAGCCGTGGTGAATAAAGGTTCTGATTATCATTATTAATGTCTGTAAACAAAAATGGTCCAATTGTCCCCTTTTTGGATTAGCTCCCAAGCTTGTATTTTATGAAGGAAAATTGGAAGCAGTGGCCGGTATTGAAGCTTCTCGGCTGAAGGGAACAGGTGATGGAGTCAGAGGACTGTTTGGTGAAACAATAGATGAAGTGTTTGTGACCCAAGATGACATCTGAGATGCCTCAGGGGAGCAATAACATGGTAATATTCCTGTTGTGATCTGGTATGCGTGATAATGTACCAACATCCAAGACAACACTACCCTTAGGCCGTTTAAAGGCACATCCCCATTCATACAGTAACCACATTTAAAGTGATACTAAAGCTTAATTTTTTTTTTTAAATAATAAACATATCATACTTACCTCCACTGTGCAGCTCATTTTGCACAGAGTGGCGCCGATCCTCGTCTTCTGGGGTCCCTCATTGGCTCTCATGGCTCCTCCCCACATTAAATAACCCCCTAGGAGAAGCGCTCTCCCGAGGTGGTTACCTTGTGGGCACGCTTTATTCGGTGTCCATAGAAGCTGGATGTATGACTCGGCCCCGCCCTCCCCGGCGTTTGCGTCATTGGATTTGATTGACAGCAGTGGGAGCCAATGGCTGTGCTGCTATCAATCTATCCAATCAAAGCTGGGACTCCATGGAGAGAAGGACGGCGCATCTCCGATGAAGATGAAGGGGCCCAGGTAAGTAAATCAGGGGGGCTGGGGGGGGGGGGGGGGGCGGTGACTGCCAGGTGTTTTTTCACCTTTGTGCATAGGATGCAAGAAGGTGAAAAAACATGTAACTTTACAACCCTTTTAATTAAAATAACTTCACATGTTATTAGTGCCAAAAATTATTAAAAACTTCACAAAAGATAATATAAAAAACATAAAGATGATTTAGTGCAATTCACATATTAACAGATAAAACATCCAAAGATCAATGAACCAAATCAAGTATTATTTCTACCAGGCTGTCCAGAGATATTTTTTCCCAGTTTCACCAAGTGGAGCAATACTTCACATTTCTCAATGTGTTTTGCAAATTTTGATTCACTTCATCAG
The DNA here is from genome assembly GCF_037356315.1 of Lithobates pipiens. Taxonomy (NCBI): domain Eukaryota; kingdom Metazoa; phylum Chordata; class Amphibia; order Anura; family Ranidae; genus Lithobates; species Lithobates pipiens. The sequence continues at coordinate 1,304,667 of NW_027507878.1, read as the reverse complement.
GAGAAGATGCTATTGGAAGGGTATAAATCAGACCAGTTAAAAGGCCAGTTCACAGTAGAAGGCAGGGCTGGAAAGATGAGTTCTGTGCAATTTCCCCGCACCACACGTGTACACGCTGCCCTTGTGAGACATACACGGGGGCCATTCATTCTTAATGGAACCTCAAACACATCTCACAAATGGAACCCATTTGAGGCTCCCAAACCACGTGGTGTCATTCTACGATGTCATTTGGTGCAGCGGGATCATAAAAAGTAGCGACTGCTTTACTTGAATGAATGGGCTCTCAAAACTGGACCGCATTGGGAACGTGCAAACATGAATGCTCATTTTATTGTGAACTCGTCCTCAAAAAAAAAATGCAAATTTCCAGGAGGAATAAGACCAAAGTGGTCTACCCCAGGATCTGTGTGGGCAATAGAGCCCCCGCACTGGGAGGCAGTAGGAAGACGAGAGGACTAAAGGAGCACCGGAATAAACCAGGGAATCCATACATAATAGTTGGACCTGTTTGGATTGCCGTCACCAAGAAAAGAAAATCCTGTGCTTCAAAACAATGCCAAAATTGTGCGTCATTTTCTCCTGTGGCTACATATTAACACGGAAAATTTCAAATGGACCCTTTTCACACTGCTAAACCCCCTCACACATTCCTAGAATATCTCCACCAATGCTGGCTGTTTGCACTGATTGGCACTGTGCACAGTAGAGTAGCGTCTGGCTAAAGGGGCATCTCTTGGATGGTCGACCATATTGAACATGTATTGCATTTTATGTGGACCAAGAATCCCTGTTTTTAAGCAAAAGTATGCTATAAATATGTAAAAGTGAATAGCAATATGTAGAGGGTTCATTCCCAATCTAGAATCTTAAAAGTGTTAACATATCCTTACACCCCTCCCCCCATCCTTACCATATCACGTGTCCTATATATATGAATTTGAGCACAGAAATATCTTATATACATTTTTTTCTATTTAAAACATTAAAACAATCAAATTGATACATTTTCGAATCGGTCAAAACTAAAATGTTATATTGTTTTCGAATGCAGCAAAGTGAACAAACAAAAGAAAAATCTTCATCAATTGATTACAATGATTGCTCTTTAAATCACCTTTTGGCTTCACAAAAACAACATTATTTGGAAATGGACCTCTAATAACACAGTCTTTGATTTCAGCAATATGTGTAGGGAGGATTCCACTGGAGTTCAGTGTAAAATTCGATTCAAATTTCCGTCTGAAATTCGGACGAATCTTGTTACGTTATGCGGAGCATTTGGTAAAAATTGTTTATATTGTAATTCGGGTATTTGGATCTATCCGAATCTCCAAATAACGAAAAATTTGTGCGAATATTAATTCGGAACGAAACGCACATGTCTACTGTACATACTGCCCACTGTCATACCCTCCACACTCCTCTCCTGTACATACTGCCCACTGTCATACCCTCCACACTCCTCTCCTGTACATACTGTCCACTGTCATACCCCCCACACTCCTCTCCTGTACATACTGCCCACTGTCATACCCTCCACACTCCTCTCCTGTACATACCACCCACTGTCATATCCTCCACACTCCTCTCCTGTACATACTGCCCACTGTCATACCCTCCTCACTCCTCTCCTGTACATACTGCTCACTGTCATACCCTCCCCACTCCTCTCCTGTACATACTGCCCACTGTCCTACCCTCCCCACTCCTCTCCTGTATATACTGCCCACTGTCATACCCTCCTCACTCCTCTCCTGTACATACTGCCCACTGTCATACCCTCCCCACTCCTCTCCTGTACATACTGCCAACTGTCATACCCTCCACACTCCTCTCCTGTACATACTGCCCACTGTCATACCCCCTACATTCCTCTCCTGTACATACTGCCCACTGTCATACCCCCTACATTCCTCCCCTGTACATACTGCCCACTGTCATACCCTCCACACTCCGCTCCTGTACATACTAGACATGTGCATTCGTTTTCGTCCGAATGCATTTTCGTCCAAATTTCAGCTATTTTCGTTTTGACAAATACACAGAATCCGAAAAACGAAAGATCCGACATAAATAAATGCTTTCTTTTCATTTTAGTTGTTACAATAGTTCGATATAGAATAGAAGATTCGGCGTGACTCTGACAATAACAATCTGTGTCTATAGAACCTGTGGTCGAATGTGCTTAACCTTACCTCTATTAGTCCAAGATTATATAGAGAAAATATTCGACAGAGAAAAAAGATTTGACAGAGAGAAAAGATTCTGCAAGTTACTGTCCTAAAAAGTGTTTGGGGACCCGGGTCCTGCCCCAGGGGACATGTATCAATGCAAAAAAAAAGTTTTAAAAACGGCCGTTTTTTCGGGAGCAGTGATTTTAATAATGATTAAAGTGAAACAATAAAAGTGTAATATTCCTTTAAATTTCGTACCTGGGTGGTGTCTATAGTATGCCTGTGAAGGGGCGCATTTTTCCCGTGCTTAGAACTGTCCCTGCACAAAGTGTCATTTATGTAGGAAAAAAAGTCCTTTAAAATCACTTGCAGCTATTATGAATTGTCGGTTCCGTAATACAGAGAACACTCATTGAAAGTTATTGATAAAATAAATAAATAAATAAATAAAAAGTGTGGGGGTCCCCCAAATTCAATTACCAGGCCCTTCAGGTCTGGTATGGAAATTAAGGGGAACCCCGCGTCAAATTTAAAAAAAATTTGACGTGGGGGTCCCCCTAAAAATCCATACCAGACCCTTTATCCGAGCACGCAACCTGGCAGGCCACAGGGAAAGAGGGGGGGATGAGCGAGTGGCCCCCTCCCTCCTGAATCGTACCAGGCCACATGCCCTCAACATTGGGAGGATGCTTTGGGGGTCTGTGACCCCTCAAATCACCTTGTCCCCATGTTGATGTGGAGAAGGGCCTCATCCCCACAACCCTGACCGGTGGTTGTGGGGGTCTGCGGGTGAGGGGCTTATCAGAATCTGGAAGCCCCCTTTAACAAGGGGACCCCCAGATCCCGGCTCCCCCCTGTTTGAAAAGTACCCCTACCATTTCACAAAGAAAGTGTAAAAAATAGTTAAATAAGACAAACACACTTTTGAAAAATTCCTTTATTAAAAATAAAAAAAAAGATTCCAGCGGTGGTAATCCACTCTTGCTATCCAGCGACGGACGATCATCTCTCCGGGGTCCAGCGATGGCTGATCTGAATCAGCGCAGCAAATCCATCCATCTTCTGTCTCCACGGAGAAGACACTGCAGGGATTCCGGCGGCCTGACGTTTGTTATATGCGGAGGGCGGGGCCACCCGTAACCTGACCCCACCCCCCTCTGACGCAAGGGGAAACACGGGCTTCCCCGTGACGTATGGGTGACCCCGCACCCCTCTGATGTAACGGAAACCTGCCTGTGTTACATCAGATGTGTTACATCATTCGGACGAAAAGAAATGCACATATCTAGTATGTACAGGAGAGGAGTGTGGAGGGTATGCCAGTGAGCAGTATGTACAGGAGAGGAGTGTGGAGGGTATGACAGTGGGAAGTATGTACAGGAGAGGAGTGAGGAGGATATGACAGTGGGCAGTATGTACAGGAGAGGAGTGTGGAGGGTATGACAGTGGGCAGTATGTACAGGAGAGGAGTGTGGAGGGTATGACAGTGGGCAGTATGTACAGGAGAGGAGTGTGGAGGGTATGACAGTGGGCAGTATGTACAGGAGAGGAGTGTGGAGGGTATGACAGTGGGCAGTATGTACAGTAGACATGTGCGTTTCGTTCCGAATTAATATTCGCACAAATTTTTCGTTATTTGGAGATTCGAATAGATCCAAATACCCGAATTACAATATAAACTATTTTTACCAAATGCTCCGCATAACGTAACAAGATTCGTCCGAATTTCAGACGGAAATTTGAATCGAATTTTACACTGAACTCCAGTGGAATCCTCCCTACACATATTGCTGAAATCAAAGACTGTGTTATTAGAGGTCCATTTCCAAATAATGTTGTTTTTGTGAAGCCAAAAGGTGATTTAAAGAGCAATCATTGTAATCAATTGATGAAGATTTTTCTTTTGTTTGTTCACTTTGCTGCATTCGAAAACAATATAACATTTTAGTTTTGACCGATTCGAAAATGTATCAATTTGATTGTTTTAATGTTTTAAATAGAAAAAAATGTATATAAGATATTTCTGTGCTCAAATTCATATATATAGGACACATGATATGGTAAGGATGGGGGGAGGGGTGTAAGGATATGTTAACACTTTTGAATTTCTAGATTGGGAATGAACCCTCTACATATTGCTATTCACTTTTACATATTTATAGCATACTTTTGCTTAAAAACAGGGATTCTTGGTCCACATAAAATGCAATACATGTTCAATATGGTCGACCATCCAAGAGATGCCCCTTTAGGCAGACGCTACTCTACTGTGCACAGTGCCAATCAGTGCAAACAGCCAGCATTGGTGGAGATATTCTAGGAATGTGTGAGGGGGTTTAGCAGTGTGAAAAGGGTCCATTTGAAATTTTCCGTGTTAATATGTAGCCACAGGAGAAAATGACGCACAATTTTGGCATTGTTTTGAAGCACAGGATTTTCTTTTCTTGGTGACGGCAATCCAAACAGGTCCAACTATTATGTATGGATTCCCTGGTTTATTCCGGTGCTCCTTTAGTCCTCTCGTCTTCCTACTGCCTCCCAGTGCGGGGGCTCTATTGCCCACACAGATCCTGGGGTAGACCACTTTGGTCTTATTCCTCCTGGAAATTTGCATTTTTTTTTAGGACGAGTTCACAATAAAATGAGCATTCATGTTTGCACGTTCCCAATGCGGTCCAGTTTTGAGAGCCCATTCATTCAAGTAAAGCAGTCGCTACTTTTTATGATCCCGCTGCACCAAATGGCATCGTAGAATGACACCACGTGGTTTGGGAGCCTCAAATGGGTTCCATTTGTGAGATGTGTTTGAGGTTCCATTAAGAATGAATGGCCCCCGTGTATGTCTCACAAGGGCAGCGTGTACACGTGTGGTGCGGGGAAATTGCACAGAACTCATCTTTCCAGCCCTGCCTTCTATTGTGAACTGGCCTTTTAACTGGTCTGATTTATACCCTTCCAATAGCATCTTCTCCTGATGAAGTGAATCAAAATTTGCAAAACACATTGAGAAATGTGAAGTATTGCTCCACTTGGTGAAACTGGGAAAAAATATCTCTGGACAGCCTGGTAGAAATAATACTTGATTTGGTTCATTGATCTTTGGATGTTTTATCTGTTAATATGTGAATTGCACTAAATCATCTTTATGTTTTTTGTATTATTTTTTGTCAAGTTTTTAATAATTTTTGGCACTAATAACAAGTGAAGTTATTTTAATTAAAAGGGTTGTAAAGTTACATGTTTTTTCACCTTCTTGCATCCTATGCACAAAGGTGAAAAAACACCTGCCAGTCACCGCACCCCCCCCCAGCCCCCCTGATTTACTTACCTGGGCCCCTTCATCTTCATCGGAGATGCGCCGTCCTTCTCTCCATGGAGTCCCAGCTTTGATTGGATAGATTGATAGCAGCACAGCCATTGGCTCCCACTGCTGTCAATCAAATCCAATGACGCAAACGCCGGGGAGGGCGGGGCCGAGTCATACATCCAGCTACTATGGACACCGAATAAAGCGCGCCCACAAGGTAACCCCCTCGGGAGAGCGCTTCTCCTAGGGGATTATTTAATGTGGGGAGGAGCCATGAGAGCCAATGAGGGACCCCAGAAGACGAGGATTGGGGGCCACTCTGTGCAAAACGAGCTGCACAGTGGAGGTAAGTATGACATGTTTATTATTTTAAAGAAAATTAAGCTTTAGTATCACTTTAAATGTGGTTACTGTATGAATGGGGATGTGCCTTTAAACGGCCTAAGGGTAGTGTTGTCTTGGATGTTGGTACATTATCACGCATACCAGATCACAACAGGTATATTACCATGTTATTGCTCCCCTGAGGCATCTCAGATGTCATCTTGGGTCACAAACACTTCATCTATTGTTTCACCAAACAGTCCTCTGACTCCATCACCTGTTCCCTTCAGCCGAGAAGCTTCAATACCGGCCACTGCTTCCAATTTTCCTTCATAAAATACAAGCTTAGGAGCTAATCCAAAAAGGGGACAATTGGACCATTTTTGTTTACAGACATTAATAATGATAATCAGAACCTTTATTCACCACGGCTCCTCCCTTCTCATTCAACGCCAACGTCGCTGTCTTTTTTCATTCGGGTTTCAGGTTAGGAGTCAGGACATTGGAAATCTATATGCTAAGAAACATCATGGAAGAGGCAATCTTTCTGAGCCAGAATTGACCATTTTCAAAATGTTATCAACATGTGATTTGTTTTAGATGAACTTGGTTGACAAGACCGGCAACATTGTAATTACTGACAGGACAAAATATCAACTGATGTGTCAAAGAATTATGAGGAATAAAGAGCGGTATGTAACAATTTATATTGATGACATATAGTTCATTTTCCAAACAATCCTAAACTTCCAACCTTCTATACTCTGCTGAAGGTACATAAATTGCTTTTACATCCACCAAGGAGACCAATTATTTTTGGACGCGCTTCTCTTTCTGCAAAAATATAAGCCATTGAGGGTTATTTACCAAAAAAGCATGGTGCAAAATCTGGTTAAGCTCTACATAGAAACCAATCAGCTTCCAAGTTATAATGTCAAAGCTTAATTGAAGTTAGAAGCTGATTGGCTGCAATGCACAGCTGCTCAAAATTCTATATATACCCGTTTTAGGAAATCTCCCCATCATGTTGTTTTTTAAACTAAATAATATAAAATGGCATTGCCTTTGTACTTTCAGGATACCCCAAATCTTTTTAAGATGTTTTGAGATATAATTGTTCCTCCTGAGATACTCTTGGTTATTCTGGATATTGTGATGCTTTATATGAAAATTCTCCAAAAGCACAGTTTCTTAGATCATTTCTCAATGAATGTGATAATTCTTAGGAGAAATAAAACACAATTTTTGTTATGCCTTCTTGCATTCTTGCTCACACATAATATATTTTTATTCTCTGGCTCCCACCACCTCCAGGTACAGGGGACTGCAATGGGTACGGCATATGCTCCATCATATGCAAACCTGTATTTCCAGTTGCAGACTCTGGGTATATAGACACGGCCAAAAAACATGTCATCATTGTACACAGAGCGGGTCACAGAGCAGGCTTTTACATTACTATAGCGCAGTGGTCTCCAAACTGTGGCCCTGGGGCAGAATGCAGCTCTTTGCCTGCCTTTATTCGGCCCTTGGGACACTACTCCTCCCACTGATACGAGACACTATTCTGCCAAATGGTATTAACAATGAAGCACAATATCTCCCACTGACATCAATAATGGGGCACTATTCTTCCCAATGATACTAATGATGAGGCACTGCTTCTCCCCCTAATACTAAATGTGGCAATGTTTACTCCCAATGATGCCAAGAAAATTTCCACTGCCAGTGGTGGCTGGTGCTATTTTGGGGGGGCGGCAAACCAAATGCCACCACACACACACAGGAGATGGACAGAAATGTGGCGATTCCCCCCATGGGAGGCAGACAGAAAGGTGATGATCACCCCTGAACAGGAGACGGGTGGGAAGGCAGCAATCAGAGGCCTCCTTACCTTAGGAGGCAGACGAGGAGGATTTGGGGTAGGGCTGCTGCTCCTCGCTCCCTCTATTCCTCACTCGGGGGCTGTTGCTTCTCCTCCCAGGAAACAGGAAATGGGTCCTGAGACCCGATTGGCCGGGAGTAGTAAGACTCCTGGCCAATCGGGTCTCCGGACCCGCTTCCTGATTGGCCAGGAGGAGAATCAGGAGGAGAATCAGGAAGACAATAGCAAATGATAATTCACTACTGTCACATAACTAGGTGGGCTCAGGGTGCAATGCTCTCTGCCCTGAGCCCACCCTTTTTTGAAGCCAATTAGAGCCTTAGTTGCACTTTTTTGTTTATAGCACAAAAAATAAAAACCGCACAAGTGATCAAATACCACCAAAAGAAAGCTCTATTTGTGGGGGAAAAAGGACGTAAATTGTGATTGGGTACAATGTCGTATGACCACTCAATTGTCAGTTAAAGCGACGCAGTTCCATATCGCAAAAAAAATTGCCTGGACATTAAGGGGGCAAATCTTCTGGGGCTGAAGTGGTTAAGATCCACTACTAATGTATTCAACAGCTTTGCCTTCCGCTTTTTCTCCCTTGCTGCCACCTGAATAAGTAGGCCCCTGCTATATGCCTTTTGGGCACACCATAAAGAAGCTTTATTAGTATCCACAGCTTTGTTAATTACAAAAAATTCAGTAGGTTGTTGGTTTAACTTAGTAGTGTGCTTAGGATTAGAAAGCAGTTCGGTATTATTCCTCCAAAGGTAAGCAGGAGTGACAGAGTGCTGTTATTTTCGTTATTTCGTTATTATAGAAACTGGAGTGCAATTCGACCACGTTATCGAGTAAAGTATATGTAGTGTTGTTCATTAGGGATGGGCGAATGGTTTGGCCCGAGCATATGTTCGGGACGAACTTTGGTTGTTTGGACATTTGGTGAACACCGAACAATATGCGGTGTTCGTGGCAAATTCAAAAGCCTATTGGACACTAACATAAAAAATCAAAAGTGCTCATTAAATTTTAATAATGCTTAAAGTGAAACAATAAAAGTGAAATATTCCTTTAACCACTTAACAACCGGCCCATAGCCGAATGACGGCTACAGGGTGGTTGTTTAACTCTGGAAGGCCGTCATATGACGTCCTCCCAGAATTCCGCTCTCGCGCGCCCCCGCACTCGAGAGCACCCGTGACCGCTGGGTCCACAGGACCCGGCGCATCACGGATCATGGTAAACGGCCGCTCATCGCGGTCGTTTACCACCTGATCGCTCCGTCAAATGACGGAGTGATCACTTGTAAACAAACCGGCGTCATGTTATGACGCTGGCTCCTCCCTCCCCCTCTCTGTAACAATCGGTACAGCGGAGGGGGAAGAGATCAGTGTCAGCAGCGCTGTGGGCTGCATGTGCAGTGCCCACATCGCTGCTCACCGAATTTTAACCTCTCAATTCCCTGCCAATACTCTGCAATACCCTGCAACACTCTGCAATGCCCTGCAACACTCTGCAATGCCCTGCAACACCCGCCAATACCCTGCAACACTCTGCAATGCCCTGCAACACTCTGCAATGCCCTGCAACACTCTGCAATGCCCTGCAACGCTCTGCAATACCCTGTAATGCTCTGCAACACCCGCCAATACCCTGCAACACTCTGCAATGCTCTGCAACACTCTGAAATACACTGCAACACTCTGCAATACCCTGCAACACTCTGCAATGCTCTGCAACCCCCGCCAATACCCTGCAACACTCTGCAATGCTCTGCAACACCCACCAATACCCTGCAACACTCTGCAATGCTCTGCAACACCTGCCAATACCCTGCAATGCTCTGCAACGCCATACTCTGAGATACCCAGCCATACTCGGAGATACTCAGCCATAGTTGGTGATACCCTGCAATACCCAGCCATAGACATCCCCCCCTCCCGCCGCTCTCCGGTGCTTCTACTGACTCGCCAATATGATCAAAGCCAGAATCTTTTTTTTTTTTCAGGCTTCCCAGCTTAGAGGTGAGATGCGGGGTCTTATTGACCCCATATCTCACTGTAAAGAGGACCTGTCATGCCATATTCCTATTACAAGGGATGTTTACATTCCTTGTAATAAGAATAAAAGTGATCACAAAATTTATTTTTGGGGAAAAAAATGGCAAACTAAAATAAAGTAAAATGAACAATAAATTTTTTTTTTTTTAAAGCGCCCCTGTCCCCCATGTGCTCGCATGCAGAAGCGAACGCATACGTAAGTCCCGCCCACATATGAAAACGGTGTTCAAACCACACATGTGAGGTATCGCTGCGAACGTTAGAGCAAGAGCAATAATTCTAGCCCTAGACCTCCTCTATAACTCAAAGCATATAACCAGTAAAAAAAATTTACTCGCCGCCTATGGGGATTTTTAAGTAGCGAAGTTTGGCGCCATTCCATGAGCGTGTGCAATTTTGAAGAGTGACATGTTAGGTATCTATTTACTCGGCGTAACTTCATCTTTCACATTATGCAAAAATTGGGCTAACTTTACCGTGTTTTTTTTTTTTTTTTAAGCACAAAATTGTTTTTTTTTTTCAAAAAAAGCATTCGTAAAAATTCCTGCGCAAATAGCGTGCAAGATAAAAAGTTGCAACGACCACCATTGTATTCTCCAGGGTGTTTGCCAAAAAAAAACATATATAATGTTTTGGGATTCTATGTAATTTTCTAGCAAATAAATGATGATTTTTACATGTAGGAGAGAAATGTCAGAATTGGCCTGGGTGCTCCAGAACACCTGATGGCGCTCCATGCATGTTGGGCCTCTGTATGTGGCCACGCTGTGTAAAAGTCTCACATCTGTGGTATCGCCGTACTCGGGAGTAATAGCAGAATGTGTTTTGGGGTGTAATTTGTGGTATGCATATGCTGTGTGTGAGAAATAAACTGATAATATGACAATTTTGTGAAAAAAAAAAAAGTAAAAAAAATCTTGATTTTGAAAAGAATTGTGGGAAAAAATGACAACTTCAAAAAACTCATCATGCCTCTTACTAAATACCTTGGAATGTCTTCTTTCCAAAAAAGGGTCATTTGGGGGGAATTTGTACTTTTCTGGCATGTTAGGGTCTCAAGAATTGAAATAGGCCGTCAGTACTTCAGGTGTGATCAATTTTCAGATATTGGCACCATAGCTTGTGGACTCTACAACTTTCACAAAGACCAAATAATATCCACCAATTTGTACTTATTTTTACCAAAGATATGTAGTGGTATAAATTTTGGCCAAAATTTATGAAGAAAAAATTACTAATCTGCTAAATTTTATAACAGAAACAAAGAAAAATTCATTTTTTTTACAGAATTTTCTGTATTTTTTCTTTTATAGCACAAAAAATTAAAAACCCAGCGGTGATTAAATACCACCAAAAGAAAGCTCCATTTGTGCATGACTGAGTAATTGTCATTCAAAATGTGAGAGCACCGAAAGCTGAAAATTGGTCTGGTTATTAAGGGTGTTTAAGTGCCCAGTGGTCAAGTGGTTAAATATCGTGCCTGGGGGGTGTCTATAGTATGCCTGCAAAGTGACACGTCCTGTATTTAGAACAATACCACAGCAGAATTACATTTCTAAAGGAAAAAAGTCATTCAAAACTGCTCACGGCTGTAATAAATTGTCGGGTCTCGGCAATATGTGATACCACATGTGTGAGACTTTTACACAGCCTGGCCACATACAGAGGCCCAACATCCAAGTAGCCCCATCAGGCATTCTAGGAGCATAAATTATATATATATAATTTTCTGTCAAACTATCATTTTTGAAGGCCCTTAATTTTTCTAACACATAGCATGTACTTACCAAGAATTACACTCCAAAATAAATTCTATTGCGGAAAGGGTAAAAAAAAATAAAGTATTACCTGTGCTTTTTGTAGTGTCCACAGAGAAGAGCATTGGTCCAGGCAGCAGGCAGGGATGTGCTTAGCAATAGTAATTATCCAGGCAGCTGGACATGGATCTGCCATGTTTTTATTTATTTAAATTTACCAAATAATCTCCCTACCCTTCCCCCTCCCTTTCTCTCTTTACTCTCCAATTTCTCCTCCCAAAATAAAAAGTTCCCTTTGAGTAAATGAACTGAGTAAATTAACATTAACAAATATAGTAATAAAGATATAGAAAATAATGCCTGTGATGTTTATTATTATTATTATTATTTCTATCTCTATTTTTAGTTTTATGTTTATTGTTCTGATGATTTAATATGTATATTAATGACAGATCAGTGCTTTCATGCCCTTATTTGCATATTAATTTTGTGCCATGTACTGTATTTATTTTATATTATTTTCAATTGCCGTAAACAGCTAGTGAATGCGGCCTGTTGAAGTTGTAATCAATTTTTCCCACTAGATGGCAGCGCTAGTATAGTGAATGCTGAGACAGGATAGGACCTCTCGCCACCACGGACCAGTGCGATCGGTGCGCCACCGGACGAACAACCTTCCATGATGTGCCTGTTATTATTGTCCCACGTGTGAATTTTACTTATTTTACCATTTTAACAGTCTACACTCAGAGGTTTCTGTATTTCTTCTTTCTTTCCTTCCATATCCTGGAGATTACTCTCCATTTTACTACAGCTGCACCCAGTAATGACTTTTACTATAGACTTACCAGTACAGCAGGAAACGTTTGGACTTTGCACCACATATATATGTTTGTTATGTATTTATACATGGAGATCATATCCCCCCTTATGTATTTATACATGGAGATCATATCCCCCCTTATGTATTTATACATGGAGATCCTATCCCCCTTATGTATTTATACATGGAGATCATATTATCCCCCTTATGTATGTATACATGGAGATAATGTCCCCCTTATGTATTTATACATGGAGATCATATCCCCCCCTTATGTATTTATACATGGAGATTATATTCCCCCTTATGTATTTATACATGGAGATCATATCCCCCTTATGTATTTATACATGGAGATCATATCCCCCCCTTATGTATTTATACATGGAGATCATATCCCCCTTATGTATTTATACATTGTGATCATATCCCCCTTATGTATTTATACATAGAGATCATATCCCCCCCTTATGTATTTATACATGGAGATCATATCCCCCTTATGTATTTATACATGGAGATCATATCCCCCCTTATGTATTTATATATGGAGATCATATCCCCCTTTATGTATTTATATATGGAGATCATATCCCCCCCTTATGTGTTTATACATGGAGATCATATCCCCCCTTATGTATTTATACATGGAGATCATATCCCCCTTATGTATTTATACATGGAGATCATATCCCCCCTTATATATTTATACATGGAGATCATATCCCCCCTTATGTATTTATACATGGAGATCATATCCCCCTTATGTATTTATACATGGAGATCATATCCCCCCTTACGTATTTATACATGGAGATCATATCCCCCCTTATATATTTATACATGGAGATCATATCCCCCCTCATGTATTTATACATGGAGATTATATTCCCCCTTATGCATTTATACATGGAGATCATATGCCCCCTTATGTATTTATACATGGAGATCATATCCCCCCCTATGTATTTTTACATGGAGATCATATCCCCCCTTATGTATTTTTACATGGAGATCATATCCCCCCTTATGTATTTATACATGGAGATCATATCCCCCCTTATGTATTTTTACATGGAGATTATATTCCCCCTTATGCATTTATACATGGAGATCATATCCCCCCTTACGTATTTATACATGGAGATCATATCCCCCCTTATGTATTTTTACATGGAGATCATATCCCCCTTATGTATTTATACATGGAGATCATATCCCCCCTTATGTATTTATACATGGAGATCACATCCCCCCTTATGTATTTATACATGGAGATCATATCCCCCCCTATGTATTTATACATGGAGATCATATCCCCCCTTATGTATTTTTACATGGAGATCATATCCCCCCTTATGTATTTTTACATGGAGATCATATCCCCCCTTATGTATTTTTACATGGAGATCATATCCCCCCTTATGTATTTATACATGGAGATCACATCCCCCCTTATGTATTTATACATGGAGATCACATCCCCCCTTATGTATTTATACATGGAGATCATATCCCCCCCTATGTATTTATACATGGAGATCATATCCCCCCTTATGTATTTTTACATGGGGATCATATCCCCCCTTATGTATTTTTACATGGAGATCATATCCCCCCTTATGTATTTTTACATGGTGATCATATCCCCCTTATGTATTTATACATGGAGATCATATCCCCCCTAATGTATTTATACATGGAGATCATATCCCCCTTATGTATTTATACATGGACATCATATCCCCCCTTATGTATTTATACATGGACATCATATCCCCCCTTATGTATTTATACATGGAGATCATATCCCCCCTTATGTATTCATACATGGAGATCATATCCCCCCTTATGTATTCATACATGGTGTTCATATCCCCCCTTATATATTTATACATGGAGATCATATCCCCCCTTATATATTTATACATAATATAAGATAAGATATTTATAAGATATTTAGAAATCTGTCGGACTGTTTAGATGCTGATTTATGAGCGATGTTCTGTCAGATTAGCAAACCTGTGCGATCGGTGTCCTCACCGCTGCTTTTAAAACTCGCCATCTAAACAGTCCGGTGGATTTCTAAATACTGAACTTCACTATATAAGTTCAGTTTACTAATAAAAATACTCAAGACTCCAGTCAGTGTAACAAGATGTCCGCTTGCCGCCTTCTCACTGCGGAGGAGTGCTGGGTGTAGCAAGATGGCGGAGACAGAACGTCACTTCCGTCACAAATTCTGACGGGTCGCCTAACCTGGCGGCACACCGGGGCATAGTTATCGCTGGATTGGAAGGTGTCTATAGCATTGGACGGTCACAACTCTAATAAAGGAGTGAAGAATGTCCGATATGGAAAGTGAATTTTCACTCATCTTATTGGATGAGCCGAACTGACTCTGACTTCAATCATCCAATCATGTGCCAGCAAAACTTCCTTCCACATGATTGGCTAGTGAATTTCACCTTCACATTAAGTGATAATTCCCTCTTTGGATGAGTATTGATGTTAGTTCTGTATTTTATTCCCAATGATTTATTTTATAACTTTATGATGGTTTTGAACTTTATGCCGATTTTAATCAAACAATTAATAAAATGAATAAAAATTGGTTTACAGGATTACAGATATCTGATGAGAATATTGATTAGGAATAAACAGTGCGACTCTTATATATCGCTGCATATGATTTTTATTATGAAGGTGATGAGCAGATAATATAACATTGATGGATATCGGATGAGATTTATATATCAGGCAAGAAATTGAATGATTGATCACATTATTGGCGTGCTGAGCTCCGCCTCCATGTAAGCTCCGCCTCCATCCCATCACACTTCTTCCGGATCTCCGGATCAGTTACAGAGGTCTGTAGAGCAGCACAATAATTTAGGACGAATTAAATGTGATTTCAGACATTGTTCACGTGTAGTACACCCCTCGGTGGTCCACGTTACATCTGAAAAACATCAGAATGTTATAAAAAGATGATTAGAAACAAAATAAAAGGAAATGATTCAATAATAGCGACAAAGAGAAACAATTCTATGTCAGGTGAGTCGGGATTTCATGTATCATTTAACCCCTTTGCTACCAAGGTATGTTTATAGCTGCCCTGGGATTTAAGGGGTTAAAGCAGTGGTGGTCAACTTGAAAATTATAGAGGGTCTCAAATGCGGCCCCCCGACACGTCCAGAGGGCCACACGATAGCAATGTATTTTTACACGCCAACGCCCAAATTTTGATCCTGCTGCACTTTTTAACTGCAGTATGCACTTAGGAGGTTGGAGTACTACAACCCCCAGCATGAATAATTTATACTCTAATACTGCTGCCCAACCGCACAAAATAATTATACACCTGGAAATTAAGATTTTTTTTTTTTTTTAAGAAAATTAAAATGACCTGCGTACTGCGAATGATATGTAATAATACTCATATTAAATCGAAGCTCCTCCCAAAAGTGGAAGCTCTGCTTGTTCGCACGTTTTTGGGGGGGGAGGGGGGAGGAGCGGGTACCTGGTTTTTACAGGTACCTGCTCTCACTTCCCGGTAAGATCGCTGCACGGTGATGTACATCATGTCCGGCCCCTCCTCCTCCCACCACCACCTTCTGGTACCTGTGTGTGTCCCCAGAAGACAACGGGACCATTCAGAAAGCGTGGCGCGACTCGCGCATGCGCAGTAGGAAACCAGTGGGGAAGCTATAGGCTTCACTGCCAGTTTCTCTTACTTGGAATGCCGGCACCTGCACCTGAAGCCAATGGATTAATCGGCTCTGGGTGCCGAAATCACGGGATCCCTGGACAGGTAAGTGTCCTTATATTAAAAGTCAGCAGTACAGTGTTTGTAGCTGCTGACTTTAAATTTTTTTTTTCCATATAGACCGGAACTCTGCTTTAATAAATGAATATTAAACCTAAAATTTATTTTTGACACACGCCATGTGCTTAACCAGAACATAAAGGAAAATGAAAGAACTAAATGATATAAAAGTTTGGTGTGTTGGTTCCCGTGAGTAAACTTCCAGCGCAAATTCATTGGGCCAATCAGAGCAATCAACCTCACTTTCCAGCATGTGAAATTGATAAAGTGCACTCTATTCATTTTATTTCTTTGAGTCACATGCTGGAAAGTGTTATACCTGGGGGGGAGGGGTAGAAGTGGAGATCAGTGGAGGGTGTTCTCTGATCTCCCTCCCCTCTATCTGACAGCACCCATCATCCCGAGTCACGGAAAACATGCTGCCCCCCCCCAATCCATGCGTCCATCCCTGAATGATTGGCTAGGACTTGACAGGCTTCGGCTGTGTGCAATCACAGTGGGTGAAGGGCGGGCAGTGCGTGCGGACGAAGTAGGCAGTGGTGTTTTGGGTATGTTGTTTTGCCTACAGCAACTGCCCATTCGCAGTACATTGTGGGCAGGCTGGTGGTCTCTAAGTAGCTAAGAAAAATACAACTTTTATTAATGCACGTTAAAATCATAAAATCAATTAAACACAAACGACATTAGCATATTGCACCTATATGTCGAATAAGATGGTAGCCCTTACCAAAATGTACTCTGTTTACCACTTTCTAACCGTGCTATAGTCGAAAGATGGCTACAGTGTGGTTCTGTTGTTCCAGCAGGGTGTCCATGGATGTCCTCCTGGAACCACGCCCCTCACACGCCCCCTGGGGCACGCATCTGGTGCGCTCTGTGATTGCTGGGTCCTTACAATAAGTGTATATTGAGTGGTGTGTGTGAAAGTTATCTCGTCTACAAACTATGGGATACAACGCCTTGAAATTAGTATTTTATGTAGTATTTTCATGTTTTCCTATTTTCTTGGGAAATAGATAAGACTTTGTTTTATTAAGCAGTGTGCTTAGTCTCATAGCTAACCTTGTATTATAGTGATATCAACAGTAACATGTGATCAGTTTTAATAGACTAGCTAACTATAGGAATAGACAAGGTAATACATAGGTGCAATAGATAGATAGAGGGAATCCGTAACCACCCTCAAATAATATTTATTGAGCCAATTACTTCAGACTCTATGAACTTTTTGCTGTTCTGTACAGACATTTATATACACACACAATACTTATTGTACCAAATGATAAAGTAGTATGCATGGGTCTATAGAAGACACTTACTCTTGAATTCGCCAAACCTTCTTCTCATGAGGCATCGGTCCTCATCCTTTGTACAGTTTTCCACTGGTAAGCTACATCTTCGTCTCCCATTACAGGATCCCTCATAGCACTGCAGAGCCTCACCTAGAAAAAGATATATGGAGATTATCAGGACACAGACAGGGAGCCGCCAACCTCATCCAATGACATCACACTGCCTCCCATCCAGTGACATTACACTGCCTCCCATCCAATGACATCACACTGCCTCCCATCCAATGACATCCCACTGCCTCCCATCCAATGACATCACACTGCCTCTCATCCACTGACATCACACTGCCTCCCATCCAATGACATCACACTGCCTCCCATCCAATGACATCACACTGCCTCCCATCCACTAACATCACACTGCCTCCCATCCAATGACATCACACTGCCTCCCATCCAATGAAATCACACTGCCTCTCATCCACTGACATCACACTGCCTCCCATCCAATGACATCCCACTGCCTCTCATCCAATGACATCACACTGCCTCCCATCCAATGACATCCCACTGCCTCCCATCCAATGACATCACACTGCCTCTCATCCACTGACATCACACTGCCTCTCATCCACTGACATCACACTACCTCCCATCCAATGACATCACACTGCCTCCCATCCAATGACATCACACTGCCTCTCATCCACTGACATCACACTACCTCTCATCCAATGACATCACACTGCCTCCCATCCAATGACATCACACTGCCTCCCATCCAATGACATCACACTGCCTCTCATCCAATGACATCACACTGCCTCCCATCCAATGACATCACACTGCCTCTCATCCACTGACATCACACTGCCTCTCATCCACTGACATCACACTGCCTCTCATCCAATGACATCACACTGCCTCCCATCCAATGACATCACACTGCCTCCCATCCACTAACATCACACTGCCTCCCATCCACTGACATCCCAAGCACCGCCCAAGACTATAAAAATCCTCCACCTAATGGTACCCATTTTTCCTGGGTGGGGGGAGGGGGGCAAGCTACCTTCCCCACACTGAGGGCATGTGGCCAAGTATGATTGGGGGGGAGATGGTCACCCCCTCTCTTTCCTAGCTATCCAGTCTGCATGGGTCTGGTGTGGATCTTTGAAGGAGACCCCACTTTTTTTGCCATGATTTCTGTGTGGGGCTTCCCCACTAAAAATCCATACCAGGCCAAGGAGGAACCCCATGCCAAATTTTTCCTATTTCTCTCATCTATGATACGGGTCTGGTATGGATGAATGCAATCTGTCATTTTGCCAGCAATTTAACCACTTGACCTCTGGAAGGTTTTATCCCCTTCATGAATACGGCATATTTTGCTATGCAGCACTGCGCTACTTGCTAGCTGTAGCTGGTAATAGCAACACTGTACCCAAATTAAATTTATATCATTATTCACCCAAATAAAGCTTTCTTTTGGTGGTATTTGATCACCACTTTTTTTTTTTTTTTTAATCTTTTTGAGATAAAAACAAAAAAAAAGAATGAACATTTAAAAAAAGAAAGATATTTTCTTATTTCTCTTAGAAAACATATCCAATGGAATCAAATTTCTTCAATGATTTAGGCCAAAATTTATTCTGCTACATGTCTTTGGTAAAAAAAAATCACAATAAGTGTATATTGAGTGGTGTGTGTGAAAGTTATCTCGTCTACAAACTATGGGATACAACGCCTTGAAAAAGTATTCATACCCCTTGAAATTTTCCACATTTTCTCATGTTACAACCAAAAACATAAATGTATTTTATTGGGATTTTATGTGATGGACCAACACAAAGTGTCACATAATTGTGAAGTGGAAGAAAAATGATACAAATAAATAAGTGAAAAGTGTGGGGGGGGGCATTTGTATGGCGCCCCCCGAAGTCAATACTTTGTAGAACCCCCTTTCTCTACAAGTCTTTTTGGGGGTGTCTCTACCAGCTTTGCCCATCTAGAGAGGACATTTCTGCCCATTCTTCTTCCTTGTAAAATATCTCAAGCTCTGTCAGATTGGATGGAGAGCGTCTGTGATCAGCAATTTTCAAGTCTTGCCACAGATTCTCAATGGGATTTAGGTCTGGACTGTGACTGGGCCATTCTAACACATGAATATGCTTTGATGTAAACCATTCCATTGTAGCTCTGGCTGGATGTTTCGGGTCGTTGTCCTGCTGGAAGGGGAACCTCCGCCCCGGTCTCAAGTCTTCTGCCGACTCTAACAGGTTTTCTTCTAAGATTGTCCTGTATTTGTCTCCATCCATCTTCCCATCATCTCTGACCAGCTTCCCTGTCCCTGCTGAAGAAAACCATCCCCACCACATGATGCTGCCACCACCATGTCTCACGGTGGGGATGGTGTGTTCGGGGGATGGGCGGTATTAGTTTCCCCCACACATAAAGTTGAATTTCGGTCTCCTCTGACCAGATCACCTTCTTCCACATGTTTGCTGCCCCCTCCCCCACATGGCTTCTCACAAACTACAAACAGGACTTCTTATGACTTTCTTTCTCCAATGTCTTTCTTCTTGTCACTCTTCCATAAAGGGCAGATTTGTGGAGAGACGACTAATAGTTGTCCTGTGGACAGATTCTCCCCCCTGAGCTGTGGATCTCTGCAGCTCCTCCAGAGTCACCATGGACCTCTTGGCTCTTCTCTGATGAATGCTCTCCTTGCCCGGCCCGGTCAGTTTAGGTGGACGGCCATGTCTTGGTTGGTTTGCAGTTGTGCCCATACTCTTTCCATTTTCCGATGATGGATTGAACAGAGCCCTGTGAGATGGTCAAAGCTTACCTAACCTAACCCTGCTTTATACTTCTCCACAACTTTATCCCTGACCTGTCTGGTGTGTTCCTTGGCCTTCATGATGCTGTTTGTTCACTAAGGTTATCTAACAAACCTCTGAGGGCTTCACAGAACAGCTGTATTTATACTGAGATAAAATGACACACAGGTGGACTCTGTTTACTAATTAGGTGACTTCTGAAGGCAATTGGGTCCACTAGATCTTAGAGATTTCAGAGTAAAGGGGGCTGAATACAAATACCCCCCCCCCCCCACACCCCCACACTTTTCACATATTTATTTGTATCATTTATCATTTTCCTTCCACTTAACAATTATGTGTCACTTTGTGTTGGTCCATCACATAAAATCCCAATAAATATTTGTTATTAAAGTCTATGGGACACGAACATGAAAAATCAAAAGTGCTAATTTTAACCACTTGCCGCCCGCCCTATTACAAATTGACGGCGGCAAAGTGGTTTCATTATCCTAACCGGACGTCATATGACGTGATTAGGATAATAAGCCGCTGCGCGCCCCCGGGGGCGCGCATCGCGGCGATCGTTGTTGCGGGGTGTCAGTCTGACACCCGGCAACTACGATCTCGGTAAAGAGTCTCCGACGGAGACTCTTTACCATGTGATCAGCCGTGTCCAATCACGGCTGATCACAGTGTAAATGGGAAGAGCCGGTGATCGGCTTTCCCTCACTCGCGTCTGTCAGACGCGAGTAGAGGAGAGCCGATCGGCTGCTCCTCTGACAGGGGGGGTCTGTGCTGATCGATTATCAGCACAGCCCCCCCGAGGATGCCCACACTGGACCACCAGGGACACCACTAGACCACCAGGGAAAAGGTAATAAAAATACATAATCCTCCCTAGACCACCAGGGTGCCAGTCAGCACAATGGGTGCCAATCAGTGCCCATAATGGATGCCAATCAGTGGCCACAATGGGCATCACTGATTGGCATGCATTATTGTTTGGCACTGATTGGCATCCATTACTATAACACCGATGCCGCCTATGAGTGCCCACCTGTGCCGCCTATGAGTGCCCACCTGTCCCGCCTGAGTGCCCACCTGTGCCGCCTGAGTGCCCACCTGTGCCGCCTATGAGTGCCCACCTGTGCCGCCTATCCATGCCCACCTGTGCCGCCTATCTATGCCCACCTGTGCCGCCTATCCATGCCCACCTGTGCCGCCTATCCATGCCCATCCGTGCCGCCCATCCGTGCCAGCTATCAGTGCCAATTTGTGCCACCTATCAGTGTCCGTCCGTGTCGCCCATCCGTGTCGCCCATCCGTGTCGCCCATCCGTGTCGCCCATCAGTGCCGCCTATCAGTGCCGCCTATCAGTGCCACTTCATTGGTGCCACATTGGTGCCCATCAGTGCCACCTTATCAGTGCCCATCAGTGTAGCCCCATCAGTGCCCATCAGTGAAGGAGAAAACATACTTATTTACAAAGTTTTGAAACTGAAACAAAAAAAAACATTTTTTTTTTCAAAATTTTCGGTATTTTTTTATTTGTAGCGCAAAAAATAAAAACCGTAGAGGTGATCAAATACCACCAAAAGAAAGCTCTGTTTGTGGGAAAAAAATGATAAAAATTTCATTTGGGTACAGTGTTGTATGACCGCGCAATTGTCATTCAAAGTGCGACAGCGCTGAAAGCTCGAAATTGGTCTGGGCAGGAAGGTGTTTAAGTGCCCTGTATTGAAGTGGTTAAAGGCTTATATGCAAGTTATTATCATAAAAAGTGTTTGGGGACCCGGGTCCTGCCCCAGGGGACATGTATCAATGCAATAAAAAGATATAAAAATGACCATTATTTTAGGAGCAGTGATTTTAATAATGCTTAAAGTGAAACAATAAAAATTGAATTACTTTAAATATCGTGTCCGGGAGTCCCCTTAGTCTGCCTGTAAAGTAGCGCATCTTTCCCATGTTTATAACAGTACCACAGCAAAATTACATTTCTAAAGGAAAAAATGTAGTTTAAAAATTCTCACAGCTGTAATGTATTGTCAGCTCCCAGCAATATATATAAAAAAAAATTGAAAAAAAAAAACGGGGCGCGGCCCCTCCCAGTCCATACAAGGCCCTTCATATCTGGTATGGCTATTAAGGGGAAATCCACGGTAAAATGAAAAAAAAAAAAAAAAGTGGCATGGGGGTCCCCCACAAAATCCATACCAGGCCCTTCAGCTCTGGTATGGATTTTAAGGGGGACCCCGTGCTAATTATTTATTTATTTTTTAATAAAGGCGTGGGGTCCCCCCAAAATCCATTCCACACCCTTATCTGAGCAAGCAGCCATGGCTGGCCAGGAAAAGGGGGGGGGGGCACTCCTGAACCATACCAGGCCACGTGCCCTCAACATGGGGAGGGTGCTTTGGGATCCCAAAAAGCACCTTGTCCTCATGTTGATGGGGACAAGGGCCTTATCCCCACAACCCTTGGCTGGTGATTGTGGGGGTCTGCGGACGGGGGGGCTTATCAGACTCTGGAAGCGCCCTTTAACAAGGTTGCCCCAGATCCCGGACCCCCCCCCCTCCAGGTGAATGGGTACAGGGTACCGCTACCCATTCACCTTAAAATGACAGGAGACAGTTTTGGACCCGCAGTGCATTATGGGGCATTCCGCGGCGCTCAAATTTGCCACGAACGGCCCATATGTTCAGTTCGTTTAAGAGCAAACAAACACCCGGTGTTCGAGTCAGAATTACATTCGACTCCAACCGGGGGGCTCAGCCCTAGTTGCAACAACCGCCATTTTATTCCCTTAGGGTCTCCGATTAAAAAAAAAATATATATATGCAGTGGATTTAAAAAGTCTACACACCCCGGGTGATAAAATGTCTGGTTTCTGCAATGTAAGAAAATTAGACAAAGATTAATAATTTCAGAACTTTTTCCACCTTTTAATGTGACCGATAAACTGTACAAACAATCGAAAAAACAAACTGAAATCTTTTAGGTGGAGGGGAGTAAAAATAAAAAGCTAAAATAATATGGGTGCATAAGTCTGCACACCCTTACACTAATTCTTTGTTGAAGCACCTTTTGATTTTATTCCAGTACTCACTCTTTTTGGGTATGACTCTACCAGCATGGCACATCTTCACTTGGCACAGCGCTCTTCACATCGCCCCACAGATTCTCAATGGGATTCAGGTCTGGACTCTGGCTGGGCCAGTCCAAAAATGTTATCTTCTTCTGGTGAAGCCGTTCCTTTGTTAAAGCGGAGATCCACCCTAAAGTGGAGCTTCTGCTCATCAAAACCCTCCCCCCCCCGCGCCACAATTGGCACCTTTCAGGGGGGAGGGGGGTGCAGGTACCTGTACAGTACAGGTATCTGCACCCACTTCCGGCGTCGATTCTGCAGAAGCTACGCCCCTTTCCGCAGAATTTACGCCCCTTTCCGAAGGTCCCCCTGCTGCCTGCTGGGAAACACACAGATCCCAGAGACAGCGGGGACCATCCTTATTGCGCAACGCGACTCGCGACTCGCGCATGCGCAGTAGGGAACCGGGAAATGAAGCCACAAGGCTCCACTTCCTGATTCCCATACCCAAGATGGCGGCGGCAGCACCCGAGAGACGATCGAGAGATCGGCTTCGGGGTGCCGACATCGCGGGCGCGCTGGGCGGGTAAGTGTCCTTATTTTAAAAGTCAGCAGCTGCAGTATTTGTAGCTGCTGGCTTTTAAAAAAAAAAAAAAAACGGCGGACTCCCGCTTTACTTTGGATGTAGGTTTTGGGTTGTTGTCATGCTAAGAGATGAAGTTCCTCTTCAAGTTGAGCTTTCTAGCAGAAGCCTGAGGGTTTTGTGCCAATACTGACCGGTATTTGGAACTGTTCATGATTCCCTCTACCTTGACTAAGGCCCCTTGTTCCAGCTGAAGAAAAACAGCCCCAAAGCATGATACTGCCACCACCATGCTTCACAGTGGGTATGGTGTTCTTTTGGTGATGTGTGGTGTTGTTTTTATGCCAAACGTATCTTTTGGAATTATGGCCAAAAAGTTCAACCTTGGTTTCATCAGACCAGAACACATTTTCTCGCATTCGCTTTTGGGAGACTTCAGATGTGTTTTTGCTAAATTTAGCCGGACTTGGATGTTTTTCTTGGTAAGAAAAGTCTTCCGTCTGGTCACTCCACCCCCCATAGCCCAGACATATGAAGAATACGGGAGATTGTTGTCACCACACAGCCAGTACTGCAGCTCCTTTAATGTTGCTGTAGGAATCTTGGCGGCCTCCCTGACCAGATTTCTTCTCGTCTTTTCATCAATTTTGGAGGGACGTCCAGTTCTTGGTGATGTCGCTGCTGTGCCGTATTTTCTCCACTCGATGATGACGGTCTTCACTGTGCTCCATGGTATATCTAATGCCTTGGGAATTCTTTTGTACCCTTCTCCTGACTGATACCTGCTAACAATGAGATCCTTCTGATGCTTTGGAATCTCTCTGAGGACCATGACTTTTGCTGTAGAATGCGACTAAGAAAATGTCAGGAAAGACCTACTAGAACAGCCAAACTTTATTTGGGGTTAATCAGAGGCACTTTAAATGATGGGGGGTGTGCACTGACTCCTATTTATCATGAGTGTGAATGTGATTGCTTAATTCTGAACACAGCTACATCCCCAGTTATAAGAGGGTGTGCACACTTATGCAACCACATTATTATTATTTTTTATTTTTTATTTTTTCTTCCCCCCCCTTTAAAAGATTTCAGTTTGTTTTTCAGTTGAGTTGTATGGTTTATCTGTCACATTAAAAGGTGGAAAAAGTTCTGAAATGATTTATCTTTGTCTCATTTTTTTTTTACATCACAGAAACCTGAAATTTTAACAGGGGTGTGTAGACTTTTTATAAGCACGGTATAACGTTTGGGGGTTCTAAGTAATTTTCTAACAAAAAAATACAGGTTTTAATTTGTAAGCAACAAGTGTCAGAAAAAGGTTTAGTCTATAAGTGGTTAAACTGCCCTCATCTTCAGACAGAAGTTCATTCCTTGGATCTTTTTTTTTTTTTTTTGCAAATCTGTTTATTGGAATTTCAGACAGTGAACAAGTAACCAAAAGCAAAACAAGACAGACAAAAACAAAAACAAAAACACATACATTGGTCACGATTAGTGTTACAGGCGTGACGTGTAAAGAGTTGCAATATAAGACAGTGCATTACATAAAAAAACATGTCGGAGAATTCAAGGCATCTCACCGGCCACAAAGAGCCGACTCCATGTGCAGTAGGATGACTCAGGACTAAACCATGCTACTCAGACATACAACATTTCCACTAGTGCATATTCCTATTCATTTACAAACGAAAATGCGTTAAGTAGGCTATGGGTCTGAGGCCGTGGAGGCATCCGCCAGCCAGCTGGACCAGACCTTGTCATATTTTTGCGGGCAACCTCTATTAACATAGCAGTCCTTGTAGAGAGGCAGGCTGTCGTTCACCAATTTTTTCCACAGGGAGAGAGGGGGAGGAGTGGGCTTACGCCAGCTGAGCGCAATGGCCTTGCGGGCATAGAAGAGAAGTAGCCCAGCTAGGGTGCGCCGCGCCACAGTGGGAATTAGCTGATCTAGCAGGCCCAGTATGCAAGTTTCTATAGAGAGTGGGAGCGATATGGAGGTGACCTGTGTAATGACCCCTAGTATCTCCTTCCAATAGTCAACAATGGCTGGGCAGGTCCAAAAAATATGAATGAAGTCCCCCGGTATTGTCCCACAACGCCAACATCCCGGCGGGGAGGCGGGGTTCATTTTGTGCAGTCTGTAGGGGGTGAAATATGCTCGGTGGGCCATCTTAAACTGTATCAGCCGATCTCTCAGGGAGACCAGGGATCTGAAGGGGAAGTCCCACATGTCATCCCAATCATCGTTATCAAAGGTGGGAATGTCTCGCATCCACTTATCTCTAAGTTTCCCCAAAGTAGGGAGGGAGGTCATTATCAAATGGGAGTAAAGTGTTGAGGTGGGCTTAGTGTCACAACTGGACTTGAGGAGGCCCTCCAATGCGGATTGGACAACCTGGGGGGGAGAGCTGGAGAACTGGCACCTGAAGGCATGGGAGAGTTGTAGATACCTAAAAAAATAACTCTGCGGGACGTTGAATTCAGAAATCAACTTGGGGAGTGGAGCCAGCGATTGGTCAGAAATCACCTGGTCTACTGTTCTAATATTGAATTTAGTCCAAGCATGGGGTTCAGGCAGTTTGTAAAACTGCTCCAGGGTGGGGTTACGCCACAAGGGGGCAGCTGGAGAAAGTGCATTGGTAGGGTATTTTTCAATTTTAAGTCCTACCCCCCATGCACGCAACGTGGTGCGCATGGAGGGGGTCAGCGGGTACGGGGCCTTCGGGCCACGATAGAGTAAAAATTTCAATGCCTCCAGCGACCCCAACACCGCCGCTTCAACCAAGGTGGCAGGGTTTGTCTTATCAGGAGTGAGCCACCAAGCTGCTGTAACCAGCTGGGTGGCTAGAAAATATTTGTACAGGTCAGGGCACGCCAGTCCTCCCTGGGAGGACGGACGCGTAATTGTTGACCATCCATACCTGGGGGACTGGTTTCCCCAGATGAAGGAGGCAAACAGACTATGCAGACGGGAGAAAAAGGATTTGGGAATCCAATGTGGAGATTGGCGAAGTAGGTAGATAAATTTCGGTAGGATTTTCATTTTTATCAGGTTTATCCGCCCTAGCAATGATAGGGGTAGTGACTCCCATGCCTTCAGACGCAGCCGTGTCTCATGAACCACTGGGGATAGATTTAGGGGTACGAAGTCCGAAGCCTGTCTCGAGACCACAACCCCAAGGTACCTGAAGGTCTCCACCCACTGTAGGGGTAAATCAGGGGGGGCAGTGTCGCGAGCCGCTGGGTCTATGGGGAACAGAAGCGACTTCGACCAGTTAACCCTAAGGCCCGTGATCGTGGAGAATGAATCAAGAATTTGTAATGCCCCTCTGAGTGAGGAGTCCGCATCGTTAAGGAAGAGAAGGAGGTCGTCCGCATACAGGGCGACCCTCTCCTCCAGCCAGCCAACACGCAGGCCCCTGACATGCAGGGAGGTACGTAAGGCCTCCGCCAGGGGCTCCATTGCAATGGCGAATAGGGCCGGAGAAAGAGGGCAGCCCTGTCTCGTGCCCCTGGACAAAGGGAAGGACCGCGAAACACTCCCCCCCAACTTAATGGCCGACGTGGGGTGTCTATAGAGCGTCTGAAGCCACTTAATAAATACCAAGGGGAACCCCATTCTGCGGAGGACCTCCCACAGAAAAGGCCACTCTACAGTGTCGAAGGCCTTCTCTATGTCTAGGGAGGCCACCACCCTGGAACCCTCAGTAAGGTGCTGAGCATGGATGTTAGTAAACAGGCGTCGTAAGTTGATGTCAGTGGCTCTATTAGCCATAAAACCAGTCTGGTCCGTCTCTATCACAGACGGCAGTAGGGGCTGTAGTCTCGTAGTGAGCAATTTGGTAAGAATTTTGAAGTCCGCATTTAGGAGGGCGATAGGCCTATATGAGGCACATAACGTGGGGTCCTTAGGGGGCTTGTGGATTAGTATAATGTGTGCATGGCTCATGGAGGTGGGAAGGGTGCCCTCCGCCAGACAGTGAGTATAGAGCTGGGCCAGCTGGGGGGCAAGTAGGTCCCCGTGGGTTTTGTAGAACTCCATAGGGAGGCCATCTGGACCCGGGGATTTCCCTGCGGGAAAGGAGCAAATGGCCCTCCGTACCTCCTCCGGGGTAATGGGCCTTACCAAATTTTCTCTCTCTGCGTCCGAGAGCCAGCCGAGTGCCAGGGGGTCCAGCCAAGGCGCCAGGTCCTGTGGCCTAAGATCCGAGGGCAGTACGGAGGTATAAAGGGAACTATAGTATTGCCTAAAAGTGTCTAATATGTCTGGAAGAGAGGAGACCGATTCACCTGAGGGGGACACCACACTAGGTATCACCGTCAGGGGCAGGTCATGTTGAGCTAACATTGCCAGGAGACGACCGTTCCGGTCCCCCTGTTCAAAAAACCTCTGCTTGTTGCGGTAAAGATCCAGTCTGGCAAGTTCTGTGAGGTGGAGGTGTAGTTCTCGTTTCGTCGCACTAAGGGCCTCGAAACTAGAGTCAGTGGGGTCAGCTGCATAGGCCTCAGCCTGGGTATCTACCTTGCTCTGTAATTCAGTCGTGGTGGTGGCTTGTTCTCTACGGATCCCAGCTATGGAGGAGATATAATGACCTCTACTGAAGGCCTTGAATGCGTCCCAAGTAACCTCTGGGGAGGAGGACCCTGCATTAATTTGCCAGTATTCGGTAAGGTGGGGCGGGATAGTGTTTACCAAATCGGCATGGGAGAGCCAGTGGGTTCCCAGGCGCCAAAGGGCCGAGGTTCGGGAAGTGGGGGAACGGACATTAAGGAGGAGAGGGCAGTGGTCCGACAGCCCGCTGGGCAGGTATGTGGCGTCTAACACGTCCGAAAGCATGGCTGGATTGGCAAAAGCTAAGTCGATGCGTGAGGACGTCTTATAGGTGGTGGAAAAGCATGAGTAGGCCCTAGTCGAGGGGTGTTTCCACCTCCAGGCCTCCGTCACTCCCATGGCTTGTGCCCAAATGGATAGGTCAGGGGAGCAGTGTTTGGGGGGGACCGGTCTGTCTAAGTCTGGGGCTAGAATGGCATTAAAATCACCCATAAGTAACAGCCTAGCGGGGCAGTACGGGGTAACCTTTTCCAGGATCGTGTATAAGGTGGATGCTGAAAAGGGAGGAGGCAAGTATACATTTACCACTATATATCTCGTTCCCCAAACTGTGAAAACCACTATCACGTATTTACCCTGAGGATCGGTGTGGATCTGCTCCACTGCACATGGAAGGGATTTGCTAATCAACACCGAGACCCCCCTGGCATAGGTAGAGTAGGAGGCATGAAAGGCTCTCTGGATCCATGGCTTCTTCAGTGCCAACAGCTTGCTGCCCACAAGGTGCGTCTCCTGAAGCAGCACCACATGGGGGGAGTGCAATTTCAGATATTTAAAGAGAACTGCCCTTTTAAATTTAGAATTGAGCCCCCGGACATTCCAAGATAGGATGTTAAAAGAGGACATGTCACGCGTGGCCATCAGAAGGTGTCACTATTATGTCAAGGAGACATACCTGAGCGTCAACTTCATGCACCAAGAGCCGCCTAGACCCAGAGAGCCCATCGTAGGAAGAATCGTGACCAGACAATAACCATACAAACAAAAAAGTAAACACATTAACAAAAAGCAAACATACCCTTGGTGACCGCGAGGGGTCAACCCTGCCCATAGCTGATGGCATCCCTGGAAACTGGGGAGCGATCAGATTGGGCCTATACCCAAAAAATAACAATAACAATTTAACCCCTTAAACTGTGCACGGTAGCAGTCCAATGCCGTGCGTAAGAACGTGTAGAAACCCTCCAGGGGGCAGTCCTCTGCAGGTCAGCAACAACACTTCGTGCCACCCAAGTGCCACAAGGGGAGAAAACAAAAAAACAAAAATCCCCCCAAAACAGGGGGAAAAATATAGCTGCCACGGTGTATTCCAGCCGGGGTGGAGAGGTATATCCCCGGCACAACTTCAAACTTCACCGAGACAAGCCAGAAGGGGGGGAGAGCAACAACTTATCTTATAGAGTTCCTCGTGGATAGCTCACTTAAAATAGGATATCGTAGACAGGTAAGGATGAAGGGCCGGTACTTGGGCCTAAAATGACATAAGAGTTCAGAGTTTTCCCGTCATTTACATTGCTGTCCCCCAGTGAGCCCCAGTCAACCCCCGGGCCCCCATAATGGAATAGTGCACTCCATCTCAGCGCAGCCTGGTAAGCCAGGCATCCGCCTCGGCCGGCGTGTCGAAAAATTTGACAGTGCCTTCATGCTGGATTCGCAGGCGACTAGGATAGAGCATGCCATATTTAATATTGCGGTCTCGGAGTCTGCGCCTAACATCAGTGAAAGTCTGCCGTTTTCTCTGTAGGTCCGGGGAGAAATCGGGGAACAGCATGATGCGTGCATTACCATATTGCAGATTCGGGTGCTTCCTGGCCTCGGCGAGTGTACGATCTCTATCACGGTAGTTGAGGAAACGCACCAAGAAGGCACGCGGGGGCGCTCCCGAGACAGGGCGACCCATCGGAACGCGATGTGCACGTTCTGCCACATACGTAGGAGGGACATCAGTCAATCCCAGTAAATCCTTGAAGAAGGCTTCTGCGAAGTCCGCCGGGTGGTCTCCCTCTGAGCCCTCAGGAAGGCCCAGTACCCGAACATTATTACGTCTCATTCGGTTTTCGGCGTCATCTGACTTCGCCACTAAGGCTTTAAGTGTGTTGCGTATGTCCGTGAGTTGGTCAGCGTGCTGTCCCGTTCGATCCTCCACCTCCGAGATCCGATGTTCAGATTCTGAGAGACGCCCCCGTATTTTATCCAGGTCATTACGGATAAGGTTGCACTCCTCTGCCAGGTGATCGATCCGTACCAATAGAGATGTCTTGCTGCTTTCAATCGCTGCTAAGATCATGCTGGTGTCACCTGTGGGAGGCTGGGATGAGGAGGGCGTGGGAATGTCAGCTGGGGAACTGTCATCCATGTCGACCAACAATGCCTGCAGCTTCCGGAGCAAGGCAGGGTCCCCGCGGGGGGGTGGGGCTGCAGCCTGTGCCCCGGGCAGCTGCACAGGTTTCGGAGGCTTCTTTGAAGGCATCAGATGGCTCCCCGGCCGGAATAAAGCAAGAGACGGGGACTGCGGAGACGGGGGGGCCAGCAGGTGGCGTTATTGCCTAGTAAAATGGTCGCTATGTGCAATGCTGGCGGTGCAGACAGTTGTCAAGAGAGTCCGTAAGGTGGCAGGGCCTCAGATGTAGAGATAGCGGGCGGCAGTTCCAGCCGAGGGGGCAGTTCAGGTGACAGGGAGCCACCGGAGGAGGAGTCAGGGGGACCAAGAACGTTCCCAGTATGGCCGGGAGGAGCAGGAGAGGCTTAGCACGGGGCACTGGAGTCAGGAAGGAAGGCCTCAGTATGCCTGGGGGTAGAAGCCGCTGCCCTACGCTGCTGGCAGGCCAGGGCGTCCGTAGATGGGGTCCGGAGCAGGTACAAAGGGGTCAGGAGAGATCCTGGGTGTAGCAAGATGGCCGCCAAGCACCACAGAGTATTATGCAGGGGAGCCACGGCACGGCTGCAGGAAACAATCGGCCAGTAGAAGGGTTAAATCACTGAGGGAGGCTGGGAATAGACCCAGGCTGTGCAGAAGGCCTGTAGTAGATGGCAAGGCCGCAGCTGGGTGCACCAAGATGGCCGCCGTACCGGGAGCAGAGTCCAAGTCCAGGCCCAACAGCACACAGGGCACAGCAGGAGGATGGAGGGCTAGCAGGGCAGCCGGGGATGTCACCAACAGCGTCCGTTCGGCCGGCGCCGGCCGCCGCGGCCGTCCGGCGGCGCAGGAAAGTGCGGTGGGCCGGAGGCTGCACTAGGCCGCACTAGGCCGCACCAGGCCGCGGCCTCGGCGGACGTCACCGGGGGGTCCCGCGGGCCACCAGACCCCACCGGAGATGCAGGGGAGCCGGCTAGAGGGCAAAGGAGGGCCCCGCGGCGGCCGTCCGGCGGCGTAGGAAAGTGCGGCGGGCTGGAGGCTGCACTAGGCCGCACTAGGCCGCACCGGGCCGCGGCCTCGACGGATGTCACCGGGGGTCCCGCGGGCCACCAGACCCCACCGGAGATGCAGGGGAGCCGGCTAGATGACAAGGGAGGGCCCCCCACCTCACCGCTGGTCCAGGAGAGGGTCGATGGGCAGGAAGACAGCCGGGAAGATGGCGGCGGTCACCAGCGTGCAGGCTCCTATCCAAACGCGGGCCAGAATCCGCACAATGGTCCCGGCAGCAGCAGCAGGCAATGGAGGTAAGCAAGTAGGTATGTATGATTCAGTTTTTGGGCTTTGTATGCCAAGGATGTCAAAGGATGGGGCCTAGGATGTCTGGAGCTCTCCACAGAGACGTCCTTCGCCGCTCACATCCGGACACGCCCCCCATTCCTTGGATCTTTAACCACTTCAATACTGGGCACTTAAACACCTTCCTGCCCAGACCAGTTTTGAGCTTTCAGCGCTGTTGCACTTTGAATGACAATTGCGCGGTCATGCTACACTGTACCCAAATGAAATTTTTATCATTTTTTTCCCACAAATAGAGCTTTCTTTTGGTGGTATTTGATCACCTCTACGGTTTTTATTTTTTGTGCTACAAATAAAAAAATACCGAAAATTTTGAAAAAAAATATGTTTTTTTTTTGTTTCAGTTTCAAAACTTTGTAAATAAGTACGTTTTCTCCTTCACGGATGGGCACTGATGGGGCTACACTGATGGGCACTGATAAGGCGGCACTGATGGGCACCAATGAAGTGGCACTGATGAGGTGGCATTGATGGACACTGATAGGCGGCACTGATAGGCGACACTGATAGGCGACACTGATAGGCGACACGGATAGGCGACACGGATGGGCGACACGGATGGACACTGATAGGTGGCACAAATTGGCACTGATAGCTGGCACGGATTGGCATGGATGGGCGGCACAGATGGGCATGGGTAGGCGGCACAGATGGGCATTGGTAGGCGGCACAGATGGGCATGGGTGGGCACTGATAGGCGGCACAGGTGGGCACTGATAGGTGGCACAGGTGGGCACTCATTAGCGGCACAGGTGGGCACTCATTAGCAGCACAGCTGGGCACTCATTAGCAACACAGGTGTTATACTGTACTAATGGATGCCAATCAGTGCCAAACAATAATGCATGCCAATCAGTGATGCCCATTGTGGGCACTGATTGGCATCCATTATGGGCACTGATTGGCATCCATTGTGCCTGACTGGCATCCCTGGTGGTCTAGGGAGGATTACCTCTGCTGGGCATCCCTGGTGGTCTGGTGGCGTCCCTGGTGGTCCAGTGTGGGCATCCTCGGGGGGGCTGTGCTGATAATCGATCAGCACAGACCCCTCCTGTCAGAGGAGCAGCCGATCGGCTCTCCTCTACTCGCGTCTGACAGACGCGAGTGAGGAAAAGCCGATTACTGGCTCTTCCCATTTACACTGTGATCAGCTGTGATTGGACACGGCTGATCACGTGGTAAAGAGTCTCCGTCGGAGACTCTTTACCGAGATCGTAGTTGCCGGGTGTCAGACTGACACGCCGCAACAACGATCGCCGCGATGCGCGCCCCCGGGGGCTCATAATCCTGATCACGTCATATGACGTCCGGTCAGGATTATGAAACCACTTTGCCGCCGTCTATTGCCTATAGGGCGGGCGGCAAGTGGTTAAAAGAACAAAATGTTGCAATATTTCTCTTTATCCCGCCTGAGCGATGTAATAAACTTGGCAGGCTATCTGCTTTTCTTTTCTTTTTCTTTTTTTTTGACAGCTTGAGCAGAGAACTCTCTGCACTGAATGAGGAATATGTTGTGCTAAGGTTGTGAAGGGGTGGGGGGGGGTAGAATGTCAATTCTTTAAGCCCTTGTACACACGGTCAGACATTCTGACAACCAAATCTGTTGGATTTTGTCCGAAACTGTTGCATACACACGGTCGGATAAAGTTGTCGGAAAATCCGATTGTACATAACGTGATGACGTAATTTCGTTACGACGGGACTACGTTCAGGCTAGTAGCCAATAGCTTTGGTCTAGGAATTTGATCTGAGCATGCGTGGCACTTTGTCCGTCGGAGTAGGCTACACATGATCGGAGTATGTCCGATAGGAGCATTTTGTCAGAAAATTTTATGGTCAAGTTGGAAAACTTAGTTTGTCGGATATTCCGACGGAAACAGTCCAATGGAGACCACACACAGTCGGAATCTCCGACCGTGTGTACAAGGGCTAACGATTAATCGTGCAGCTCTACACAGTTATAGAGTATATATTGTAATGATGGTGATCAGCGAATTATAGTGTGACTGTGATAGTGTGGGGGGCTGGGAAGGTCACTAACTGACATCAATAGTGACACTAATACAGTGATCAGTGCTAATACTGTATACTGTCACTGTACTAATGACACTGGGTTGGAAAGGGGGTAACATCTAGCGGCAATCAATGAGTTAACTGTGTGCCTAACATTGTGTAATGTGTGCTGCTTTTCATTTCTTCCCGGCAGGAGCTTCAATATAAAGTAACAAATATTCAGCGGAAGAAATTGGAATGAAAACAAAGTCGGTGTTCTGCTGGTATAGATGTTGGACTATGGACAATGCATTGCTATAGACGGGACTCTAGGATAGTGAGACAAAATATATAATATGGAGATGTTCTTACTTACCAAGGATGAAGAGGAGCCCCAGGATTAGGAGAGAGATCACAGCTTTCATCATGATGTTCTGCAAGCTCTGCTATGATCTGTGTAGTGGCCCCGGGCCCCTATATTTATAGGGCTGGGGGGGCGGAGCTATGTCACTGCTGGTCACATTTCAGAACTTGTGTTTCTTTTTCTTGCGCAGGTCCTGCTGGCAATATTTGATCAATATTGCTAATCAGAATCTGATCACTTCCTCCTGAGATAGTGCAAGGATTCCTCTGTAGTAAGGGAAGCATGGAGAAGGTACGGGTCATTATTCCAGAAGGAATGTTCCGTATTCTGGAACGTGGTTGTGTTTCCATTCCGGAGCAGGTGAGGTTAGGAAAATCACAACGTGCATTAGAGGAGTGCACAGTGTATGACAAGAGGAAACGTGCAGAAGGTGTGACAGTGGGCAGTATGTACAGGAGAGGAGTGTGGAGGGTATGACAGTGGGCAGTATGTACAGGAGAGGAGTGTGGAGGGTATGACAGTGGGCAGTATGTACAGGAGAGGAGTGTGGAGGGTATGACAGTGGGCAGTATGTACAGGAGAGGAGTGTGGAGGGTATGACAGTGGGCAGTATGTACAGGAGAGGAGTGTGGAGGGTATGACAGTGGGCGGTATGTACAGGAGAGGAGTGTGGAGGGTATGACAGTGGGCATACTGCTCACTGTCATACCCTTTCCTTTTTTCTCTCACTGTCATACCTTCCACGCTCCTATCTTGTACATATTACCCACTGTCATACCCTCCAGACCCCTCTACTGTACATACTGCTCACTGCCATACCCTCCACACTCCTCTCCTGTATATACTGCCCACTGTCATACCCTCCCCACTCCTCTCCTGTACATACTGCCCACTGTCATACCCTCCACACTCCTCTCCTGTACATACTGCCCACTGCCATACCCTCCACACTCCTCTCCTGTACATACTGCTCACTGCCATACCCTCCACACTCCTCTCCTGTACATAATGCCCACTGCCATACCCTCCACACTCCTCTCCTGTACATACCGCCCACTGTCATACCCTCCACACTCCTCTCCTGTACATACCGCCCACTGTCATACCCTCCACACTCCTTCTCCTGTACATACTGCCTACTGCCATACCCTCCACACTCCTCTCCTGTACATACTGCCCACTGTCATACCCTCCAAACTCCTCTCCTGTACATACTGTCCACTTTAATACCCTCCACACTCCTCTCCTGTACATACTGTCACTGTCATACCCGCCACACTCCTCTCTTGTACATACTGCCCTTTGGCATTCCTTCCACACACTCCTCTCCTTTACATACTCCCCACTGTCATACCCTCCACAATCCTCTTCTGTACATACTACCCTCTGTCATACCCTCCACTCTCCTCTCCTGTACATACTGCTCACTGTCATACCCTCTAAACCGCTCTCCTGTAACTATTGTCCCCTTTTATACCCTCCACACTCCTCTCCTGTACATACTTCAAACTGTCATACCCTCCACTCTCCTCTCCTGTTCATACTGCCATACCCTCCATACTCTTCTCCTGTACATACTGCCCACTGCCATACCCTTCACACTCCTCTCCTGTACATACTGCCCACTGCCATACTCTTCACACTCCTCTCCTGTACATACTGCCCACTGTCATAGCCTCCACACTCCCTTCCTGTACATATTAACCCACTGTCATGCCCTCCACACTTTTCTCTTGTACATACTGCCCACTGCCATACTCTTCACACTCCTCTCCTGTACATACTGCCCACTGTCATAGCCTCCACACTCCCTTCCTGTACATATTAACCCACTGTCATGCCCTCCACACTTTTCTCTTGTACATACTGCCCACTTTCATACCTTCCACATTCCTCTCCTGAACATACTGTCCTACCTCTCAAATTCCACTACAGTAGATACCACCCACTGTCATACCCTCCACACTCCTCTCCTGTACATATGGTCCACTATCATACCTTCCACACTCCTCTGCTGTACGTATTGTCATACCCTCCATACTTCTCTCCAATACATTTTGCCCACTGTCATACCCTCCATACTCCTCTCCTATACATACTGCCCAGATCCCCAAGAGCAGGACGGAGTGAGCCCAGCAATCCTGCCTTCTTTCCAGCGGTGGAACCCCAGGGAGAAGAGCCAGTCTGCACCTCTCCCCAGCGGCGGGTAGGTTCTGCGAGAGAGTCAGAGGTTAGCTGGGTAAGTAATGCTCTGTTTCTGACAATTTGTTTAGGGTACCGTGTGCTTATGGGCATTGGGGGGAGAGGCTCTTTGACTTGGGACAGTAATATTTATGAACAATATCCCTCATAAAATATATGAAGATAAATAATTTTCACTTTTCACACAGCTGGAATATTGTAGAAGTATCTCATAGACCATTTCTAGATAGTTTGAGGTGGGGGATGGGGTTATTATGTGTCCCATTGTTCTATTGTTTCTGTCTGCCTTGGGTGCAAACTGTTATGGGATGTCCTGTACATGTTTTATGTGGATTCGTTTACGAGTTCATGAAATCCATTGTTAATTTTGGCAAAATCATATTGGTCTACTAAAATCGAATGTGTTTAGTTAAATAATGCATTATTTAAGCATTTCTCTAGAATTTAAAAACTTATTATACACTCCTGGAGTAAAAAAATAAATAAATAAAACCACCTAATATCATGTTATTATTTATGGCTTGAATAAACTACACAGACACAGATTTAGCCGTCAGATAAAGTCTTTTCTCTGTAAAACCAAGTTTTGTTAACCACTTCAGCCCCGGACCATTTTGCTGGCCAAAGACCAGACCACTTTTTGCGATTCGGCGCTGCGTCCTTTTTACTGACAATTGCGCGGTCGCGCGACGTGGCTCCCCAACAAAATTGACGTTTTCATTGCCTTTGTCCACTGTGCTCTGGCCACCATGTTCACTGTCCAGCGCCCTGTGACTGGGCGTACGGGGGTCATGTGCGGAGGCGGGACTCCAGGAGCAAACGCGATCGTGGGAAGACCAGCATTGTCAGCGCACATGACCCCCATACGCCCAATCACAGCGCGGGGGACACTGAACATGGCGCCAGAGTGCGGGGGAACACAGGAAATTGAAATTAGAAGGAGGCAGGCAGTAGCGACGCACACTGGCACGGAATTTCGCCCCCCCCCCCAAATGTTGCACCTGGGGCACTCCAAGTCCCTTCCCTTCCTACAATAGTACTGACCTACCCGATTCCTACACTGACCACTACATTGACCACTATACTGTCCACTACACTACACTGACCACTAAATTTTCCACTACGCTGACCACTATACTGTCCACTACGCTGACCACTATACTACACTGTCCACTACATTGACTACTATACTGTCCACTACACGACACTAACCACTATATTGTCCACTACACTGACCATTAAACTATCCACTACACTGACCACTATACTGTCCACTACACTGACCACTATACTGTCCACCACACTGACCACTATACCGTCCACTACACTGACCACTATACTGTCCACTACACTGACCACTATACTGTCCACTACACTGACCACTATACCGTCCACTACACTGACCACTATACTGTCCACTACACTGACCACTATACCGTCCACTACACTGACCACTATACTGTCCACTACACTGACCACTATACCGTCCACTACACTGACCACTATACTGTCCACTACACTGACCACTATACCGTCCACTACACTGACCACTATACCGTCCACTACACTGACCACTATACCGTCCACTACACTGACCACTATACCGTCCACTACACTGACCACTATACCGTCCACTACACTGACCACTATACTGTCCACCACACTGACCACTTTACTGTATAGAGAATATCAGGAACTGCTTAAGAAGGCAGAAGAGTATGCCCGTGCCATAAGAAAATATACATTGCCCCACCTACAAGATGACGACCTGTCTGACTCTATAGATGATGTGTAAGAATGGGAGGACATTGAAAAATCACAGGAAGTGGAAGAAGCACCATCCACATCTAAGCAGCCAGTCTTTCGGTTTCTTTCAAAATGCAGCAGAAGTCCCAGGCAGAGCATCTCCCCAGACAGGCGGCATAGAGCAGAAGATCAGTCTGGCTGGTAATCCGGTGCACACAATCCATTTTGCTATGGCCTTCGCACTGGCCTCAGTGGCCTGTTCCTTAGAGTCAATTTTGTATTTTTGAAACAGAGCCATTCAAATAGTTTTCTGTGGTGGTGCACTGGCTTGACTTGGCCCATCATTGGAGGTTTTATGTATCTCTGGGGTTCAGTGGCGTAACTAGAACCTTCAGGGCCCCGATGCAAGAAACCATGAAGGGCCCCCCTGAACCCCAGCCAGGGCCCTTCCCTCTGAGTCCGGCGGTGGAACTCCAGGGCGTGGTCACAGGTATGACCTTTGTGAGCCCTGTAGTTCCACCACTGGTATCAGTAGTTTTTTTTTTTATTAGTTTTTTTTTTACATTTTTAGGTGCCCCATTGGGGGACTGTGCCTAGGCAGGATTGGGTCCCCGTCCCCAGAAGAGATGAGGTCCTTTTCTCCAGGGCAGATGAAGTTACTGCCCCCAGGTGAGAAGGGGTCCCTGTCCCCAGGGGAGGTGGGGGTCCCTGTCCCCATGTGTGAAGGGGTCCCTGTCCGCAGGGGGATATGGAGGGGGTATGTAATAGTGTGTGCTAGCTGCCTATGCTGCTGCCGGCCATATGTAGAGGGGGCTGCATGGGCCCTCTGCATCACAGGGCTCAGTTGCGGTCGCGACTGCTGTACCCCCTATAGTAACGCCCCTGCTGGGGTTGAATTAGGGGGAGAAAAATCAAGTTATTCTGATTTTACTTTCTGTCTCACCTCACACAGTCAGCTCTAAGTCGTCTCTCTATAATATATGTAGCACTAACCCCACGAAGGAGCTGCTGGCTATTTTTGGGCTTACCGTTACTTTTCCGCTTCTCCTTGTGGCACGTCTAGGGGTGTCCCGTGGTAGGTGACCCAGTAACTTGAGACTGACAATAGATCCACTTGAATGGATTTTATTTGCAAACTTCAACCATTGAAGAGTCTTTAACTTGGGAAGGAAAGTTCAGATACTCTCAATTTCAAAGTCTATAAACATTAAGGAACTTGCTTATTTTGACTGCATCCAGAGAATAGCCATTCGCAGCTGGATGATCACTCAGGTTGGACAGTCCTTCTCTCAAAAGGCCTAGCAGCCAACAAGGTGCTTCCTCAGGAACAAAGTCTTTAACCCCGACATTGTTGCAGAACACGTAGGAAACTAAGCTATAGAACACTTGTAGGATTCCTGGATCTTTCAGCCTACTTGGTGATATCCACAAGACCGGATTCTCTGGGTTACTTCAGCCCTTCCAGGCTCTTGTTAAGAAAACCCCCGTGCGTGGTCTTCTTCTAATGAGTCCTCCCCTGGAATGCTCAAAGTTCAATGGGTCTCTCCCGAACCGGAGACAGCACCCAACCACCTCACAATCCTCCTTTAGTTTCCATGCCTTGGGCTAGCCAGCCCCGAGGCATTAAAGTCGGGTGGAACCGCACCCCAGGCCACAGCCTTCCTGGGGGCTGGCCAGGAGGACCACGGCCATGTAATTAGCACTTCATACTGGACCGGAACCCCAAACCACGTGAAGTTCGCATCTTAAATACCCCCTCCCAGAAGGCACAGCGAGAGGGCCACTCCCACTGACCTGGCTCTAAAACAGAGTATCTTAAGCGCCTGACCAGACCATGTTCCACGCCTGCCACCAAATACAGCACCCCCTGTGGCCAGGCTGAACATCTCACAGTCCAGTCAGACTGACACAGAAGCCAAATTTAGACAAATAGACCCAAAGCAAACTGTAGTTTGGGTAAAGTTTTAACTTTTAAAACATAGCGCATGCTCTTCATATACTACATGTATGGCTCTTCCCAGGGCTGGCCTTAGGCATTTAGGTGCCCTGTGCCATGCGAAAATGATTGGCAGTTCCCCTCCCAGTGACCACATCCCTCTATATATATATATATTTTGGTGAGATACTTCAATTCTGGGAAAGCAGATGAGGGATATTATAAAATCATGC
The DNA here is from genome assembly GCF_037356315.1 of Lithobates pipiens. NCBI lineage: Eukaryota > Metazoa > Chordata > Amphibia > Anura > Ranidae > Lithobates > Lithobates pipiens. The sequence continues at coordinate 1,263,935 of NW_027507878.1, read as the reverse complement.
CTGCAATGCTGCAGAGTGCTCTGGACGGTGGTCTAAGGCAGGGGTCATCAACCCCCAGTCCGCGGCCCACTACCGGGCCATAGCGTCTTTGCAGCCGGGCCGCGGCAGGCTGTAAGGCACCGGTGGATCAGAGAGGAAAGCGGGCGGGCGAATAAGAGAAGCGGGCTGGTGAGCAGAGATGTCATCTCTCTCCGCCCGCCTAGCATGCCCGCTCTTCCGCCCTCACAACGTGCGGAATGTCGGCGGGGAGCAGAGAGATGACATCATCTCTCCCTGCCCGCCTAGCATCACCGCTCTTCCGCCCTCGCAGCATACAGAATGTCGGAGGTGCGGCGGGGAGCAGAGAGATGACATCATCTCTCACTGCCCACCTCGCATCTCTGCTCTCCTGCCCTCATTTAAGAAAGACCACTGAACCAGTGTCACCAATGCAGTGGCAATCCTCATCTGGTGGCACTGGCAGGTGATGTGGCAAGTGGCATTCCTCAACTGGTGACAGGCAGCCTGACAAGTGGCATTTCTCATCTGGTGGCAGGCGACATGGAAAGTGACACACTCAGGGCTCCCACTGATTCTGCATTATGGTGAGTTGAACTATTTCATTCATATTACAATGTAATATAAGAAATAATGTGCTTCAATCATTCTGACACCATACCAACCATGGTGCCATGATGATGGAAGTACCAACAGCCGAACACCAGCTATTGTCCGATAAATTGCCAGCAAAATTCGCTTACCCCCCCCCACGCGTGTGCGTACATCACCCCCAGTCCCTTGCTGGGCCTTGGCACAGTTTTCTTCCACGCAGCCGGTCCCCAGTGCCAAAAAGGTTGGGGACCACTGGTCTAAGGGATGGACTGTAATGCACAGTGCCCTGGATTCCGATGGTCAGAGGAGACCTGTAATGCTGCACAGTGCTGGATGGTGGTTGTCTAAGGGATGGCCTGTAATGCACAGAGCCCTGGATTCCGATGGTCAGAGGAGACCTGTAATGCTGCACAGTGCTGGATGGTGGTTGTCTAAGGGATGGCCTGTAATGCACAGAGCCCTGGATGCCACTTCCAGTGGACAGAGGAGGCCTATAATGCACACAGAGTGCTCTGAATGGATGGTGGTCTGAGGGGGGCCTCAGGCCTGCTGTAATTCTAATGTACTACACAGTGTCTACTCTGCTCTCTGCTCTGGGCGCCTGGCGGTCGTCTCATGAGTCGGGACAGACTCAGTCTCTTTGGAACTTGGGAGGCCTTGCTGGCTTGTAATGCACAGTGCTGCTCTCTCTGGTCTCTGGCAGTCGCCACGGTGCACACAGTCAAACTTGCTTGCTTAGGGTACCGTGTGGGTACGGGCATTGGGGGGACTGGTACTATGTACTGACTGCAGAGTCAACCTGTCTGGGGGTCTTCTTCGTGTGTGAGTCTCCTGCCCAAAAAGACGAGATATGTGACAGGAGTCACTTTGCGCGGGGGGGCCCATGGAACCCAGCTTACCTAAGAAATTTCAGGAAACTCCTTCCTCAGCTCCCCACGCCCCTCTTATGTGTAAACGACCCTGTGTCTATTAGGGGCACAGGGTGATAGAAAAGATGAACCACCGCTCCAAAGTAGTCCTCGAGGACTGAAGCTCTGTCTCCTATTGATGAGCCCCAGGTGCCGACCATTACACACACACTGAGCAAACAAGCAGGACAAAACTCTGGATAGCCGCACACTGGAAAAAGACTTAAAATCCCATTTTTTATTCAAACAACGTGGGTCACATCAAAACAAAGTAAAAAAATCCACAGCAAAAGGAATAGCAGGGTACAGGAAAATACTGACGCGTTTCGCACCGTAATCAGTGCTTACTCATAGCTGGGCACAGGGTGACCGAGAAAATGATGGACAGCTACTTAGTTGACTCTGAAAGAATGGAGAGGCTCTTTCACTTGGGACAGTAATATTTATGAATAATATCCCTCATAAAATATATGAAGATAAATAATTTCACTTTTCACACAGCTGGAATATTGTAGAAGTATCTCATAGACCATTTCTATATAGTTTGAGGTGGGGGTGGGGGATGGGGTTATTATATGTTTATTGTTAGCTGGCTGTATCCATTGTTCTATTGTTTCGGTGTGCCTTGGGCGCAAACTATTATGGGATGTTCTGCACATGTTTTATGTGGAATAGCTTACAAATTCATAAAATCCAGGGTTCATTTAGGCAAAATCATTTTCATTGACTAAAACCTAATGTTTTTAGCTAAATAATGTATTATTTAAGCATTCCTTTTCATTTGTTTTTATTCAAGTTTAATATTGTAAATTACAACAGTAGTATTGCATGGAATTTTAGGCAACAGAAGTATAGCTTATTAACTTATAGTACACCTGTGGACAGGGGCGTAACTATAGGGGGGTGCAGCAGTAGCGACCGCAACTGGGCCCATGCAGCCCCCTCTACATATGGCCGGCAGCAGCATAGGCAGCTAGGGGTACCAGTGCACCATGCACACGGGTGGCTGGAGGTGGAGGGTGACTAGCAGACCTCCATGCTCGACTATCGCACTCGCTGCTCTTTAGTTGTGCATTCCCCGCATGACCTGTGTCCTCAGCCGTCTCCTCCGAGTACCCCTCTCCTGCTCCATGCATTGCCGCTCAGTCCGATGTCTGTTCTCCCCGGCCAGAGTCCCCCCCCCCCGAGTCCGGCCCACACTGCACTGCATACTTCTCTTGGGTAAACAAACTTTAAGCACACAGATGCAGTGCAGCCCTATGAGAGCCCCCTGGAGGACACTGCAGGCTTGTCTGCCAGCCCCCCTCCTCCCCCGTCATACACAGATGATGAAAGGTCTTTCTGGGAGATATGCTGATCACCCGTCCAGCACACTGGATGGAGCCCAGGCCAACATAGATGAGTGCGCGGCCTGCAGCTTGGTCATGGTGAGTGAGAGGACCCCATCCCCCACACACCATTACATACCCCCTCCATCTCCCCCTGGGGACAGGGACCCCTTCTCATGTGGGGACAGGGACCCCCACCTCCCCTAGGGACAGGGACCCCTTCTCACGTGGGGACAGGGACCCCCACCTCCCCTGGGGACAGGGACCCCTTCTCACGTGGGGACAGGGACCCCTTCTCACCTGGGGGCAGTAACTTCATCTGCCCTGGAGAAAAGGACCTAATTTCTTCTGGGGACGGGGACTCCATCCTGCCTAGGGACAGTCCCCCAATGGGGCACCTAAAAATAAAAATAAAATAATAAAAAAAACGACTGATGGCAGTGGTGGAACTACAGGGCTCACAAAGGTCATACCTGTGACCACGCCCTGGAGTTCCACCGCCGGACTCGGAGGGAAGGGCCCTGGCTGGGGTTCAGGGGGGCCCTTCATGGTTTCTTTCACCGAGGCCCTGAAGGGTTCTAGTTACGCCACTGCCTGTGGGTCTCTCTTTTATTTGGAGGGCACGCGCATCCTACTACACAATGTGGATGCCACGAACCCTTGCATAGGATAGGCACAGGCCAGCTGTAAAATGTCAAAAATATATTTATCGCCTGTGTTAAGCAAGCTACTATAAAAGTAACAGTGAAAAAGCATAAAGTAAAAAGAAAAACAAATAATACTGTACCAACACACGAGGACTGCTCATTAAAGAGGAAGTAAAGGCAATAAAAAAAATAATTAAAAAAAGCACACCCTGTAAGGCAAAGGCATAATGAGGTAGTATGCATAGCATACTACCTCATTATGAATAACTTACCTGAGAACGAAGCCCCCGAAGCAGTCCTCCCTCTTCCTCTTCGCCGCTGCCATGGATCCCGGAGCGACTTCCGGGTCTCGGGGGAATGTGATTCGCTGGAGCCGTGATGACGTCACTCCCGCGCATGCGCACGGGAGCCGACACTCGCGGCATATCGCCGCGATATGCGGCCTGCCCAGTGCGCCTGCGCGCCGCTGTCTACGGCTGTCTTCAGGTAAATATCTCCTAAACCATATAGGTTTAGGAGATATTTCTTGGACCTACAGGCAGGGCCGTCTTTAATATTGATTGGACCCTGGGGCAAAACTTTTCTTGCCCCCCCATGCAGTTTTGCTCTCCACCTGCTCTGAGACATACAATAAATAGCAGGTAGACTCAAAATAATCAGTTTACTGAATCAGATCAGGCAGCTATTGCGATTGGTTGTCAGAGGTTACAGTGTATCATTACCGCTCACTGACTGGTTGCTAGAGGTTACAGCACACATTACAGCTCACTGATTAGTTGCCAGAGGTTACAGCACATGATTTCTGCTTGCTGAGATTACAGTACAGTAATACTGCTCATTGATTCATTGCTAGAGGTTACAGCACATCATCTCCTCACTCCAGGGGTCATGCTATACATATGGATGTCGCCTTTATTTACATATTTATGCAGCTATTTACATATGAATGACAGTTATTTACATGTAAACACAGGGTCTGCAGGTGAGTCATCTGCACACAACAATAGGGCAGAGCTGGGCAGCATTAGTAGCAGCACTTCACACTGAGATATCGGGACACTGCACAGGACTAAAACCTCAAGAGACAAGGACATTTAAACTGGGATAGTTGGCAAGTATGAGGCCGCTGCTTTGGACCCCACAACAATGACAGGGCCCAGGGCAGCTGCCCCTTTGGCCCTGCTTTAAAAACGGCCCTGCCTACAGGTAAGCCTTAATCTAGGCTTACCTGTATTCTAGTAATAGAGTTAGTCACTTTCTGGGAATCTTGTAGTCTATGGTGACCATTGCTTATCAAAGGCTTTTAAGTGATTCCATTGAATTGCAAAGTATCTCTTATATGAGTGTTGAGTTTTAACCCTTTGTATTACTTCATCAGTATTGTTTTTTTTTTTTTTCATTTTGCTTTTATTGTTAAACGAGCAGTGATGAGTATATGGATTATCGTGCTTCTAAAACTGGGTTGGTTGGTACATTGTTAATAGAGAGGTTGAGTAGAGATAAATGAGGGGGAGGTCTAATAATAAGGCCAGTTACTGAGGAAATTGGCTTAACCACTTCAATACCGGGCACTTTTGCCCCTTCCTGCCCAGGACAATTTTCAGCTTTCAGCGCCGTCGCACTTTGAATGACAATTGCGCGCAGTGCCGGGACAAGGTCATCCAGCCCCGTAGGGCAAAGATGCCAAACTGCGCCCCCCCCCTTTCCCTTAGGGTTAGGGTCAGGGTGCCCCCTACCCCTGCAATAAACCATTGCGCCAGGGGTAGCCTGTCCCTCCTGCCCACCCCTTGTCCCAGCCCTGATTGCGCGGTCATACAACACTGCACCCGGACTAAATTTTTATAATTTTCTTCCCACAAATAGAGTTTTATTTTGGTGGTATTTGATCACCTCTGTTTTTTTTTTTTTCTAAACAAATGAAGAAAGACCGAAAATTTGGAAAAAGAGAACGTTTTTCTTTGTTTCGGTTATAAAAAATTTCTCCTTCACTCCTTCACAGCTGACCAAGATTGCACCGCACACTGCACATGCGTGAGATAAGCGGGTGCATGCCGGGTAGCCAGCCGCCAGCCTGCACGGAATACAGGAAGAAGGACACTGTGGCTTCAGATGCCCTCGCTGGAGATGCCCACGCTGGAGATGGCCACGCTGGAGATGGCCACGCTGGAGATGGCCACGCTGGAGATGGCCACGCTGGAGATGGCCACGCTGGAGATGGCCATGCTGGAGATGCCCACGCCGGAGATGCCCGCGCCGGAGATGGCCCACGCTGGAGATGGCCCACGCTGGAGATGGCCCACGCTGGAGATGGCCCACGCTGGAGATGGCCCACGCTGGAGATGGCCCACGCTGGAGATGGCCCACGCTGGAGATGGCCACGCTGGAGATGCCACGCTGGAGATGCTTACGCTGTGCAGAAACTTCACAAAGTAAGAAAACAATGCTGCACAGATAGAAAACTGGGCATAGTTTACCGCATACCTTTGTTGCATTGCACCAAGCATGAGAATTCTAGGGGCATTTTTATCTTAAAACTCCGCTTTAAGACCAACTATTCGTAGAGTTGCGTTAAGATATGCCCAGTGCACCCTATCAAAACCCGCGATCGCCCCTGAGAGAGACAGAACGAAAGTCAGTGTCAAGGTAAACAGACAGATCTCCGTTCTGCCAGGGGTGAGGAGACAGATCTGTTCTTCCTACTCCTTAAACAGCGATCAGTCTCCTCCTCCAGGCAGTCCCATCCGCCCACAGTTAGAAACACTCTCTAGGACACATATTTAACCCCTTGATCGCCCCCCCTCCCCTAGTGTCAAACCCCTTCCCCGCCAGTGATATTTATATAGTAATCAGTGGCTATTTTTAGCCCCCATTGCTGTATAAATGACAATGGTCCCAAAAAAGTATCAAAAGTGTCCGATGTGTCTGCCGCAGTCCCGATAAAAAATTGCTGATCACCACCATTACTAGTAAAAAAAAAGAAGAAGAAGAAGAATGCCATAAATCTATGCCCTATTTTGTAGACACTAAAACTTTTGCGCAAACCAATCAATATGCGCTTATTGCGGGTTTTTTTTCAACCAAAAATATGTAGATGAATACGTATCGGCCTAAACTTAGGAAGAAATTATTTTTTTTTATTTTTGGGGATATTTATTATAGCAAAAAGTAAAAAAAAAAAAATCAGGCATTCTAGGAGCATAAATTACATACATAATTTCCTGGCAAACTATTGTAGTGGGATGCCCCTTTGTCCAGATTCCGGTGCAGGTCCCTTTAACTCAACTCCCCACAATCCTCTGAGCTCCTGGACATGGGGGGGGGGGGGGGGGGGTGTATGTCAGCTCCACCCAGCCTGAGCTCCACTCAGCTCCCAGTCTGTGGAACAAATGATTACTATCTTGGACACCTGAGATTCTTTAGCCCTCTATTCTAAGATTGAACTCAGAACACCCTGCTGCCATCTAGTGGACATTAGTTGAACGGCAGTATAATTGTTATATCCTTTTTCTTCAAGGTTCATATTAATGTTCTGCACTATTTACCCGTGTTCACACGATTTATGTTGAAGTTTATTGTTAAGTAAAGTAGAAATTGCACATCACTGCTGGTCTGATCATTTGGCCGAAACCGTTACACTACACTATCATTTTTGAAGGCCCTTCATATTTCTAACACATATCATGTACATACCAAGAATTACACTCCAAAATAAATTCTATTGCGGAAAGGGTTAAAAAAAAAAAAAAAAAAACCTGAGCTTTTAGTAGTGTCCACAGAGGAGAGCATTGGTCCAGGCAGCAGGCAGGGATGTGCTTAGCGACAGCAATAGTAATTAGCCAGGCAGCTGGACCGGGATCTACCATGTTTTTATTTATTTAAAGCGGAGCTCCACCCTAAAGTGGACCTTCCGCTCATCGGAACCCTCCCCCCCTCCGGCGCCACAATTGGCACCTTTCAGGGGGGAGGGGGGAGGGGGGTGCAGATACCTGTACAGTACAGGTATTCTGCACCCACTTCCGGGATAGCTCTCTGCGGAAAGGGGCGTAGATAATGCCCCTTTCCGCAAGTGCCCCGCTGCCTGCTGGGAAACACACAGATCCCAGAGGCAGCGGGGACCGTCCTTATTGCGCAGCGCGATTCGCGCATGCGCAGTAGGGAACCGGGAAATGAAGCAGAAAGGCTCCATTTCCTGATTCCCATACCCGAGATGGTGGCGGCAGCACCCGACAGACGATCTAGAGATCGGCTTCGGGTGCCAACATCGCGGGCGCGCTGGACAGGTAAGTGTCACTATTTTAAAATCAGCAGCTGCAGTATTTGTAGCTGCTGGCTTTTAAAAAAAAAAAAAACGCGGAGTCCCGGCGGACTCCCTCTTTAAATTTACCAAATAATCTCCCTACCCTTCCCCCCTCGCTCTCTTTACTACCCAATTTCTCCTTCCAAAATAAAAAGTTCCCCTTTGAATAATATAACACCTGCTACCTAGCAAATATAGTCATAAACATATAGGATATATTGCCAGTGATGTTTATTATTATAATTATTATTATTTCTATCTCTATTTTTAGTTTTATGTTTATTGTTCTGAAGCTTTAATGTGTATATTAATGACAGATCAGTGCTTTCATGCCCTTATTTGCATATTCATTTTGTGCCATGTACTGTATTTATTTTATATTATTTTCAATTGCCGTAAAATTGTTTTCTCCCTAGACAGCTAGTGAATGCTGCTTCTTGAAGTTGTAATCAATTTTTCCCACTAGATGGCAGCGCTAGTATAGTGAATGCTGGGACAGGCTAGGACCTCTCGCCACCACGGACCAGTGCGATCGGTGCGCCACCGGACGACCAACCTTCCCTGATGTGCCTGTTATTATTGTCCCACATGTGAGTTTTACTTATTGTCAATTTTAAATCCATTTTAACAGTCTACACTCAGAGGTTTCTGTATTTCTTCTTTCTTTCCTTCCATATCCTGGAGATTACTTCCTCTCCCCAACACAAGGCTGGCCCTGAATCTGGGGACTTTTCTCTCCTTTTTACTACAGCTGCACCCAGTAAAGACTTTTACTATAGACTTACCCATACAGCAGGAAACTTTTGGACTTTGCACCACATATATGTCCCCCCTTATGTATTTATACATGGAGATCATATCCCCCCCTTATGTATTTATACATGGAGATCATATCCCCCCCCCTTATGTATTTATACATGGTGATCATATCCCCCCCTTATGTATTTATACATGGAGATCATATCCCCCTTATGTATTTATACATGGTGATCATATCCCCCCTTATGTATTTATACATGGAGATCATATCCCCCTTATGTATTTATACATGGTGATCATATCCCCCCTTATGTATTTATACATGGAGATCATATCCCCCCCTTATGTATTTATACATGGAGATCATATCCCCCTTTATGTATTTATACATGGAGATCATATCCCTCTTATGTATTTATACATGGTGATCATATCCCCCCTTATGTATTTATACATGGAGATCATATCCCCCCTTATGTATTTATACATGGAGATCATATCCCCCCTTATGTATTTATACATGGAGATCATATCCCCCCTTATGTATTTATACATGGAAATTATAGCCCCCTTATGTATTTATACATGGAGATCATATCCCCCCTTATGTATTTATACATGGAGATCATATCCCCCTTATGTATTTATACATGGTGATCATATCCCCCCCTTATGTATTTATACACAGAGATCATATCCCCCTTATGTATTTATACATGGAGATCATATCCCCCCCCCCTTATGTATTTATACATGGAGATCATATCCCCCCTTATATATTTATACATGGAGATCATATCCCCCCTTATATATTTATACATGGAGATCATATCCATGTCATGTCTAGAATGGGTAGTTACGTCTTACCTCGGGCAGAACAGACTCTGGAATACAGGTACACAGTGTATCTGCACAGTATCCTGTAACCCCCCCCCCCCCCCCCCCAACTATCAGGAGGAAGAGATGATTGGTCACATGACAGATGTTTTTAACTTTGTAGCAATGTAAGAAAAATCACTTCATTAAGTAATCAAAGCAGTCATGGTTCCGGTGTCTCGTCAGATTGGGTGACCCGTCAGAATTTGTAACGGAAGTGACGTTCTGTCGCTGCCATCTTGCTACACCCCTCACTCCTCCACAGTAAGGATACAGTGAGAAGGGGGTAAGCGGACATCTTGTTACACCCTCCGGAGTCTTGAATTTCGCAAGTAATTTTAATAGTAAGTGAAGCTTCTATAGTGAAGTTCAGTATTTAGAAATCTGTCTGAACTGTTTAGATGTTGATTTCTGAGCGGTGTTCTGTCAGATTAGCAAACCTGTGCGATCGGCGTCCTCACCGCTGCTTTTACAATTCATCATCTAAGCAGTCCGACGGATTTCTAAATACTGAACTTCACTATATAAGTTTAGCTTACTAATAAAAATACTTGTGAAATTCAAGACTCCGGTGGGTGTAACAAGATGTCCGCTTGCCGCCTAGGGTGCCCACGTGTACCGAATTGCCCGGGATTGTCCCTTAATTAATATCTGTGTCCCGGGCACCTTTATTCCAGGACAATACAGTGTCCCGGAATGAAGTAAAGACACACAGCCGCGGCAATAAACATTGCCTAACTGGTTGCTAGGACCGCCCCGCTTAGCGTCTAGCAACAGCGCTCTGAGTCCACCCACCTCCGCCTCCAGCCGCAGCAGCAGGGAGAGAGAGAGAGCAGCCAGAGAGCGTCTTCTGTATCTCCTCCTCCTGAGTCCTGAGGGCAGCTTCTTACTGTTGCTGGCCCGCCCACCACCTGTAGCACAGAGCCTTGGAGAACTTCCTTTGGCTACTGTGATAGGTCACGGTCACGCTGGTGGTGGGCGGGGACAGAAGTCCTCCGACGGCCGCTGCCGTTCCATCCTCCGAGGGGAGATCTGCACACTGCTCCATCCAGCATGCCTGCCTGGGCAAGCTTGTGACACTCACCGGGAAGCTGCTGACTGTGAGCCCCCCCCCCGGACCATCCAAGTGAGTGATCTGAGCACTGTCGCTAACCAGACCCTGACACCCCTCTCTGTCCCCTCCCTCTCCCTGCCCCCTCTCTCTCCCTGTCCCCCCCTCTCCTTGCCCCCTCCCTCTCCCTGTCCCCCCTCCCTCTCCCCCTCCCTGCCCCCTCTCTCTCTCCCTGTCCCCCCTCCCTCTCCCTGTCCCCTCCTTCCCCCTCCCTCTCCCTGTCCCCCCTCTCTCTCCATGTCCCCCCTCTCTCTCCCTGTCCCCTCTCCCTGTCCCCTCTCCCCTCTCTCTCTCCCTGTCCCCCCTCCCTTTCCCCTCTCTCTCCCCCCTCTCCCTGTCCCCCTCTCTCTCCCTGTCCCCCCTCTCTCTTCCTGCCCCTCCCTCTCCCTGTCCCCCCTCCCTCTCCCCCTCCCTGTCCCTCTCCCCTCCCTCTCCCTATCCCCCTATCTCCCTGTCCCCCCTCTCTCCCCACTGTCTCCCTGTCCCCCCTCTCTCTTCCCCTGCCCCCTTCTCTCTCCCTGCCCTCTCTCTGGCAGCAGGTGACAAGTGACACGCTTCATCTGGTTGCAGGAGACAGTGGCAAGTGACATCTGGTGGCAGGAGACAGTGACAAGTGACATCTGGTGGCAGGAGACAGTGACAAGTGACATCTGGTGGCAGGAGACAGTGGCAAGTGACATCTGGTGGCAGGAGACAGTGGCAAGTGACATCTGGTGGCAGGAGACAGTGGCAAGTGATATCTGGTGGCAGGAGACAGTGGCAAGTGAAAAGCGGCATCTGGTGGCAGGAGACAGTGGCAAGTGACATCTGGTGGCAGGAGACAGTGGCAAGTGACATCTGGTGGCAGGAGACAGTGGCAAGTGACATCTGGTGGCAGGAGACAGTGGCAAGTGACAAGCAGCATCTGGTGGCAAATGACAAGCTCAGGGTTCCCTCTGCGTTATAGTGAGTTGAACTATTTCATTTTATATTACAATTTAGTAATAGAAATAATGTGATTTGATCATCCTGACACCGTACTAAGCATGATGTCAGAATGATTTCAGTGCTAGCACCAGCCATTCACCCAACAAATCCCCCCCACTTCTGAATCCGCTGTCCTTAGCAAAATTGTCCCTGAATGCCAGTTTGGAAATGTGGTCACCCTATTGCCACCTTCTCACTGCGGAGGTGTGTAGGGTGTAGCAAGATGGCGGAGACGGAACGTCACTTCCGTCACAAATTCTGACGGGTCGCCTAATCAATCTGACGGCACACCGGGGCATAGTTATCGCTGGATTGGAAGGTGTCTATAGCATTGGGCGGTCACAACTCTAATAAAGGAGTGGAGAATGTCCGATATGGAAAGTGAATTTTCAGCTTATTGGATGAGCCGAACTGACTCTGACTTCAAACATCCAATCATGTGCCAGAAAAACTTCCTTGCACATGATTGGCTAGTGAATTTTTGCCTTCATTAAGTGATAATTCCCTCTTTGGGGTCTGGGGGGGTACAAATAATTAATAAAATGAATGAAGCGATCGGTTTACAGGATTACAGATATCTGATAAGAATATTGATTGAGTGAGACTCTTATAATATGGCTGCATATAATTGTTATTATGAAGGTGATGAGCAGATAATATAACATTGATGGATATCGGATGAGATTTATATATCAGGCAGGAAATTGAATGATTGATCACATTATTGGCGTGCTGAGCTCCGCCTCCATGTGAGCTCCGCCTCCATCCCATCACACTTCTTCTGGATCTCCGGATCGGTTACAGAGCTCTGCATAGCAGCAAAAAAATACAGGATCAGCTAAATTTAATTTCAGACACCGCATACTTTTAGTACACCCCTCGGTGGTCCAGACTTCATCTGAAAAACAACAGAATGTAATAAAAATATGATTAGAAAACGAATAAAAGGAAATGATTCAATAATAGCGACAAAGAGAAACAATTCTATGTCAGGTGAGTCGGGATTCCGTGTACCATTTAACCCCTTTGCTACCAAGGTATGTTTATAGCTGCCCTGGGATTTAAGGGGTTAAAGTTGTGGTTTTCAACTTGAAAATTATAGAGGGTCTCCAATGCGGCCCCCCGACATGTCCAGAGGGCCGCACGCTACCAATGTATTTTCACACACCAACGCCCAAATTTTGATCCTGCTGCACTTTTCAACTGCAGCACAAACTTAGGAGGATGGAGTACTACCCCCCTCCTCTCAGTATAGACCCCCCTTAGTGGAGAGGGGTCTATACTTAGTGGAGAGGGGGGTACATACTGAGGGAGGGGGGTCTATACTTAGTGGAGAGGGGGATACGTACTGAGGGAGGGGGGTCTATACTTAGTGGAGAGGGGGTACGTACTGAGGGAGGGGGGTCTATACTTAGTGGAGAGGGGGTACGTACTGAGGGAGGGGGGTCTATACTTAGTGGAGAGGGGGTATGTACTGAGGGAGGGGGGTCTATACTTAGTGGAGAGGGGGTATGTACTGAGGGAGGGGGGTCTATACTTAGTGGAGAGGGGGTATGTACTGAGGGAGGGGGGTCTATACTTAGTGGAGAGGGGGTATGTACTGAGGGAGGGGGGTCTATACTTAGTGGAGAGGGGGATACGTACTGAGGGAGGGGGGTCTATACTTAGTGGAGAGGGGGTACGTACTGAGGAGAGGGGTCTATACTTAGTGGAGAGGGGGTACGTACTGAGGAGAGGGGTCTATACTTAGTGGAGAGGGGGTACGTACTGAGGAGAGGGGTCTATACTTAGTGGAGAGGGGGTATGTACTGAGGGAGGGGGGTCTATACTTAGTGGAGAGGGGGTACGTACTGAGGGAGGGGGGTCTATACTTAGTGGAGAGGGGGATACGTACTGAGGGAGGGGGGTCTATACTTAGTGGAGAGGGGGGTACGTACTGAGGGAGGGGGGTCTATACTTAGTGGAGAGGGGGATACGTACTGAGGGAGGGGGGTCTATACTTAGTGGAGAGGGGGATACGTACTGAGGGAGGGGGGTCTATACTTAGTGGAGAGGGGGGTACGTACTGAGGGAGGGGGATCTATACTTGGTGTACTAATAGAAATACATTTCAGGCATGGTGTTGGGATGATATAAGTGCTAAAACCAGCCAATCACCCGACAAATCACTCGCCGCCAAATCCCGTCAAACCCGAGACTACATTCAACACAACATCCCCTCCCCCCCCTCCGGCCCCTCCCCGGTCATTGGCAAAACTGTCCCTGAATGGCAGTTTGGAAATGTGGTCACCCTAGTAAGTGACTGTTCACAATGTGGTTAAGCTGGGCGTCCATCCTGATGTCCGGACTTTCCAGCCTGCAAGTGGCTCCCCATCCCAGACGTGTGATATGATGTGATGTGATATATGATGTGATGTGAAGTGATGTGATATATGATGTGATGTGAAGTGATGTGATATATGATGTGATGTGATGTGATATGTGATGTGATGTGATGTGATGTGATATATGATGTGATGTGATGTGATGTGATATGTGATGTGATGTGATGTGATATATGATGTGATGTGATGTGATGTGATGTGATATATGATGTGATATGTGATGTGATGTGATATATGATGTGATGTGATGTGATATATGATGTGATGTGATATGTGATGTGATATATGATGTGATGTGATGTGATATATGATGTGATGTGATGTGATATATGATGTGATGTGATATGTGATGTGATATATGATGTGATGTGATGTGATATATGATGTGATGTGATGTGATATGATATGTGATATGTGATGTGATGTGTGATGTGTGATGTGTGGTGTGATGTGTGATGTGTGATGTGATGTGATGTGATGTGATGTGATGTGATATGTGATATGATATGTGATGTGATGTGATATGATATGTGATATGTGATGTGATGTGTGATGTGATGTGATGTGATGTGATGTGATATGATATGTGATGTGATGTGATATGATATGTGATATGTGATGTGATGTGATATGTGATGTGATGTGATATGTGATGTGATGTGATGTGATATGTGATGTGATGTGAAGTGATGTGATGTGATATATGATGTGATGTGATGTGATGTGATATATGATGTGATGTGATGTGATGTGATGTGATATGTGATGTGATGTGATGTGATATGTGATGTGATGTGATATATGATGTGATGTGATGTGATATATGATGTGATGTGATGTGATGTGATATATGATGTGATGTGATGTGATGTGATATATGATGTGATGTGATGTGATGTGATATGTGATGTGATATGTGATGTGATATGATGTGATATATGATGTGATGTGATGTGATATATGATGTGATGTGATGTGATATGTGATGTGATATGTGATGTGATATGATGTGATATATGATGTGATGTGATGTGATATATGATGTGATGTGATGTGATGTGATATATGATGTGATGTGATGTGATATATGATGTGATGTGATATGTGATGTGATATATGATGTGATGTGATGTGATATATGATGTGATGTGATGTGATATGTGATGTGATATATGATGTGATGTGATGTGATATGTGATGTGATGTGATGTGATATATGATGTGATGTGATGTGATGTGATGTGATATGATATGTGATGTGATGTGTGATGTGATGTGATGTGATATGATATGTGATATGTGATGTGATGTGATATGTGATGTGATGTGATGTGATATGTGATGTGATGTGATGTGATATGTGATGTGATGTGATGTGATATGTGATGTGATGTGATGTGTGATGTGATGTGATGTGATGTGATGTGATGTGATGTGATATGATATGTGATGTGATGTGATATGTGATGTGATGTGATGTGATATATGATGTGATGTGATGTGATGTGATATATGATGTGATGTGATGTGATGTGATATATGATGTGATGTGATGTGATGTGATATGTGATGTGATATGTGATGTGATATGATGTGATATATGATGTGATGTGATGTGATATATGATGTGATGTGATGTGATGTGATATATGATGTGATGTGATGTGATATGTGATGTGATATGTGATGTGATATGATGTGATATATGATGTGATGTGATGTGATATATGATGTGATGTGATGTGATGTGATATATGATGTGATGTGATGTGATATATGATGTGATGTGATATGTGATGTGATATATGATGTGATGTGATGTGATATATGATGTGATGTGATGTGATATGTGATGTGATATATGATGTGATGTGATGTGATATGTGATGTGATGTGATGTGATATATGATGTGATGTGATGTGATGTGATGTGATATGATATGTGATGTGATGTGTGATGTGATGTGATGTGATGTGATATGATATGTGATATGTGATGTGATGTGATATGTGATGTGATGTGATGTGATATGTGATGTGATGTGATGTGATATGTGATGTGATGTGATGTGATATGTGATGTGATGTGATGTGTGATGTGATGTGATGTGATGTGATGTGATATGATATGTGATGTGATGTGTGATGTGATGTGATGTGATGTGATATGATATGTGATATGTGATGTGATGTGATATGTGATGTGATGTGATGTGATATGTGATGTGATGTGATGTGATATGTGATGTGATGTGATGTGATATGTGATGTGATGTGATGTGTGATGTGATGTGATGTGATGTGATGTGATGTGATATGTGATGTGATGTGATGTGATAAGTGATGTGATATGTGATGTGATATGTGATATGTGATATGTGATGTGATGTAATGTGATGTGATATGTGATATGTGATGTGATGTGATGTGATATGTGATGTGATGTAATGTGATGTGATATGTGATGTGATGTGATGTGATATGTGATGTGATGTAATGTGATGTGATATGTGATATGTGATGTGATGTAATGTGATGTGATATGTGATATGTGATGTGATGTGATATGATATGTGATGTGATATGTGATATGTGATGTGATGTGATGTGATGTGATATGTGATGTGATGTGATGTGATGTGATGTGATATGTGATGTGATATGTGATATGTGATGTGATGTGATGTGATATGACCCCTCACAGATTACATAGGAAAAGTGCCATTTCTTCTTCTCATTACAGTTGCCAATTGATTAGTGTTTCTCACACATTTATTGCTCCACCAGAGGGAGAATTATAAAAAAAAAAAATTTGTCTGGATTGCGACTTTAAATGATAAAGTAGTACGGCCCGGGTCTAAAAATATAGTAGACACTTACTCTGGAATAAGCTAAAAGGTCTTGGGTGGGGGCATCTCCCCGGATCCTTTGTACAGTTTTGCACTCGATAGCTACATTCCATTTTATCAAAACAGAATCCCTCACGGCACCGCAGAGCCTCACCTAGAAGAAGATATATGGAGATTATCAGGACACAGACAGAGAGCCTCCAACCTCATCCACTGACATCACACTGCCTCCCATCCAATGACATCACACTGCCTCTCATCCAATGACATGACACTTCCTCCCATCCAATGACATCACACTGCCTCTCATCCACTGACATCACACTGCCTCTCATCCAATGAGATCACACTGCCTCTCATCCAATGACATCCCACTGCCTCTCATCCACTGACATCACACTGCCTCCCATCCAATGACATCACACTGCCTCTCATACAATGACATCACACTGCCTCTCATCCACTGACATCACACTGCCTCCCATCCAATGACATCCCACTGCCTCTCATCCACTGACATCCCACTGCCTCTCATCCACTGACATCACACTGCCTCCCATCCAATGGCATCACACTGCCTCCCATCCAATGACATCACACTGCCTCTCATCCACTGACATCCCACTGCCTCTCATCCAATGACATCACACTGCCTCCCATCCAATGACATCCCACTGCCTCTCATCCAATGACATCCCACTGCCTCTCATCCACTGACATCACACTGCCTCCCATCCAATGACATCACACTGCCTCTCATCCAATGACATCACACTGCCTCTCATCCAATGACATCACACTGCCTCTCATCCAATGACATCACACTGCCTCTCATCCACTGACATCACACTGCCTCTCATCCAATGACATCACACTGCCTCCCATCCAATGACATCCCACTGCCTCTCATCCAATGACATCCCACTGCCTCTCATCCACTGACATCACACTGCCTCCCATCCAATGACATCACACTGCCTCTCATCCAATGACATCACACTGCCTCTCATCCACTGACATCACACTGCCTCCCATCCAATGACATCCCACTGCCTCTCATCCAATGACATCACACTGCCTCTCATCCAATGACATCCCACTGCCTCTCATCCAATGACATCCCACTGCCTCTCATCCACTGACATCACACTGCCTCCCATCCAATGACATCACACTGCCTCTCATCCACTGACATCACACTGCCTCTCATCCAATGACATCACACTGCCTCTCATCCAATGACATCCCACTGCCTCTCATCCAATGACATCACACTGCCTCTCATCCAATGACATCACACTGCCTCCCATCCAATGACATCACACTGCCTCTCATCCACTGACATCACACTGCCTCCCATCCAATGACATCACACTGCCTCTCATCCAATGACATCACACTGCCTCTCATCCAATGACATCACACTGCCTCTCATCCAATGACATCACACTGCCTCTCATCCACTGACATCACACTGCCTCTCATCCAATGACATCACACTGCCTCCCATCCAATGACATCCCACTGCCTCTCATCCAATGACATCCCACTGCCTCTCATCCACTGACATCACACTGCCTCCCATCCAATGACATCACACTGCCTCTCATCCAATGACATCACACTGCCTCTCATCCACTGACATCACACTGCCTCCCATCCAATGACATCACACTGCCTCTCATCCAATGACATCACACTGCCTCTCATCCACTGACATCACACTGCCTCCCATCCAATGACATCCCACTGCCTCTCATCCACTGACATCCCACTGCCTCTCATCCAATGACATCCCACTGCCTCTCATCCACTGACATCACACTGCCTCCCATCCAATGACATCACACTGCCTCTCATCCACTGACATCACACTGCCTCTCATCCAATGACATCACACAGCCTCTCATCCAATGATATCACACTGCCTCTCATCCAATGACATCCCACTGCCTCTCATCCAATGACATCACACTGCCTCTCATCCAATGACATCACACTGCCTCCCATCCAATGACATCACACTGCCTCTCATCCACTGACATCACACTGCCTCCCATCCAATGACATCACACTGCCTCCCATCCAATGACATCATACTGCCTCCCATCCAATGACATCAAAATGCCTCCCATCCAATGACATC
This sequence comes from Lithobates pipiens, assembly GCF_037356315.1. Lineage (NCBI taxonomy): Eukaryota > Metazoa > Chordata > Amphibia > Anura > Ranidae > Lithobates > Lithobates pipiens. The sequence goes on along the minus strand of NW_027507878.1, from coordinate 1,245,073 downwards.
ACACTGCCTCCCTTCCACTGACATCACACTGCCTCCCATCCAATGACATCACACTGCCTCCCATCCAATGACATCACACTGCCTCCCATCCACTGACATCACACTGCCTCCCATCCAATGACATCACACTGCCTCCCATCCAATGACATCACACTGCCTCCCATCTACTGACATCACACTGCCTCCCATCCAATGACATCACACTGCCTCCCATCCAATGACATCACACTGCCTCCCATCTACTGACATCACACTGCCTCCCATCCAATGACATCACACTGCCTCTCATCCACTGACATCACACTGCCTCCCATCCAATGACATCACACTGCCTCCCATCCAATGACATCACACTGCCTCTCATCCAATGACATGACACTGCCTCCCATCCACTGACATCACACTGCCTCCCATCCAATGACATCACACTGCCTCTCATCCAATGACATGACACTGCCTCCCATCCAATGACATCACACTGCCTCTCATCCAATGACATCACACTGCCTCCCATCCAATGACATCACACTGCCTCCCATCCAATGACATCACACTGCCTCCCATCCAATGACATCACACTGCCTCTCATCCAATGACATCACACTGCCTCCCATCCAATAACATCACACTGCCTCTCATCCAATGACATCACACTGCCTCCCATCCAATGACATCACACTGCCTCCCATCCAATGACATCACACTGCCTCTCATCCAATGACATCACACTGCCTCCCATCCAATGGCATCACACTGCCTCTCATCCAATGACATCACACTGCCTCTCATCCAATGACATCACACTGCCTCTCATCCAATGACATCACACTGCCTCTCATCCAATGACATCACACTGCCTCCCATCCAATGACATCACACTGCCTCCCATCCAATGACATCACACTGCCTCTCATCCAATGACATCACACTGCCTCCCATCCAATGACATCACACTGCCTCCCATCCAATGACATCACACTGCCTCCCATCCAATGACATCACACTGCCTCCCATCCAATGACATCACACTGCCTCCCATCCAATGACATCACACTGCCTCTCATCCAATGACATGACACTGCCTCCCATCCAATGACATCACACTGCCTCCCATCCAATGACATCACACTGCCTCTCATCCACTGACATCACAAGCCCCACCCAGGACTATAGGACACCTCCACCTAATAGTACCCGAGGGGAGAACTTGAAGATGCATTGTCCTCATCAGAGAAAAATGTGTTTTGCCGGGGGGGGGGGGGGGGGGGGGTGACAAACGTGGGTGTCAATAATGCCCCCCTTATTAAACCAAAGAAGAAATTGAATTAATGGATTAATAAATGAAATACTCTAAATTGATAAGTGAACAGGGGCTGCATTTTCCTCCATGCAGCCCCTGAATGCTCGCTTCTCCTCCTCTTCCTCCTGAAGGCATTCAATGGCTATAGGGCAGAAAATGCAGAGCATTGGTGGTTCTACATGCCACCTGCTGCCCCTCTCATCCAGGTGTGGACAAGTATGTCAGGGGATTAGGGTGTGCCCGGCACCCCCCCCCCCCCACACATACACGCCTATGGTTCCATGGTAGATCTAATGCCTTGGAAATTATTTTGTACCCTTCTCCTGACTGATACCTTCTAACAATGAGATCCCTCTGATGCTTTGGAACTTCTCTACGGACCATGGCTTTTGCTGTAGGATGTGACTAGGAAAATGTCAGGAAAGACCTACTAGAACAGCTGAACATTATTTGGGGTTAATCAGAGGCACTTTAACCACTTAAGAACCAGGTATCTTTTTCAGAACCCCCGAACATTACATATATTTTTTTCTAACATCCTAGAGAATAAAATGGGGGTCATTGCAATATTTTTTTTTACACCGTATTTGCTCAGCGGTCTTACAAGCGCACTTTTTTTGGAAAAAAATCCACTTTTTTGAATAAAAAAATAAGACAACAGTAATATTAGCCCAATTTTTTTATATATTGTGAAAGATAATGTTACGCCGAGTAAATTGATACCCAACATGTCACGCTTCAAAATTGCGCCCCCTGCTCGTGGAATGGCTTCAAAATTTACCCTCAAAAATCTCCATAAGCCACATTTTAAAAATTCTACAGGTTCTACAGAGGAGGTCTAGTGCTAGAATTATCGCTCTTACTCTACCGATCTCGGCGATACCTCACATGTGTGGTTTGACCGCCGTTTTGTATATGCGGGCGCTACTCACGTACGCGTTCGCTTCTGCGCGTGAGCTCGTCGGGGCGCGGTGTTTTCAATTTTTTAAAATTTTTTTCCTTATTTATTTTACTTGCAGCTGCTGCCGTTACCGAGATATCCCTCTTCAAAGTGCCGACGTATATATACAGGAGGCGGTCCTTAAGTGGATATACAGGAGGCGGTCCTTAACTTTTTACATCACAAAAACCTGACATTTTGATAGGGGTGTGTAGACTTTTTATAACCACGGTATAACGTTTGGGGGTTCTAAGTAATTTTCTAACAAAAAATGCTGATTTTAACTTGTAAGCAACAAGTGTCAGAAAAAGGTTTAGTCTTTAAGCGGTTAAACTGCCCTCATCTTGAGACAGAAGTTCATTCGTTTGATCGGTAAAAGAACAAAATGTTACAATATTTCTCTTTATCTCGCCTGGGCAATGTAATAAACTTGGCAGGCTATCTGCTTTTTTTTTTTTTGACAGCTGTCTTCAGCTTGAGCAGAGAACGCTCTGCACTGAATGAGGAATATGCTTTGTTAAGAACGTTGGGGGGGAGGGGGTAGAATCTCGATCCTTTAATGATTAATCATGCAGCTCTACACGTTATACTGTAATGATGGTGATCAGCGAATTATACTGTGACTGTGATAGTGTGGTGGGGCGATCTGCCACTAATGCCGCGTGCACACGACCGGACTTTAACGGACTTTCCGAACGAACGGACTTGGCCACACACAATCACGCCAAAGTCCAACGGATGCGAACGTGATGACGTAGAATAAGGAAGTTCATAGCCAGTAGCCAATAGCTGCCCTAGCGTCGGTTTTTGTCCGTCGGACCAGGATACACACGAACGGATTTCTCGATAGGAACTGGGTCCGGCGGAGTTGCGGCGGAAATATTTGAAACATGTTCCATATTCTAAAGTCTGTCAGATTTTTGGACAGCAAAGGTTCCGATGGAGCCCCACACACGATCGAATTGTCCAAACGGAAGTCCGGTCGCGTGTACGCGGCATTACAGACACTCTCTGGGAGGGTCACTAACTGACTAACTGACATCAATAGTGACACTAATACAGTGATCAGTGCTAATACTGTATACTATCACTGTACTAATGACACTGGGTTGGAAAGGGGGTAACATCTAGCAGCAATCAAGGGGTTAACTGTGTGCCTAACATTGTGTAATGTGTGCTGCTCTTCCTTTCTTCCCAGCAGGAGCTTCAATATAAAGTAATAAATATTCAGCGGAAGAAATTGGAATGAAAACAAAGTCGGTGTTCTGCTGGTATAGATGTTGGACTATGGACAATGCATTACTACACACGGGACTCTAGGATAGTGAGACAAAATTTATAATATGGAGATGTTTTTACTTACCAAGGATGAAGAGGAGCCCCAGGATTAGGAGAAAGATCACAGCTTTCATCATGATGTTCTGCAAGCTCTGCTATGAACTGTGTAGTGGCCCCGGGCCCCATATATTCAAAGGGCTGGGGGGTGGAGCTATGTCACTGCTGGTCACATTTCAGAACTTGTGTTTCTTTTTCTTGCGCAGGTCCCGTGTGCTTCTGTATTCTGGAAGAAGGTTGTGTTTAAGCGTTTCCATTGTGGAACAGGTGAGGTTAGGAAAATTACAAGGTGCATTAGAGGGGTGCACAGTGTATGACAAGAGGAAACACGTGTAGGAGAGAAGTGGGCAGTATGTACAGAAGAGGGGTGTACTCACTGTCAATTAAATAGCGGGCGTGGCTCAAAGGGGGTGGGGTTCGAGTCTGAGAGGAATGAGGGATGGAGGAAAGAAGGAAAGAAAGAAGAAAAGAAAGATAAGGAGGGAAGGAGAGAGAAGGGATGGAGGGACAACAGGCCCAGATCCTACACCGCAATAGCAATATATGTATTCCAGAAAGTTTAACAATCAACAGATAAATATACTCCAAACACCTGGTGTTAGCGCTTCAATCATCCTCACCTGTGCCCAATGAAGCGTGACCAGTGCCCAATGTGGCCTGCCTGTTCCCAATGCAGTGTGGCCTGCCCGTGCCCAATACAGCCTCACCTGTGCCCAATACTGCCTCACCTGTGCCCTCTTGTGCCCAATGTAGCGTGGCCTGTGCCCAATGCAGCGTGTCCGGTGCTCAATGCAGCCTCACCTGTGCCCAATGCAGTGTGACCTGCCTGTGCCCAAAGCAGCATGTCCAGTGCCCAATGCAGCCTCACCTGTGCCCAATTCAGCGTGGTCTGCCCGTGCCCAACACAGCCTCACCTGTGCCCAATACAGCCTCACCTGTGCCCAATGCAGCCTCACCTGTGCCCATTGCAGCCTCACCTCTGCCCAATGCAGCCACACCTGTGCCCAATTCAACGTGACCTGCCTGTGCCCAATGCAGCATGTCCAGTGCCCAATGCAGCCTCACCTGTGCCCAATGTGGCCTTCCTGTTCCCAATGCAATGTGGCCTGTGCCCAATGCAGCGTGTCCGGTGCTCAATGCAGCCTCACCTGTGCCCAATGCAGTGTGACCTGCCTGTGCCCAAAGCAGCATGTCCAGTGCCCAATGCAGCCTCACCTGTGCCCAATTCAGCGTGGTCTGCCCGTGCCCAATACAGCCTCACCTGTGCCCAATACAGCCTCACCTGTGCCCAATACTGCCTCATCTGTGCCCAGCACAGCCTCACCTGTGCCCAACGCAGCATGACCAGTGCCCAATGCAGCGTGACCAGTGCCCAATGCAGCTTGACCAGTGCCCAATGCAGCGTGACCTGTGCCCAATGCAGCGTGACCTGCCTGTGCCCAATGCAGCATGTCGAGTGCCCAATGCAGTCTCACCTGTGCCCAATGTGGCCTGCCTGTTCCCAATGCAGCGTGGCCTGCCTGTGCCCAATACAGCCTTTACCAGTGCTCACCTGTGCCAAATACAGCCTCACCTGTGCCCAATGCAGCCTCACCTGTGCCCACCTGTGCCCAATACAGCCTCACCTGTGCCCAATACAGTCTCACCTCTGCCCACCTGTGCCCAATATAGCCTCACCTATGCCCACCTGTGCCCAATGCAGCCTCACCTTTGCCCAATGCAGCGTGACCCGTGCACAATGCAGCCTCACCTGTGCCCACCTGTGCCCAATACAGCGTGACCCATGCACAATGCAGCCTCACCTGTGCAGAGGAAGAGGCAGGCGAGCCAGTGGCAGAACTACCGGGGAGGATGAGGAATGCATACTTCAGCCCTCAAATGGCTATTGCCGAGCGTGGGGCTGCCTCAGAGTGGGGGGACAAGCACCGCCTGCAGGGTCCCCCAGCCAGGGGAAGTGAGAAGAGGAAGATGCAAGCTGACTGTACGAGTAGAGAGCTGTAATAGCTTTCATTTGAATTTCCTGTGTTCCCAGGGCTCACCGTCATATAGCCCCACCGATTGGCCCAGCGCCTTTGATGATGTAACATGTCCCGCATTGGACCGGTGTTCTGTCTATCAAAGGTGCCGGGCCAAGAGGTGGGGCTATGTGACGGTGAGCCCCGGGAACACAGGAAATTCTAATGAAAGCTATTACAGCTCTCTGCTCATACGGAAAGCTTGCCTCTTCGCCAAAGCAACCTATTTCATGTCTCCTAGTCCACAGTCGCTCCTTCCTTAGCCCCACCATCATGCACGGAGGAGTCTCCCAAACTATTCGACCACAGTGTCGGGTACATGCTTCAAGAGGATGTGCATTGATTTGAAGGCTCCAATGATGGTACTCAGGTTGAGAAAAGGGAGTAACGTGAGCCTAGAGAGAGGAGGGTGCCCAAGAAGGACAAGAAACTGGCAGTCACGATCCCCCAGCTGAAGCATACTGGCAAGTTTGCTCCAGTAACGAGGCGGGAGGGAATGATGAGGCACAACTCCAATGAGGCAGAATGCCCTCCAGGGGGCAGGGGCTTCGATGTAAGGCAAGTAATTCATAATGAGCTAGTATGCTATGCATACTAGCTCATTATGCCTTTGTCTTGCAGGTTTTCTTTTCTTTTTTTACAGTTTACAACCACTTTAATAATTTGAGTATAATTTATCATCTGGATTATCATGTTGATATTTACAGTTATTTACAGTTATATATTCAGTTATATCTACAGTTATAGATACATATATGGTGGTGCTGGTTATACCGGTCTCAGGTCAGGACCTGAGAGACTCCCCTTGTCTTAGGTCCTCCCCTCCAAGGAGGTGTATATTTATCTATGACAAGAAATTTTTATTTTAGCGATATGCTTGCTGAGTCAGCGAACATATCGCTAAAATAAAAAGTGGTGATGTCAAACATAATGTGCCTCAACATTATTGAGAACATCACAGACATCACAGACAAGACCCCACTGGTTCTCAATTTCTTGTCATAGATAAATATACACCTCCTTGGAGGGGATGACCTAAGACAGTGATGGCGAACCTTGGCACCCCAGATGTTTTGGAACTACATTTCCCATGATGCTCTGGCACTCTGCAGAGTAGTTGAGAATCATGGGAAATGTAGTTCCAAAACATCTGGGGTGCCGAGGTTCACCATCACTGACCTAAGACAAGGGGAGTCTCTCACTTGGAGACTTATTGGATCCACCAATTGAAGACCTATTCCCCTTTTGGGTTGAACATAGAATGGGACATCAAGGCTTTTTTCAACCAAGCATGATGCCTTTTCTCTATTTTTGGCACTTTAGGGTCTAGTTGGTGCCCATTAGAATATCTTTTATGAGAGGTTTCTTATAAGTATTTTTAAAAGTTTTAATGAGGGTATTTACTATTTTTATAATTTTTTCTGATAACATATATTTTAGAATTCTTATATATTTTTTATTTGAATATATACTGGTTTGGTCTCTATCACAAATATCAGCTCGATCCCTACCAATGACATGTCCTTTTTGATTGGTGCTGTCATTTGACACACCTTAGTATCATATATTTTTTATATATATATTACATCATTTTTAGATTTTTTTTTTTACCCCCACAAGAAATCTTGGAATTCAAACCAATGACCATTTTACTGCTGGTTCAGAGTGCTAGCCACTACAGCATTGTGCTGCATATGTTTAGGCTAGAGCAATGTTTGTATGTATTGTATTGTTTTCCATTTTTGCTGCCATAAGGGCGATACCTTGTGACTTAGTGTATTAATATACTTGTCCTGATAAGCGGCGCCGTGTTGTAGGTTACATACACCTGACATTGCACAGTTTTAAGCCACATCCGCTCTTATATGTACCCCCCGGAATAGCGGTGCCATGTTTTTGGCTGTTTAAACCAGTCATTGTTTCACATGATGTCACATCCTCTTTCACATGTTAAAATGAGGCTTGGAACGCTTGTCCGGGGCGCCATTTTGGAGGAACCAGGAAGTAATCTCCATAATTTGCACTTTCAATCAGACGGAGCTGCCACTTGTTAAGTGGGTTACCAGTATCTATAAATACTCAGCCAGTACAGTGGTCCAGCACCCCAGATGATGACTTCTAAGTTGAAACGCGTCGGGAAGATATGCTGAGACCACTGTCGTCTTTTACACAAGCGCTTGATTTTACTGCTCAACACAAAAGTGTATTTCCTTTGCTTTTCATGTATTAAAATTTCCATACGATATGCCTTCCTCTTTCTTTTAACCCCCCTAGCCGTAATCCCGAGTCTGGCTCGGGTTGGGAATTTACTGATAGAAGCGGTAACCTCGAGCCAGACTCGGGATCGCTTCGCTCAATGCAGGGGAGGACACAGGGAGACTTATTTACCTTGTCCCCTGGATCCAGCTATGTCCTCCGCGCTGTGTGAGCGAGCCGTCCTCCGCTCGATTCACAGTGCCGAATGCCGCCGAGCTCCGTTCCCTGCGGCGTTACGGCGCACGGGAGTGGAGAACGGCGGCAAATTCAAAAAAGTAAAAAGACACAAAACACACACAGCACTGTAATCTTACAGATTACAGTACTGTATAAAAAAAATGCACACCCCCTTTGTCCCTAGTGGTCTGTGCAGTGCCCTGCATGCACTTTTACATTATAAATACTGTTTTTTCTGCCTGGAATTTGGAGATTGTCCATAGCAACCAAAACGTGTCCCTTTTTCAGTGTTTTAGGATTCGATTACATTATTGAATAATTTTTATTATTCTTTATTAGATTATAAACTTTATCATACCCGGGATGTCTACTAGACTCTGGTTTGAAGAGATTTAAGAGCGTTATTCCTAAGAATTACAGGACTACAAAATAAAACGCCAGATTTCCATGCAAAATAATTGTACCGCTTTCAGCACCTAATTCCAGACTGAATCATACCGCCAGGGAGGTTAATGGTGGGACTGACTGCCTAGATCAGCCTTTCTCAACCTTTTCAACACAGAGGAACCCTGGAAATAATTCTGCGGCCTTGGGGAACCCCCTGCTAATAATGAAAAATCTACAACTCATTAGTGTGATGGTCAACGAGAAGAAAGCTTCTTACACTTGTGGTTATTGGGAAGAATTCCCCCCCCCTTACAGATAACTAAAAAGATCAATGGTGTCCATGAGAACTTACCTGAGAGGCAGAAATTGACCATTGCTCAGGCAACCCCTAGAAACCCAAGGGTTCCACTGAACCCTGGTTGAGAAACCCTGGCCTAGACCTACTGAGTCCATCCATACCTTACACCTGTTCGGAGGTCCATCTGGAGGTCATATCTAGATAGAGCATCCGATCCCCTTGGTATATTATACCACAAAGCTTGACTCACTCACTAGGTCTATACCCATGGGCGTCCGCAGAACTTTTTTCAGGGGGGGGGGCATCATTTTAGGGTCACTTATGCACCGCCCCTTTTCGACAACTTCATTATCACATTATCATGGTCAGAGTCTGCCGACATAGTACAGTCCCTAGGATAAGTAATGGATAATGGTCAACAGACCCTCTTACCAGACCCAGTGAAACTACAGCAGTGATCTCTCCGGCTGGACGGTCGCTCACTTTTGGTTCCCCTTGGCGACTCTGGTCAGTAGTTTAGTATGTCTCCAAAGTCACACTACACTGATGGGGGGGGGGGGGGGGGTGACAGCACCTTCATGGTGTCACCCCACTGACGGGTGGCACCCGGGTGATAGCAACTGTGCTGAATTTAAGATCTGGTCCCTGATTCCAGGGGGGGCACTACCTGCGGACGCCCATGTCTATACCTATTTGAGTTCAATCCCTCTGGTGAGCAGCTTCTGGTGTCTTTGGTGGTGGATCTTCAATCAACTGCTATTACATCATACATATTTAAAGTTAAAGACTGTCACTATATCATATCCACACGTGGTTGAGGATTATCAGCACACACGATTGAAGTTTGTCACTGACTATTTGGACATCACACGTCCAAGTTCCTCTATAGACATCACATGTCATAATAAGAGGGCTGCTTTGAGTATTTTTGAGCACATCATTTATTTTTCATGTTTTTTGTACTTGTATCATTTGTTATGGTTTATACGATCACATAAGCGCTGCACTTTTCACCCAATTTGTGGGCGGCACGGTGTATATGGGTTTATAATTGATAGTTCTGCTATGATCTGTGTTGGGGCCCCGGTAGCCAATACTTTATAGGACTGGGGGGGCCGAGATATGTCACTGCTGGTCCCCATGTCAGAACTGGTTTCCCACATGACTCCGGCTTCCAATATTTGATCAGTATTGCCAATTGCCAAACAGGATCTGTTCACATCATGAGACATGAGTACAATGATTTCTCTGTATTCAGGGAAGGATGGGGAAAGTTACTGGGCTTTATTCCACTAGGAACAGTCTGTATTCTGGACAATTACTGTGCTCTACATACACATAATAAACAACCTTTTATGTATGCAAGAGTGCATGTTCCAGAACAATCAATTGCAATGTGCATTAGAGGGATGGAGAGGGTATGGTAGTGAGAATAATGTACAGAGAGGAGTGTGGAGTATGATCTCCATATATAAATACATAAGGGGGCTATAATTTCCATATATAAATACATAAGGGGAGATATGATCTCCATGTATAAATACATAAGGGGGGATATGATCTCCATGTATAAATACATAAGGGGGGATATGATCTCCATACATAAATACATAAGGGGGATATGATCTCCATGTATAAATACATAAGGGGGGATATGATCTCCATTTATAAATACATAAGGGGGGATATTATCTCCATGTATAAATACATAAGGGGGGATATGATCTCCATGTATAAATATATAAGGGGGGAATATGTTCTCCATGTATAAATACATAAGGGGGATATGATCTCCATGTATAAATACATAAGGGGGGATATGATCTCCATGTATAAATACATAAGGGGGGAATATGATCTCCATGTATAAATACATAAGGGGGGGGATATGATCCCCATTAAGGATGAGGCGAACACCCCCTGGTTCGGTTTGCAGTAGAACATGTGAAGAGGCCAAAAATTATTCCAACACCGTTAAAGTCTATGGGACACAAACATGAAAAATCAAAAGTGCTCATTTTAAACTTTAAAAGTTTTAAAAATGTGATTTTAATAATGCTTAAAGCGAAAAACCAAAAAAATGTAAAATTCCTTTAAATATCGTGCCTGGGGAATTTCTATAATATGCCTGTAAAGTGTCACATTTTTCCCGCGTTTAGTACAATATCACAGCAAAATTACATTTCTAAAGGAAAAAATGTCATTTAAAACTATGCTCACCTGTATAAGTTGACCTATGAAAGCAGACAATGTCCAGGGAAATTTGATAAAATTTGGTCATCCTGGATAGATGCGTCCGCTGATCTTGGTTCCCCCTCCCCTTAACTTTGAGTTGAGCTGAGACGGTGGTGATCCCCCCCCCCCGGTTGACCGCCCTGTCCTCTCTCTCCCGACCATTTCCTCCCTGGCCCACCCCCTTCCGCGGGCTCGCGCGGATGTCAGGTACCTGTATGATGGCTGTGAAGTTCCGCTGGGGATGTCCTGTATTTATGATAGAGTAATGGATGCTCCTGTTATCTGTACTGCTGGATTATTGATTTAAGAATGGTTACTGGATGAAGGTGTTTTTTTCTTTTTTCCTTTCTACATCTGTGTACTATTGGATCTACTGTACTTTGCAATGTAATGCTGATTTGTCTAATAAAATTTTCTGTCAAAAACTATGCTCACAACTGTAATGTATTTTTGGGTCCCAGCAATATAGATGAACATCATTGAAAAAAACGGCATGGGTCCCCCCCCCCCCCCAGTCCATTACCAGGCCCTTTGGGTCTGGTATGGATATTAAGGGGAACCCTGCACCAACATTTAAAAAAAAAAGCAGTGGGGGTCCCCAGGCCCTATATACTCTGAACAGCACTATATATACTTTCCTGGAGCTCCCCATGTCAGCCTACTCTGGGTTAGCTCCGCCCCCTCTGACCCCTCCAGGACCACCTTTTTCTTAGCCCATAAAGGCTGGCTGTCTGCTCACCCAAGTGTTCTTTTTCGTTCTCGCTCCGGATGCCTTTTAAAGTTTATTTTTTTTATTTTTTCTTTCTTTAATTTTTCTCCATCCACCATCCATCCTGTTTGGGTTCAGCCCCTCCCGGTTCAGAAGACCCCCCCATATAGGCTGTAAATCTCCTGAGGAGTGTGGGTTCCCATGGTGCTGGGATTGTATGGTAGTACAGTATAAATGACCGTGTGTTACTGGCAAAGGTCACTGGCAGTATAAATGACAGTATATACCTTCGTTAGGCAGGTGCTGGCACTCTCTCCTTCCATGATTTTTTCAGGCAGTGGTTTGGCTCGCTGGGTCTTGTAGTTCACCACCTCCATGTGTATTCCTTTCAGGAAGCGGAGAGTTGAGTAGGTAAGGTCAGAGGTAGCTTCCTCTTGGATTGCCTAACAAACACCAGAATGCTCACTGCTGATTTGCAGCAGGCTCTGTCCTCTAGGGCTAATCTCAGCCTCCAGCTGACCAATCTGCTGCTCTGCTCTGCTCTGGTAAGCCTAGGGTTGCCGCCTTTTCTTCAAGCCAAACCCAAACACTTTACAGGGCACCTTTTTGTTTCCTTAGTATACACTATAGGATTATAAAAGACCCGGGACACCTTTGGCTGCCCCAAGGAAAGTGATAATGCAGCACACTGTGGCGAACAGTGGGTGTGGCCAAACTGCTCTTGCTGACGTTATCGCCCCACACCCCCCAAGTGATGCCAAACCTGCCCCCAGACAGCGGCCCGCAGCTCCCGGACAGCAACAGATTTTTGCGTGACTATCTCAGTTACTTGGGGCGTCACAGCCCAGTCCAAATAATCTGTCCTGGTTTCAGACAGACTGAAATCCGGACACAAGATTCTAAACCCGAACTGTCCGGGTGAATCCTGGACAGGTGGCAACCCTAGGTAAGCCTCCTTCCAGGACTCTCATTACTTACTGCTGTGTTACTTGTCTGTCAGAGTGTTTTTATTATCCTGTACCTTTATAGAGCTGGGGAATTTTGCCTGTCTGCCTAGCTGCCTTAGCACTGAAGATTCGGATGGAGAGATTTTATTTATTTATTTATTTATTTAAAAAAAAAAGAGAGCACATCCTCTGTCTTTTACAGAGAGAAGGGCCCAATGCGGGATAAACGCCTACAAAGAGGTTACAAATCAGCATATCAGCCTCAAAGGAGTAAAAAAGGACTAGACATGGCAAATCGCAGAGTCGCATGCAGCTGGATAGACGCTTGTTGTCACAGCATTCCAGATCTCCCTCACCCTTACCTGACTTTAGTCGCTCGGACCCGAGCCAAGAGAGGTCAAGACACCAGAAAGCCTCTAGGAAGTGAAAATCTGGGCGCAGACAGAGAAGAGGATCCTTTTCTTCGGATAGGTCTTCATCGCCAGCCCAGACAGAAGAAGGATCCTGTTGGGCCTGCTCAGCTGAGGTCCTCAGAGGAAAGCGGGTGTGCATCTTGCTTCAAGGAGGCGACTAAGGACAATGCTGCGAATGCTCGGCAGGTTAAATTCTACATTAACCCCTTCCCGCCGAGCGTACGCAGATGTGTGTACTCGGCTTCCGGGGGGGTATACCGGGATGATGCCCGCACCTGCAGGCATCATCCCGGTACGATTTTATTCAGCGGGCGATTGGCTATCCAGCCACAACAACCAAAGTGGCTAAAAGCCGCTCGGCTGTTATGCCGGAGGAGCGGGAGGGGACGTCCCCCCTCCCACCGCCTCCCGTCGCTGTTACCGGTGCTCCGCTCGATCGGGAGCACCGATTCAAGAACCGGTGCCTCCGGCTGCCGGGGAGGAACTGGAATGAAGCCGTAATCGGCTTCGTTCCAGTATCCTAATCGTGAACACGGAAGCGACGTCATGACGTCACTTCCCGTTTACTCGGCTGCCAATGGCGCCGGTTTTAAAAATATATACGGTATTCATAATCGCCGTTTTCGGCGATCTGAATACATTGAAGTGTAAAGGAGGGGTGGGGGGTCTTTTAGACCCCCGATCCCTCCATAAAGAGTACCTTTTACCACTTATTACTGTCACAAGGGATGTTTACATTCCTTGTGACAGCAATAAAAGTGATCAAATTTTTTATTTTTTTTTAAACAATTTATTCATTTTCAAATAACTAAAATAAAAAAATAACTAAAAAAATTTTTTTTAAAGCGTCCGCCGTCCCCGCGAGCTCGCAAAGCAAAGAAAACGCATAAGGAAGTAGTGCCCGCATATGTAAACGGTGTTCAAATCACACATGTGAGGTATCGCCGCGATCGTCAGAGCGAGAGCAATAATTCTAGTACTAGACCTCCTCTGTAACTCTAACCTGGTAACCGTAAAAAAAATTTAAAGCGTCGCCTATTGAGATTTTTAGGTACCGTACTTTGTCGTCAATCCACGAGTGGGTGCGATTATAAAGTGTGACATGTTTGGTATCTATTTACTCGGCGTAACATTATCTTTCACATTATGCAAAAAAATTGGGCTAATTTTACTGTTTCATTTTTTTTAAATTCATGAAAGTGTCCCTTTTCCCAAAAAAGTTGTGTTTAAAACACCGCTGCGCAAATACCGTGTGACATAAAATATTGCAACAATCGCCATTTTATTCTCTAGAGCAGGGATCCTCGAACTACGGCCCTCCAGCTGTTGCAAAACTACACATCCCATGAGGCATTGTAAAACTATGACATTCACAGACATGACTAGGCATGATGGGAATTGTAGTTCCTGAACAACTGGAGGACCATAGTTTGAAGATCCATGCTCTAGAGTCTCTGCTAAAATATATATATATATATAATGTTTGGGGGTTCCAAGTAATTTTCTAGCAAAAAATATGGATTTTAACTTGTAAACACCAAATTCCAAAAATAAGCGCAGTCATGAAAGGGTTAAGAACGCAGTCAAGGAAGGGTTAAACAGTGCTTCAAGGAATCCTGCTCACCCTGCTGTATCTTCAGCATCTGCACATTCAGATCATGTGTTTTCAGTGCGTTTTAACTCTGACGTCAATAGCGATTTGGATCCATCTGAGGCTGAGATGGTCTTGGAATTGCATACGTTTGATTTTTGCACTGGTTCCCCCATTGGTGGAGGCTGTTAAGGATGCTGTCAGATGTCCTCTCTTAGGGCCGGTTCACACAGGGGGCGACACGAGGTGACACGACTTGCCGTGCCGCGACCTGACAAGTCGCCCCCGTTCTGTACAATGCAACCGTTCTAAGAGGAGCGACTCGAGTCGCTCCGACTCAGAAAAAAGGCTCCTGTACTACTTTTGGGCGACCTCGGGGCGACTTGCATTGACTTCTATACAGAAGTCATTTGCAAGTCGCCGCTGAGGTCGCGGCAGGTCGTGGCGAGGCAAGTCGGTGTCGCCTCGCATCGCCCCCTGTGTGAACCGAGCCTTAGCGTTCCAACCTATGTGTCTCATCAAGGGGGCACAAGAAGTCACCCTCTCCTTCAGGTGGCATGTCAATCGTCCTATACGCAGAGAAGAATCTCGGCTCTCTTACAGCATCTTATCTCACAGGGCCTGGGAATGTTTTAGCAGATCGCTTGAGTCAAGGCTTTGGGGATCACAACAAATCAACCCCAAATGCTTACACAAGATCTTCAGGGTCTGGGGGACGGCTTCGATAGATCTTATGGCATTGGAGAATTGTCAACTGCCTGGCTTCTCCTCCCGGACCTGGCATCCACAGGCCTTGGGTCAGGGTGCTCTGTCCAGGTCTTGGAACTTCCCCTTGGTGTATGTGTTCCTACCGCTTCCATTGGCTCTCAAAATCCTGCTGAAGATTCAGCGAGAAAGGGTCACAGCAATAGTAGTCCTTACTGGCTCAGGGAGCCGTGGTTCCCTCTGGCTTAGGGGATAACGTTGGGCTCACCAATCCCACTGCCTCCTTGTCAAAATCTCCTTCTGCAGAGTGGGGCCTGACACCCGAATCGCAGGAGGATGAAGTTAATAACTTGGAAGTGAGAGGGGGGCCTTTAACTGGCTTGGGTCTCTCAGGCGGTGTAGTGGAGACATTATTACAGGCTCGTAAGAGGTTACATTCGTGGACGAATCACCAGATCTGGAATACTACAGGAAGGGGTTGGGACCTTGGATATCCTTCAGTATCTAACATTTTGGAGTTTCTGCAGAGTGGTCTCTAAGGGTTGGCTCATAATTCCCTGAAGGGTCAAATCCCCACCTTGTCAGCTATATCGTGTACAAGATATGCTCTACATCCGTTGTTCTGATTTTTAGGGGCAGCCATAGAAATCAGACCTCCATTGAAATAGTTTTTTCCAAAAGAGGACTTAACACTAGTCTTGGGAACATCGCTGGTTCCTCCGTTTGATCAAGCTTTCTCTGGTTCATTATTTCCTTTAACAGTTTTTTGTTTTTGTTTTTTACTAGCTGTTGCCTCGGCCAGAAGAGTCTCCGATTTGTGCGCCTTCTCATCTAAAGAACCATATTGTTTGGTGCTCCCAGACAAGATAGTCCTTAGGCCGATACAGAGCTTTCTACCTAAGGTGGCCACATCATTTCGTATGAACTGGGAGGACATTCTCCCAGCCTTTCCGGCGGATACAGCTGATGAGTGGAGTAGGTTTGACCTGGTCTCTGTGGTTTCAACCTACCTGAGATGGACTAAAAGATTTTGAAAATAAGATCAGCTGTAGGTTTTCCCTATGGCAGTGGTCATCAACCCTGTCCTCAGGGCCCACTAACAGGTCAGGTTTGCAAGATAACTGAAATACATCACAGGTGATTAGGGATGAGCTTCGTGTTCGAGTCGAACATTGGCTGTTTGTCCGTTCGGCGAAGTCCGAACATTTTGGTCCGTTCGCGCCAAATTCGTGTGGCGCTCACGGCCCACAATGCACTGCGATGGCGCAGTGCATTGCTGGCTCATGATTGGCCAAGCATGCACTGTGACCCCGCATGCTTGGCCAATCGCAGCGCCAGCAGCGAGGAGAGCCATGATTGGCCACAGGCAGGATGCCTGTGGCCAATCATAGCTCAGGCTGTGTAGTGCACGCCCCACACTATATAAGGCCGCCAGCGCGGCGGCCTTGTGTAGTGTGTTGGCGTCTGAAGCAGTTAGTGGGTGTTCTGTGTACCTTCAACACAGTACACACCGATCGTTTTCGGCCGATTTTAGATCTTGCTGTTGTGTAGTGGTTATTGTCTGTGCCCTGACCGCAGTATACACCGCTATATTCACCTCACCTATATAGCTAGTGATCTATCATTTATAATAGAGCTTGCAGTCAGTAGTGTTAGGAGCTAGTGCGTGCTGTCTGCATGCTCTGTACCCAGTACATACCGCTATATCCACCTACATAGCTCTTCTCTACTTGAGCCCACTTGCCATCTGCAGGAGTTATTGGAAGTTGTGTGTGCCTCCAGCACAGCACAGTATACATCTGTATATACCCCTTTATCTCTGGTGTTCTATAATAAAGGCATCTGCAGGAGTTAGTGGGTGTTCTGTGTACCTTCAACACAGTACACACCGATCGGCGATTTTCGATCTTGCTGTTGTGTAGTGGGTTACTTTTTTACCAAAGATATGTAGCAGTATACATCTTGGCCAAAATTTATGAAGAAAAATTATTTGCAAAATTTTGTATCAGAAACAGAGAAAATGCATTTTTTTTTAACAGAATTTTCAGTTTTTCTCATTTATAGCACAAAAAATAAAAAACCCAGCGGTGATTAAATACCACCAAAAGATAGCTCTATTTGTGTGAAAAAAGGACACAAATTTCATATGGGTACAGTGTTGCATGACTGCATAATTGTCATTCAAAATGCGAGAGCACCGACAGCTGAAATTTGTTCTATAATAAAGGCATCTGCAGGAGTTAGTGGGTGTTGTGTGCCTCTAGCACAATATACATTACCCAACTGGCTGTGTTTGATGGCAAAGTGGCTGCGTTTGATGGGTTTTTTTTTCAAATTTTTTTCACTTTAATCGTCATTAAAATCAGTGCTCCCGCCAAAACGGCCATTTTTAAAAACATTTTAGGCATTGACCCATGTCCCCTGGGGCAGGAGCCAGGTCCCCAAACCCTTTTTAGGACAGTATCTTGCATATTAGCCGTTAAAATGAGCACTTTTAATTTCGAACGTTCGAGTCCCATAGACTTCAATGGGGTTCTAAAGTTCGTTCGAATTTGGGGTCCGTTCGAAAGTTCTGGTGCGAACCGAACCGGGGGGTGTTCGGCTCATCCCTACAGGTGATATAATTTGCTGCTCAGTGATTGCCGTATTCTAGTCTGCATCCCCCCAAGGTAAAACATAAAACCTGGCCTGTTAGTGGGCCCTGAGGACAGGGTTGATGACCATTGCCCTATGGGGCCTAAAAAGGGTATGCCAGCAACATCAAGAGTTGTGTCTTCCTGGTTTGTCAAGACCATACATATTACATACAAAACGCTGGACCTTCCTCCTCATTCAGAGATCAAAGCACATTCGATGAGGGATATGGCAGCATCCTGGACAGCATACGCGAAGGCCACCCCTGGGGTAGTTTGCAGAGCAGCAAGCTGGGGCACGCCCAACACCTTTTTAGGCATTACAGGCTTAATGCTGCTTGTCCGCCTGAGGAAACATTTGGCTCTACGGTAGCATTGCATTGAGGGTTTGGTTTATTTTATTTTTTTTAGTTTCCGTCTTCCCTCCCTTCTTAATATTGCTTGGTACATCCCATAGTAGGCTGAAATGGGGAGGTCCAGGAATAAGGAAAATTGTTATCCATACTTACCGTAATTTTCCTTTCCTGGATCCTCCCCATGTCAGCCGGAGGATTCCCACCCAGTTTATCCGTCGGGAGGCGGGTATTTTTGCAACACTGGTGTGGGCAGACAGCCGTCCCTTTATGGGCTAAGAAAGAGGTGGTCCTGGAGGGGTCAGAGGGGGCGGAGCTGACCCATAGTAGGCTGACATGGGGAGGATCCAGGAAAGGAAAATTACGGTAAGTATGGATAACAATTTTCCTTAATAAATATATATATGTGTAGATTTTATTTTTAGTTTTTTTTAATTTTTCACTTATTTTTTTATTTTTAATAATTCTTATTTTTCTTTCTTTTTTCTACAACAATTTTCTTTAACGGACTTATATACCCACTTAGCCGGACTCACTTGAGAATCCTCATGGTTAAAAACATATATAATAACTCCATGACATATGTAGGGCCTAAGCCCATTCGTTGACCACCTTACCCAACCTAGCCCCTAAATAACATATGACTCGAAAAGGGTGTGGAGTAAATGGCCAGCCGGCCTTTTATTAATACAATATATAAAATTTAATAAATAACTTTTTTAAACTTTTTTTTACCGTTACTTCAAAACCTTTTTAAATGGGTCATAAACAAAGTGCAACCACCAAACCACTGGTCACTGTGAACAACTATCTGAACTTTGAACTCTTTCCTCCAGTCGGAAGCCCCTGACTCGGAGGCGGTACCCAACGTGTCACAGTGACCTACCCCTTTTTAACCCTTCCAGGTTAACCCCTCATAACCCGGAAGTACAATAACCACCCCCCATCCCATGGATGGGTACTACATGTTCCATACATGTACCTCTCCTTCACCTCCTCCAACGACCCAAAAGACTGCCATAGCCTAATAAACCCTTTTCATTCCTGAAAACCACTATTCCCCCAAAAACACCAGGCGGGCGGGTGGGAATCTCTTCCTCCTCTGCTCGAGACTGACGTCATATCCTCCCTTCAGGCACATTACTTTTTGCCTGCGTACCACCCAGCCCCTGACCACTCCCCCTTTCTTAAAGTTCTGTCATCCCTTACTCTTTAAAGCGGCACTGTGCTATTCCCAGCACTGTCATGCCGTCCCTCCACCTATGTCCTTGTGTCTTCTGCTCCGGGACTCTCTGTATTAGTCCTATCTACTAATTCTATGTAAAGTAATTTTTTTCACAGCATGAATGGTTAAACTCAACCAAATGATGATGACATACTGAAAAATCTACTGCCACAAAGTGGTACAACAAGCCTCAACACATCATTTTTCCACATTACCCTACTAGAGTCAGATCAATATTTTTTTCGAATCTATTTTAACCCAACACTGCCATCGTATGCCCTATATTAGCAATGCGGACTCCATTGCAAAGACTAAAAATATGTTTACATTCAGCTACTCCTCATGGATGCTTATCACATGTCATACACCTAAATAGCAGTACCATTCGAAGCAGTGGACATCCCTCCCTTATTTATTTATTTATTTATTTTATTCTATCTTTTTTTGCTTACTTTTCCCTCTTTAAATTTTTTCTAGAGACGTACCTAGTGATAACTTGAAGGGATATTTAGCTTAACCATTTTCATTCTTTAACCTCTTGAGATCCGCGCTATAGCCGAATGACGGCTACAGTGCGGACCTCCTTTGCCGGGACTACGTCTATTGACGTCGTCCCGTGCACGAGCGCCCTGCGCGCCCCCTGAGGGGCGCGCGCGGCGCGCTCTGTGATCGGCGAGTCAATGAGACTCGCCTGATCACCGATCCGAGCAAGGGGTCGATCCCGACCCCTTACCACGTGATCAGCTGTCAGCCAATGACAGCTGATCATATGCCATAACAGAGCCGGTAATCGGCTATTTTTCCTCCTCGCGCTGACAGCAAGTGCCCAGTAAGCAAGTGGTTAAGAAAATCGGTCTCCATTTTGTGTCTCTCTAACAGCCACTTCACCAATAGACATGCTCAAGTTTTGCTAACCTAGTTTTGTTTCTCACGTTACTCTTATCTTCTTCTTTAGTTGTTTCGTTTGTTGGAAAGCACATGATTTTTGAGAAATCACTGGTTTCACTTTTGTTGTAGGCTGTACTTGTATATGATTGGATAATCTGTATGACACGTTCAAAGGGCGGTACTTTCTGAAAGCCCCCCTTTAAACATTCACACCAAAGAATAAAGATTAGATTTGCTTGGAGAGACTTTGTTGTTTTGTGTCATTGTCTCAATGGGCTAATCTCACAGGCCCGTGTGGGGGGATTGGTCGTCACATCTTACCAGAGATAATTGAAGGATTAAGGACCTCTAGACAATCTACATTCCCTTCAATAACCACCATATATAAAAGTTTAAGTTTTTTTTTGGTTATATCACTCATATAAGTTGATTATAAAAATAGCTTAGACATCAGTGGAGCAATATATCCATAAAGCATAACAGAATCAATCATAATCATTCACCTTATTCTCCTGCCTTATGGCGACCACACTTACACCTCGATCCAGATTAATATTTTCATAAACCAACTAAAATTGCTTTGAACACGAGTGGTATAGTTTCGTTCCACTTGATGTCTAGGCCCACCTGTTGATTTACTTTTTTTTCTTTCTTTACAGAATCATTTATAGCAGGGCCGGGACAAGGGGTCGGCAGGAGGGGCGGCTGCCCCTAGCGCAATGGTTTATTGCAGGGGTAGGGGGCACCATAACCCTAATGGAAAGGAGGGAGTGGGCCCAATTTGGCGTCTTTGCCCTGGGCCATTATTATTGTTGTATTAATGTTACAAGAAACACATTTGATGAAAGACGCCCACTCTACATTTTTTCCACAAAGCCTTTAACCGCTTGCGGACCAGCTGCCACAGCCTGCGGCGTACAATAACGTGATTTCGCACAGCGCAGCCAACCTGCCGCAGGCTGTGGCGATGTCCGCGGGGAAACCCGCGATCGTCTCACGGAGAGGAAGAACAGGGAGATGCTAATGTAAACAAGCATTTCCTCGTTCTGCCTAGCGACACTGTCACTGATCACCGCTCCTTGTAATCAGGATCAGTGTCGCGTCACACACAGCCCCTCCCCCTCCCCCCACAGTTAGAATCACTCCCTAGGACACACTTAACCCCTACAGCGCCCCCTCCTGGTTAACCTCTTCACTGCCAGTCACATTTGCACAGTAATCAGTGCATTTTTAATAGCACTGGTCGCTGTATAAATGTGAATGGTCCCAAAATAGCGCCAAAAGTGTCCGATGTATCCACCATAATGATTTTTTTTTTTTTTTTTACCAAAAATATGTAGAAGAAAACATATCGACCTAAACTGTGGAAAAAATGTTTTTTGGTTTATATATTTATTATAGCAAACCCTGTAGCTGCTGACTTTTAATAAGGGCACTTACCTGTCCAGCGAGCCCGCAATGTGAGCCCCCCCCCCCCCCAGGCCAATCCGTCTATCGGATCGTCTGTCGGTGCCGCCATCTTAACGATGGGAAGCAGGCAGTGGTTTGCGGCTTCACTGCCCGTTTCCTACTGCGCATGCACGAGTCGTGCGGCGCTTTGTGAATGGCACCGTTGTGTTCTGGGACACACACACATGTCCCAGAACACAACGGGGCCGCTCGCCAAAGAGGAGGAATCGCCACGGAATAGGAAGAGACAGATTAGGAAGACTGCCTAGCAACAGCGGTTTCTGGTAAGTTAAAAACATTATTTTTTTTCTATTTTTTTTTTTAAGAATATTAATGCTATTTTTAATTTTACAGTGGACCTCTGCTTTAACGATTGCCAATGTATATGCACCAAATGAGACATGATCAGAGATGCAGCCAAGAGGCCCATGATCACTCTGGATGAACTGCAGAGAACTACAGCTGAGGTGGGAGAGTCTGTCCATAGGACAGCAATCAGTCGTACACTGCACAAATCTGCCCTTTATGGAAGAGTGGCAAGAAGAAAGCCATTTCTCAAAGATATCCATAAAAAGTCTTGTCTAAAGTTTGCCACAAGCCACCTGGGAGACACACCAAACATGTGGAAGAAGGTGCTCTGGTCAGATGAAACCAAAATCGAACTTTTTGCCTATAATGCAAAACGATATGTTTGGCGTAAAAGCAACACAGCTCATCACCCTCAACACACCATCCCCACTGTCACACATGGTGGTGGCAGCATCATGGTTTGGGCCTGCTTTTCTTCAGCAGGGACAGGGAAGATGGTTAAAATTGAGGGGAAGATGGATGCAGCCAAATACAGGACCATTCTGGATGAAAACCTGTTGGAGTCTGCAAAAGACCTGAAACTGGGACGGAGATTTATCTTCCAACAAGACAATGATCCCAAACATACAGCAAAATCTACAAAGGAATGGTTCACAAATAAACGTATCCAGGTGTTAGAATGGCCAAGTCAAAGTCCAGACCTGAATCCAATCGAGAATCTGTGGAAAGAGCTGAAAACTGCTGTTCACAAACGCTCTCCATCCAACCTCACTGAGCTCCAGCTGTTTTGCAAGGAAGAATGGGCAAGAATTTCAGTCTCTCGATGTGCAAAACTGATAGAGACATACCCCAAGCGACTTGCAGCTGTAATCGCAGCAAAAGGTGGCTCTACAAAGTATTAACGCAAACGAACGTTAAAAAAGTTTCAAAAATCCAACCCCAGGAGGAAGTCAGCACAGCACAGGGATGGTGGGAGCCCCTCATAATAAGCAGCCCCAGGAGGAAGTCAGCACAGCATAGGGATGGTGGGAGCCCCTCATAATATACAGCCCCAGGAGGAGGTCAGCACAGCACAGGGATGGTGGGAGCCCCTCATAATATACAGCCCCAGGAGGAAGTCAGCACAGCACAGGGATGGTGGGAGCCCCTCATAATATGCAGCCCCAGGAGGAAGTCAGCATAGCACAGGGATGGTGGGAGCCCCTCATAATAAGCAGCCCCAGGAGGAAGTCTGCATAGCACAGGGATGGTGGGAGCCCCTCATAATAAGCAGCCTCAGGAGGAAGTCAGCACAGCACAGGGATGATGGGAGCCCCTCGTAATGAGCACAGCAGAGGTACAGCCTCAGGAGGAAGTCAGCATAGCACAGGTATGGTGGGAGCCCCTCATAATAAGCATGACTGAGTCGTCATCGATTCGACGACAACTGATCCGAAATTCGTAAACAAAAATTCGTATTCCGTACAGAATTCGGACGCATGGCAATTCGTATTTCGGATCCTCCCGTACGTACTAACTAAAAAACAAAACGAATCGTACATGTCTAATACACCCAGCCAAACTGCGTTCTCATACTTGCCGGCGGTGACAGCGACACCTGTGGCCAAGGAGAACTCAGTGCAATCCAGCTAGACTGGTACTGAAACCATAATTTAGCAGAATTAGCCCTAGAACCCAACTGTGGTTCCAGGAATATTAATTTTCAAAAACAAATAGCATGTGCTCGTCAGGAGTCGGCGCTAAATTTATAAATACAAATCAACTGTTCACTCATCCCATCCTCTGTTTAGTGATGTTGCCTGTGCTATGCAGCCACAGCATGCAGAGGAGGTGGTGGACTGGCTTACTAAACCATCTTCATCCTCCTCATCCTCAATCACTCAATGTGATACTAGGGCGCAGTCTACTGCATCTGCCAGAGCAGCTTATTCTGCCCTTTTTTTGTCCACAGCTCCTCCTGCCATACCCCCATCATCAGGCATGGAGTGCTATTTGAACACAGGGTCAGCCACTTGCTTATGGAGGATGCACAGACATTACAGGCGCATCTCATAAAAATTTGAATATCATCAAAAAGTTAATTTATTTCAGTAATTCAATTCAAAAAGTTAAACTCATAAGCCATCTAAGCCGTCAAGGGTATTCGGGGAAGTCAGGGATGTTCTCTTTGGCACGGCTACCAGTTACCGGCCAGGTTTTCGTGGCGTTTCAGACTTCCTGTCTCTTACCCTTGGCGCAGTTCCCAGTTAGTGCTCTAGGCAGTTCTCTCTTACCACACTTGCAACTTCCCCTTCATTAGAATAGATGAATAAGCCAGAGGTTTGTGGTTATATTACTGTACCCCAGTAACCGTGTCGGATTAAAGTATTTGCCCTTCTCTGATATATTTCTTGGGTCTGCTCTTTCTCCCTCTCCCCATGCATCCTCTCACTACAAACAGTTGGTTCTCACGTCCAGGTTACTTGCCAAACCAGGCTCGAATCCTAAACCGCTTTTCTGGATATTCGTCTGGATCGGACGCAACTTTCGCAGGTCCTGCACAGGGGGTTCCTCCTTTGTCATCAGGTTCATGGGGCGCTGGAGATCCTCCGTTTTAGCAGCCACATACGTTAACCCCTTTTCTCTAGTCATCTGGGCATTCGCATTTTCTGGACTGATGGTTGTTGCTGGCCCTTTTTTGTAGCTTTCACATCACACCTACTCCGTGTCTCTTTTTGCCCTCTTTTTAGGCATACTGAGCAGGCAGGCCAAGGCACACCTCAGGTCTTGGTAGTTGGTAGGATTATTGTGTTTCCAAGAGAAGACTCCGACTACAAGTTGGAAGGCTGGCCACAGGCTAGCCTGAATTTGTAGGAGGAGTCTGAGGGCTTAATATCCCTCCTCCTCCATCGTATCCTTCGTCGGCTAATTTCTGGGTTCTCATCCAACCGTTCCATACTTTCAGCCCATGATGTCTGCTCCCCCAATACATGGAGATCATACCCCCCTTATGTATTTATACATGGAGATCATATCCCCCTTATGCCTTTATACATGGAGATCATATCCCCCCTTATGTATTTATACATGGCGGTCATATCCCCCTTATGCCTTTATACATGGTGATCATATCCCCCTTATATATTTATACTGTACATGGTGATCATATCCCCCCTTATGTATTTATACTGTACATGGTGATCATATCCCCCCTTATGTATTTATACTGTACATGGTGATCATATCACCAAGCCATTGTTTTACAAAATAAGGAAAGTTTGCAGGGAAAATCAATTTAAATGTCTTTTTTTTTCCCCTTTACAAATGTCAGTTTTGCTGCAGCAGGTTCTATACATGGTACAGATGCGCCACTTTACAGGCAGACTAAGTAGATCATTTTTATTGTTTCACTTTAAGGATCATTAAAATCACTGCTCCTTTAAAAGCGATCTTTTAAAATAAAAAATAGCATTGGAACATGTCCCCCAGGGCAGTACCCGGGCCCCATACCCTTTTTTTTAACTTGCATATAAGCCTTCAGAATGGGGACTTTTGATTTTTCAAGTTCGAGTGCGATAGACTTTAATAGGCTTCGCGATTCGGGTCCAAACTTTTGCGATTTTCGAGAGGGATGATATCCTACCTTATGTATTTATACACAGTGATCATATCCCCCCTTATGTAGTTATACACGGAAATCATATCCCCCTTAAGTATTTATACATGGAGATCATATCCCCCTTATGTATTTATACATGGAGATCATATCCCCCCTTATGTAGTTATACACGGAAATCATATCCCCCTTAAGTATTTATACATGGAGATCACATCCCCCCTTATGTATTTATACATGGAGATCATATCCCCCTTATGCCTTTATACATGGAGATCATATCCCCCCTTATGTATTTATACACAGTGATCATATCCCCCCTTATGTATTTCTACATAGAAATCATATCCCCACCTTATGTAGTTATAAACGGAAATCATATCCCCCTTAAGTATTTATACATGGAGATCATATCCCCCTTATGTATTTATACATGGAGATCATATCCCCCCTTATGTATTTATACATGGAGATCATACCCCCTTATGTATTTATACATGGAGATCATATCCCCCTTATGTATTTATACATGGAGATCATATCCCCCCTTATGTATTTATACATGGAGATCATATCCCCCCTTATGTATTTATACATGGAGATCATATCCCCCCTTATGTATTTATATATGGAGATCATATCCCCCTTTATGTATTTATATATGGAGATCATACTCCACACTCCTCTCCTGTACATTATTCTCACTACCATACCCTCTCCATCCCTCTAATGCACATTGGAATTGATTGTTCTGGAACATGCACTCTTGCATACATAAAAGGTTGTTTATTATGTGTATGTAGAGCACAGTAATTGTCCAGAATACAGACTGTTCCTAGTGGAATAAAGCCCAGTAACTTTCCCCATCCTTCCCTGAATACAGAGAAATCATTGTACTCATGTCTCATGATGTGAACAGATCCTGTTTGGCAATACTGGTCTTTTTTTTTTCATTTTTTATGTTTGTGCGGGGTTCCCCTTAATATCCATACCAGACCCAAAGGGCCTTGTAATGGACTGGGGAGTGGGACCCATGCCGTTTTTTTTCAATGATTTTCATCTATATTGCTGGGACCCAACAATACATTACAGTTGCGTGTATAGTTTTAAATGACATTTTTTTCCTTTAGAAATTTCATTTTGCTGTGATATTGTACTAATCACGGGAAGAATGTGACACTTTACAGGCATATTATAGACACCCCTCAGGGGCGATATTTAAAGGAATTTTTTTTTTTTTCGCATTTTTTAAGCATTATTAAAATCACTGCTCCTGGAAAAAACAAGCCCTTTTTAAAACTTTTATGGCAATACCATGCATACAAGCCTTTAAAATTAGAACTTTTGATTTTTCATGTTCGTGTCCCATAGACTTTAATGGTGTTTGAATAATTTTTTGCCTCTTCTATCCCCCTTATGTATTTATACATGGAGATCATATCCCCCCCTTATTTATACATGGAGATCATATCCCCCTTATGTATTTATACATGGAGATCATATCCCCCCTTATGTATTTATACATGGAGATCATATCCCCCCTTATGTATTTATACATGGAGATCATATCCTCCTTATGTATTTATACATGGAGATCATATCCCCCCTTATGTATTTATACATGGAGATCATATCCCCCCTTATGTATTTATACATGGAGATCATATCCCCCCTTATGTATTTATACATGGAGATCATATCCCCCCTTATGTATTTATACATCGAGATCATATCCCCCCTTATGTATTTATACATGGAGATCATATCCCCCTTATATATTTATACATGGAGATCATATCCCCCCTTATATATTTATACATGGAGATCATATCCCCCCTTATGTATTTATACATGGAGATCATATCCCCCTTATGTATTTATACATAGAGATCATATCCCCCTTATGTATTTATACATGGAGATCATATCCCCCCTTATGTATTTATACATGGAGATCATATCCCCCCTTATGTATTTATACATGGGGATCATATCCCACCCTTATGTAGTTATACATGGAGATCATATCCCTCCTTATATATTTATACATGGAGATCATATCCCCCCTTATGTATTTATACATGGTGATTATACCCCCCTTATGTATTTATACATGGAGATCATATCCCTCCTTATGTATTTATACACGGAGATCATATCCCCCCTTATATATTTATACATGGTGATCATATCCCCCCTTATGTATTTATATATGGAGATCATATCCCCCCTTATGTATTTATACATGGAGATCATACCCCCTTATGTATTTATACATGGTGATCATATCCCCCCTTATGTATTTATACATGGTGATCATATCCCCCCTTATATATTTATACATGGTGATCATATCCCCCTTATGTATTTATACATGGTGATTTTATCCCCCGTGTCATACTGCCACACTCCTCTCCCATACATTCTGCTTCACATTGCAATTGATCGTCTCTTTCTAGTATACTGTATATAAAAACACAGAAATTTGCCAGAAAAAAAAAATGTTCCTGCTGGAATAACACCTTGTACCTTTCCCTGATTAATGAGGGGTCATTGTACAGTTTTAAACGGATTCTGTTTAACAATGCCGATCAAATATTGGCAGCAGGAGTCATGGGGGAAACTCTTTCTGACATGTGACCAGCAGTGACATGGCTCCGCCCCCCCAGTCATAAAGGTATTGGGTCCCGGGGCCCCAACACAGTTCATAGCAGAGCCTACAGAACATCATGATGAAGGCTGTGATCTCTCTCCTAATCCTGGGGCTCCTCTTCATCCACGGTAAGTAAGAACATCTCTAATATTGTTTGTTTTATTATCCTAGAGTCCCGTATATAACAATGCGTTATATACGAAACATGTCCACCCGCAACAGGGTCACCTCAATTATCATTATATTTTGTTCTTCTGAATATTTGTTAATTTGTACTAAAAGGGGAAAAAATGAAAAACGTTTCACTGATTCTGAGTTCACTTTAACTACTTTAGCTCTAGGAGGTTTTACCCCCTTCCTGACCAGGCCATTTTTTTGCTATTTAACTGGCAATTGCGCGGTCGTGCGACGTTGTACCCAAATCAAATTGATGTGTTTTTTTTTTCCCCTCGCAAATAGAGATTTCTTTTGGTGGTATTTGATCATCTCTGCGGTTTTTATTTTTTGCGCTATAAACAAAAAAAAGACAATTTTGCAAAAAAAAAAAAAAAAATATATATATATATATATATATATATATATATATATATATATATATATATATATATATATATATATATTATTATTTATTTATTTATTTATTTTACTTTGTGCTATAAAACATTCACAATAAAAAAAAAAAAAAGTAAAAAAATCGAATTTCTTCATAAATTTAGGCTATAGCTATCTATATATATATATATATATACACACACACACACACTGCTACATGTTTTTGGTAAAATAAATCCCAATAAGCATATATTGAATGATTTGCGCAAAAGTTATATCGTCTACAAACTAGGAGATATTTTTATGGAATTTTTATTTATTCTTTTTTTTTTTAATACTAATGATGGCGTTCGGGAATTTTTAGCAGGACTGCGACATCGCGGTGGACAAACCGGACACTATTATGCCCCGTACACACACGGTCGGACTTTCCGATGGCAAATGTTCGATCGGAGCTTGTTGACGGAAATTCCGACCGTGTGTGGGCTGCATCTGACTTTTTCCATCGGAAAATCCGACGCACAAAAAATTTGAGATCTGGATCTCGAATTGTCCGACAACTAAATCCGTTGTGGTAAATTCCGATCGCGTTTGCACAATTCCGATGCGCAAAGTGCCACGCATGCTCGGAATCAAGCAGAAGAGCCGCACTGGCTATTGAACTTAATTTTTCTTGATTTGTCGTACGTGTTGTACCTACCGCGTTCTTGACGTTCGCAATTTCCGACCAACTTTCTGTCACCGTGTGTATGCAAAAAAAAAAAAACAATGGATTTTCTTGTCGGAATGTGCGATCGTGTGTACGCGGCATAAGTGACACTTTTGACACTTTTTGGGGGATCAGTGACATTTTTACAGTGATCAGTGCTAAAAAATAAAAATAAAAAAAATAAATGCACTGGTACTGTACTAATGACACTGGCAAGGAAGGAGTTTACATCGGGGGCGATCAAAGAGTTAAGTGTGCGCCTAAGGAGTGCTTTCTAACTGTGGAGTGCTTTCTAACTGTGTCTCTGTTTCTGCTTAGCGGAACGCAAGATCTCAATTTTCTCCTCTGGCAGAACCACAATCTGCCTTGTTTACATAAGTAGATCGCCGTTCTGCCTCTCCTCAGAATGATCAGCTG
Source organism: Lithobates pipiens (assembly GCF_037356315.1). Classification (NCBI taxonomy): domain Eukaryota; kingdom Metazoa; phylum Chordata; class Amphibia; order Anura; family Ranidae; genus Lithobates; species Lithobates pipiens. The sequence continues at coordinate 1,214,982 of NW_027507878.1, read as the reverse complement.
ATTGGCTCCCGCTGTGATTGGACACGGGACAAAGGAAAAAAAAAATCTTGCACTAGTTTATAGAAAAAAAATAAAATAAAAAAAAGAGAAGAAAAAATAAGAATGATAATAATAATATAATATAATATGATAATAAGAATTTATTATTTTTCTATAAACTAGTGAAGCGGGGGGGTTCGGCTGCACCATACTTCCAGCTCCATTTTACATTTTTTGTTGTTTTTGTTTTTGTTGTTTCTGTTATGTTTATAGTGTGTCCTGTCGAAAACCTCTTGGTGTTGAATATTGGCTCCCCTGAAGAAGCCTTTGTTAAGGCGAAACATGTTGGGATATTCTCGAATCAGCCAATATAACCTCAACCGAAGTGAATGAATAGACATGGATTTTTAAATCACAAATTAATCAATGTGGTTTGTGTGTCACTTTGATTATTTCTTCTGTGTTTTTTTAGAAAAAAAACTGTATTCAATAAACAAAACAATTTTTCTATTTTAATATATGCTATATCATCTTTTTTTCTTTCTTTTTTTTACCCCATCATTGGGGTTAGTACCTATACAAAAAAACAACAAAAAACATTTTCTTCCTTTACACGATAGCTCAAAGTATCCGGCACCGCAATAATCCCTCTTTCTCTTTTCTTCCAATTTTTCAATTTACCTACACTGGGATGAGGTGCCTTAGTATTTTTGATTCCCCCGCCTGATTTTTCTTCTTTTCTTTCGCTTACATATTATTATTATAATATGTAAAAAAAAAAAAGTTATATTTTATTTCCATCATTTACACTTTCAAAATTTCAGAAAACAAAAAAAATGGCATCTGCAAAAGTTTGGGCACCCTGCAGAGTTAATATCTTGTACTGCCCCCTTTGGCAAGTATCACAGCTTGTAAACGCTTTTTGTAGCCAGCCAAGAGTCTTTCAATTCTTGTTTGAGGTATGTTTGCCCATTCTTCCTGACAAAAGTCTTCCAGTTCTTTGAGATTTCTGGGCTGTCTGTCACGCACTGCTCTTTTAAAGTCTATCCATAGATTTTCAATAATGTTGAGGTCAGGAGATTGTGAAGGTCATGGCAAAACCTTCAGTTTACGTCTCTTGATGTAATCCCCCCGTGGATTTTGAGGTGTGTTTAGGATCATTATCCATCTGTAGAAGCCATCCTCTCTTTAACTTTTCACAGATGGCATCAAGTTACCATCCAAAATTTGCTGAAATTTTATTGAATCCATTTTTTCTTCTACTCGTGAAATGTTCCCTGTGCCACTGGCTGCAATACAACCCCAAAGCACGATTGATCCACCCCCATGCTTAACAGTTGGACAGAGGTTCTTTTCATTAAATTCTGTGCCCTTTCTTCTCTAAACGTACCTTTTCTCATTGCGGCCAAAAAGTTCTATTTTAACCTCATCGGTCCACAGAACTTGTTTCCAAAATGCCTCAGGCTTGTCTATATGTTCATTTACAAAGTTCAAAAGCTGATTTTTGTGGTGAGGACGTAGAAGAGGTTTTCTTCTGATGACTCTTCCAATGCAGACCATATTTGTACAAGTATCTCTTTATAGTGGACTATTGTACCACAACTCCAGTGTCTGCTAGATCTTTCTGGAGGAATCGTGCAGTCAAACGTGGGTTTTGAATTGCTTTTCTCACAATCCTGCGAGCTGTTCTGTCTGATATTTTTCTTGGTCTTCCAGATCTTGCTTTAACTTCCACTGTTCCTGGTGACTGCCATTTCTTAATTACTGTCATGGTCATCCCCGGAATCCAGTGGCATATGGAAGGCCTGCTCACGGAATCCCCACGTTTAGAACTAACCAGTATCCATGGGCGCGCGTTGGCGCGAACGGACGCACGCGGGTGCGCGATGGTACGAACGGGCGCACGGTTTCACGCGGGCTCGCGCAGACACACCGTGCGACCGTTCTTGGCGCCCAAAGGGCTACTTAAGGAACCTGTTACTGTGCCTCTGTGCTGTCCAGTCTACAGCGTGTCCGGTTATTCTGTCTTCTGCTACCTGATTGTCCCTGATTCTTGTTACCCGGCTTGTTCCTGACGACGTCTGCTTGCTGCCAGCCTCTGACCTCCGGCCTGTCTGACCACGCTTCTGTCTCTTCCTGTGTACCGTTGCTGCCCGCCTGTTACCGACCCGGCTTGTACTTTGAGCTTTGCTTCTGCCACTTGCTGTTCCAGCCTGACTGCCTGTGCCTGCTGCTGTCTGCTGTCTGCCACCAGCTGTTCCAGCCTGACCGCCTGTGCCTGCTGCTGTCTGCTGTCTGCCACCAGCCATTCCAGCCTGACCCCCTGTGCCTGCTGTTGTCTGCTGTCTGCTACCAGCTGTTCCAGCCTGACCGCCTGTGCCTGCTGTTGTCTGCTGTCTGCTACCAGCTGTTCCAGCCTGACCGCCTGTGCCTGCTGTTGTCTGCTGTCTGCTACCAGCTGTTCCAGCCTGACCCCCTGTGCCTGCTGTTGTCTGCTGTCTGCTACCAGCTGTTCCAGCCTGACCGCCTGTGCCTGCTGGTGCCTGCTGTCTGCTACCTGCCATTCCAGCCTGACCGCCTGTGCCTGCTGCTATCTGACCAGCCTACCGGGTGTCTACATTTCCAGCCCTTCTGTGGTTCCTCCACTACTCAAGGTCCGGACCTGTCCTTCACCAGCTCAGCACTTGTGCCCTCTGAACTCTAGAACTCCTGTTCCCACCTCCAGGGATTCTCGAGCCAGAGGCTTACGAGAGGCCGCTTCCTGCATTCTGGGCTCCTATACCAGGTACGTGACAATTACATTCCGAACAGAGGATATTGACATCTGAAAACGCTTCGCTATCTTCTTATAGCCTTCTCCAGCTTTGTGAGCGTCAACTATTTTCAGTTTCGGTTTTCTAGACAACTGCTTAGATTACAGGGATATGTAATTAGTGGACCTCCAGCTGTTGCAGAACTACAAGTCCCATGAGGCATAGCAAGACTCTGACAGCCACAAACATGACACCCAGAGGCAGAGGCATGATGGGACTTGTAGTTTTGCAACAGCTGGAGGTCCGCTAATTGCATATCCCTGGCTTAGAAGAATATAAGCAATTAGACAAAGTTGCGCTACGGACTGTTCAGACCGTTGGTAACAAATGGGTTAGAGCTGCCTCTATATGGAAACCGCCAACCCCAAAGCAGGGGAGAGGGTACTGGGATTAAAAATACGAAAAAATAGATAGTGGCGCTAAACCTAGTGTGAGTTATACCAATCCTTAACGGAGGGGTTGTGCTAATTTACGTGATCCTCTTGTGCAATACTTTCTCACAATTACATGCTTTAAATGTAGGAGTGTCCCAAGAAAAGGGGAAGATAACTAAACAACTATACTAAATTCATTAATTAAACAATAATATTAATTAATATACTGTGTAATCGCATGGAAAGTGCTGAAACATGTGCCAATTAACCACTTGCTTACTGGGCACTTAAACCCCCCTCAGTCCCAGACCAATTTTCAGCTTTCAGCGCTGATGCACTTTGAATGACAATTGCGCGGTCATACAACACTGTACCCAAATGAAATTTTTATTATTTTTTTCCCACAAATAGAGCTTTCTTTTGGTGGTATTTAGTTACAGCTCGGAGTTTTATTTTTTGCTAAACAAACAAAAAAAGATGCAAAAAAAAAAAAAAATCATGTTTAATAGTTTGTTATAAAATTTTGCAAACAGGTCATTTTTCTCCTTCATTGAAGTGCGCTGATGAGGCGGCACTGATAGGCTGCACTGGTGGGCACTAATAGGCTGCATTGGTGGGCACTGATAGGCTGCATTGGTGGGCATTGATAGGCTGCACTGGTGGGCACTGATAGGCATAGTTAAGGTGGCACTAATAGGCACAGATAAGGCGGCACCGATGGGCACAGATAAGGCGGCACTGATGGGCAAAGATGGGCACAGATAAGATGGGACAGATGGGTGGCACGGATGGGTGGCACTAAGGGGCACTGATAGGTACCACTGATAGATGGGACTGATAGGCACTGATAGGTGGCACTGATAGGTGGCTCTGATAGGTGGCACTGCTGGGCACTGATGGGCGGCACTGCTGGGCACTGATGAGCACTGGTAGATGACACTGATGGGCACGGATATGTGGCACTGGGGTGAAGCACCTTTGTTGAGGCAGATTGTGGGCACTGCTGAGTGGCACTGTGGGCACTGCTGGGTGGCACTGCTGGGTGGCACTATGGGCACTGCTGGGTGGCACTGTGGGCACTGCTGGGTGGCACTATGGGCACTGCTGGGTGGCACTGACGGGGGGCACTTATTTTTTTATTATGCTTAGTGATGAGGGGGCAGGTGGGCACTGGCAGGGGGCAGGTGGGCGCTGGCAGGGCTGGCCGCGATCGGGACTGATGTCCCGATCACGGCCGCCGGTGATCGGCTCTTTTTTTTTCTCCTAGCGCTGTCAGCGCGAGGAGGAATAATAGCCGATTACGGCTCCGTTATATCACATGATCAGCTGTCATTGGCTGACAGCTGATCACGTGATAAGGGGTCAGGATCGACCCCTTGTTAGGTTCGGTGATCAGGCGAGTCTCATAGACTCGCCGATCACAGAGAGCGCCGCGCGCGCCCCTCAGGGGGCGCGCAGGCCGCTCGTGCACGGGACTACGTCAATAGACGTAGTCCAGGCAAAGGAGTTCCGCGATGTAGCCGTCATTCGGCTATAGCGCGGGTCTCAAGTGGTTAAACTAAAATTAAATTAAATTATTTCATGGATGACTTTAACATCAAATCAAGTTCATTTTACAAGAACCATAATACAAAATCAAAGTCAAGTAGAATCGAAACCACATCCAAAATTAATTGGAAAAAGAATTGCCCCATATGACAGTGAATTAAAGTGACTAGTGCAAAGTGCTGGTATCTTCAATATAGAGAAGGCAATCCTCCCCGGTGCGCCACTCTGTGCTGTAATAATGTGAATGCTCTCACCAGAACTCTCACCCCAGCTGGGGTAGATGGGCTTTCACAGTATAAGCCACTGTGCTGCTAACTGGCATCTGCTGCTGGTGTGCTGGGGGGATGTTCGCTCCTCCGTTGGTATTAGACCTCCATTGGTGTATGTATCAAAGGAAGAAACATATCCATAGTGTAGTATGTATGTACAATCCACTTTATTAAAAACAAAAAGTGACTACTCACATGTGAAGACAGAAAAAAAACGCTTTGTTTACAAGAAACCGCCGGCCGCTGTGGCTGTGGGGAAGATACACGTAATGTGACCAGGCCCTGCGCGTTTCGTCAGAGTGACGTCTTCTGGAGTGGCCATATTGGTGCACCTTCCGACTTTAAATAGGGTGCAGTGCTCCACTGCGCTTGCGCGGTCCAAAGGCGCCATTTTAGGTATGGGAGTCCCTTACATTACTCCCATATTTGCGCTAGTACCCTCCTCCTCTATTACGCAGGGTCTCCCATTTGTACGCACATAAAAAAAAAAACGGGGGGACATGGAGAGGGGATATACACAGGCTTAACCTATTGGTTTGTTTGTTATTATATTAGGACGTGGAGCGCTGCAACACATTGTATAAGCAAGCCAATTGCTAACACACCATTCTAATCACATGCCAATTGCCCATTACATAGAATAAAGAATTTAAATTAAAATTTAAAATATCAAAGAGAATCAATAACAATATCTATTCTATAATAAGATTAAAATGAATGAATGGAAATAATAAAATAAAATATGTGTGCCCTGTACAGATAGTAAGGATCAGGCCATTTTTAAGGCAGGGCAAAAGGGGCAGCTGCCCTGTGCCCTGTCATTGTTGTGGGGCCCAAAGCAGCTGCTTCATACTTACCAACTATCCTGGTTTAAATTTCCTCGCCCCTTGAGGTTTTACTCCTGTGCTGTGTCCCAATATCTCAGTGTGAAGTGCTGCTACTAATGCTGCCCAGCTCTGCCCTATTGTTGTGTACAGATGACTCACCTGCAGACCCTGTGTTTACATGTAAATTACCGGCATTCATATGTAAATACTGGAGGCCAGCGGCATTGATATGTATATCATGCCCCCCCTGAGGTCATCTCCACAGTAATCTCTAGCAACCAATCAACAAGCAGAAATCATGTGCTGTAACCTCTAGCAACTAACCAGTGAGCTGTAATGTGTTCTGTAACCTCTAGAAACCAGTCAGTGAGCGGTAATGATACACTGTAACCTCTGGCAACCAATCGCAATAGCTGCCTGATCTGATACAGTAAACTGATTTGGGTCTAGCTGTTATTTATTTTATGTCTCAGAGCAGGTGGAGAGCGAAACTGCATGGGGGGGGGGGGGGGCAAGAAAAGTTTTGCCCAGGGTCCAATCAATATTAAAGACGGCCCTGGTAAGGATACAAATAACTATAACATAGCGACAGGTGGAATACAGTGTATGCATTTAAAGGGGTTGTAAACCCTTACAAACCACTTTGACCTACAGGTAAGGCCTAGATTAAGGCTTACCTGTAGGTCCAAGCAATATCTCCTAAACCTATATGGTTTAGGAGATATTTGCCCAAAAACGGGCACCGCTGTCTACGGCGCATGTGCCGTAGACAGCGGCGCGCAGGCGCACTGAGCGCGGCATTCTCCGCGACGGAGCTGCCGCGCGTGTCGGCTCCCGTGCGCATGCGCGGGAGTGACGTCATCGCGGCTTCGCCGAAGGACAGCGGCGGAGCTGCGAGACCCCACCAACAAGATGGATGCGCCGGACTACAGGGGACAGCGGTGACTTCGCTGGCTCCTGTGTCAGGTAAGTGACACATAATGGACTACTATGCGATGCGATGCGATGCGATGCATATTAGTCAATTATGCTTTACCTTTGCAGGGAATGAAAGAGGAAGTAAACTCATCAGGGTTTACTTCCTCTTTAATAGTGTGTGTATTATCTTTCCAATTAGGGGAAACTTATTTCAGGGAAAGACTATGTTTGAAATATTTTAGAATATTCTAAAGCATTCCAAAGTATTTTTAAAATATTTTCAACATAAGGAGATCTTGCTCAGGGGAAAGGAGGACCCCCCAACAATTGTTGTGTAGGACACTGTTGGGTCTGGAGGGAGATATTATATGTGTGTGTTCATACTACATGTGAACTGGGTAGACCCAATAGTGCAGGTTAGTTCGTATTGCTCTACTTTACCAGCCCTTGAGGAGGAACGGAAATGCAAATTGGTTACTTTCATTTTTCATTAATTCCCCAGCACATGAGAAGGGGCGGGGGGGATAGTGGGGAAGAGGAAGTGGTTTTAATCCCATAGAAAGTTGGTACTACATGTTACAGTTGACAAGATTTAGAAGACCCATGCAGTAAATTGGTTAATTAGCCTTCGGCCTATATTTTATAGCTAATATTTAGCCAATCCAATCATAAATGACAGAATTAGATATGTGGTCTTCAGCCCATATTTATTGGCTAATTTATACCTACTGTATATTATGAGGGGAGAACTTGGAAATGGCATAATATGTGTGTCGTGGTTATGCAGTGATCTTCCTGTGTTTGCTTACCTCCCCTCATGTGTTCAGACTAAGAGGCCAGCCACTTCCACCTGGTGGTTTTTATAACCTCTCCTCTAAGCATGGCTCCACCCCAGGCCCTATCAGGGAGCCCTATATTAACCTGTGCACTGCAAGCCAACAGTGCTGATCAACAATTGTGTATTCCTTTGTGTGTTTGGCTTCCTGTTTCCTGCCGTGTGCTCTGCTACTGTTTTCCGTTACTGACTTTGGCGTGTCTTTGACTATCCCTGTTTGCCTGTGATCCTGACCTTTTGGCGTGTACCTGACTATTCTTGTCTGCTTGTGGCCCCTACTGCACATGTGATCAGTTATGACACCAGCCTTTGGATGGTTTGACAGTTTGGTTGAGAGCACAACCAATGGGAGTGTTACACTACCGGCACATGCCAGAAATCAAACTGTTTTATGGATGGGTTTACTTCCACTTTAAGTATTATGTTTGTTATTATTTATTTATTTTTAATCTACCTTTAGTATCACTTATATAAACACGTGGAAGAGCTACGTTTATTGTGCACCCCCCCCCCCCCCCCCCCCCAAAGCTGTAAAGGCAGCAGTACCACTGCTTAAAGTGGAGCTTCCGCTCATTGGAACCCTCCCCCCCTCCGGCGCCACAGTTGGCATCCTTTTAGGGAGGAGGGGGGTGCAGGTGCCTGTACAGTACAGGTACCTGCACCCACTTCCGGCATAGATATCTGCAGAATGTACGCCCCTTTCCGCAGATATCTACGCCCCTTTTCGAAGGTCCCCCCGCTGTCTGCTGGGAAACACACGGATCCCAGAGACAGCGCGGACCATCCTTATTGCGCAAGGCTCCACTTCCTGATTCCCATAGCCAAGATGGCGGCGGCAGCACCCGAGAGACAATTGAGAGATCTGCTTCGGGTGCCGACATCGCGGGCGCTCTGGGTGGGTAAGTGTCATTATTTTAAAAGTCAGCAGCTGCAGTATTTGTAGCTGCTGGTCTCTTCTTCTGGACTGCAGAACTCCTCCCACTTTCCTCATCTCCATAACATAAGGTTTAGGTGTTCTATAGTCCGGCCGGGGATCACCTGACAATGTGGCTTGGGATTTCAGTGCATCATCAGCTCGATAGAGAAATTTGGAGGTCTCTGTCTGTGTTCTGCTAATCACTGTATATCTATTGTTCTAGGTGAGGCTCTGAAGTGTCTGAAGAGCTCCGGTACTGGGACAACCTCCACTGTGACCTGTACAAAGGGCAAAGACCGTTGCTTCGCCACGAAAGTTGGTTTCAAGGGTATGTGGAGTGTCTTCTACTTTCAATATTTTTATTGAGTTTAAGCAAAAAATATAGGCAATCAAAACATAAGCAAACTATAACATTGGTTGCCATAGATAATATACCAGCCCAAAAATCAGTGTGTTATCATGCAAAATAAAGATATAAAAAGAAAAAAAAAGGGAAGATACGTTTGCATTGCTGTAAATACAATAGACCCAATAACAAAGCGTTCCAAAATTTCTCAACGGAATTCCGTAGAATGCTCGTCATTTTCTCTTTTTTGCGCTTTGCCATAATAATTGAGATGGAAGGGCTCTCATCTGTTAATATTTTACAGATCTGCAGATATAACCACTTGCCTACCGAGCGCTTAAACCCCCTTCCTGCCCAGATCAATTTTCAGCTTTCATCTCTGTTGCACTTTGAATGACAATACCGCGGTCATGTAACAATGTACCCAAACAAAATTGTTATCATTTTTTTTTTTTACACAAATAGAGCTTTCTTTTGGTGCTATTTAACCACTTGCCGACCAGCGCACGACGATGTACGTCGACAGAATGGCACGGGCAGGCAAATGGGCGTACATGTACGTCCCTTTAAATTTGCCACCCTGCCATGCTGGTCGGGACCCCCGTGAGTCCGGTCGCGGGACCCGCGGACTCGATCGCCGCGGGCATACCCGCGATCGTCTCACGGAGCGGCCAAATTAAGAAATGCCGTTGTAAACAGCATTTCTCCATTCTGCCTAGCAACTAGTGACGCTGATCTCTGCTCCATGTGATTGGAGCAGAGATCAGTGTTCACTAAATGAAAGCCCAACCCCCCCACAGTTAGTAACACACCCCTAGGAACACTTAACCCCTACACTGCCACCCACTGGTTAACCCCTTCACTGCCAGTGTCATTTACACAGGAATCACTGCATTTATATAGCAGTGATTACTGTATAAATGACAATGGTCCCAAAAATGTGTCAAAAATGTCCGATGGGTCCCCCACAATGTCGCAGTCACAATAAAAATCGCTGATCGCCACCATTACTAGTAGAAAAAAAATAATAAAAAATTATTAATAAAAATGCTATAAAACTATCCCTATTTTGTAAACGCTATAACTTTTGCGCAAACCAATCAATAATCGCTTATTGCGATTTTTTAAACCAAAAAGATGTAGAAGAATACGTATCGGCCTAAACTGAGGGAAAAAAATGTTTTTTTATATATTTTTGGAGGATATTTATTATAACAAAAAGTAAAAATTAATGCGTTTTTTTTTCAAAATTGTCGCTCTATTTTTGTTTATAGCGCAAAAAATAAAAACCGCAGAGGTGATCAAATACCACCAAAAGAAAGCTCTATTTGTGGGGAAAAAAAGGACATCAATTTTGTTTGGGAGCCACGTCGCATGACCGCGCAATTGTCAGTTAAAGCAACGCAGTGCCGAATCGCAAAAAGTGGTCTGGTCTTTGACCAGCAAATTGGTCCGGTCTGAAAGTGGGTAATGACCTCTGGGTTTTTTATTTTTTACTAAAGAAACAGGTAATTTTTCTCCTTCACTGATGTGCGCTGATAAGGCTGCAGTGATGGGCACTGATGAGTTGGTAATGATGAGGCGGGACTGATGGGCACTGATGAGGCGGCACTGATGAGCACCAGGGCAGGACTTACCATTGGGCTTGACTGGGCTCAAGCCCATGGGCCCCGCCCAATAGGGGGCCCCGCCGAGATACATGGCCTGGGTACTCGGCACCGCTCACAGTCACGCCCAGTCCTGCCCTATGATGGACATAACACAGGGACTGGGCGTGACTGTGAGCCGAGCCGAGTACACTCGGCTACTCTCGGCTCTGCTCGGGACTGCGAGAGGCCCCGAGAGCCGCCAAGAGGACCTGAGAGCCACCGAGATACACAGGACTCTGTATCTTGGCGGCGCCATTTTTAAACTTCAAGACTGCAAATGACAAGACTACACTGACAAGGCTGCAGATGATGGACATGGCTGCAGATGGACACTGATAAGGCTGCATTGATGGGCGTTTAAATGTAAGTTTGGGGTGTATGTTATACGCCAGCGCCTGTTATACGCCGATAAATACGGTAATGTATAGAAGGTAGGGCCCAAAAGTGACTCAAGCCCAGGGGCTGGGGGCCCAGGGTTGCCCTGATGAGCACTGACAGTGGTGTCACTGGGGGAGGGGGAGAAGGGGACCATTGTCCCCCAACATTATACTGTTCCCACCAAAAAAGAAATGGGCACTGGGACTGGGAGCAGTCTGGAATGCAGGGGACAGGGATGGACAGAGCCGCCGTGGTGTTGGCTCCCCCTCCACCTGACTCTACTCCTGGCCACTGGTTGCTAGAGCCGCCTGGCATCTAGCAACCAGTAACATCAGAGCTGGCATTGATAGTTCTCGCTCCCCCCTCCTTCCTCTCTTGCATGGGATGGGAGAGGAGACAGCCGATCTGCTCCTTCTCCCCCCCTGTCACTCTCCTTCTGTGTGTGTACCACGGGAAGTCGAGTGTGAAGCTAACAAGCTCACACTTCCTGCAGAGCACACACAGGAGAGGGGCGGGAGAATGAGCAGATCAGCTGTCTCCTCTCCCATCCCGTACCAGAAAAGGAGGGGGGGGGGAGAGAACTATCAATGCTGTCTCTATATATATATATATGAGTTGTATAGGGGGTCCATCTCTTATCTTCTCTCTCTAGAGTTGAGTTCTATAACAATGATCGGTTTTTCTTCTATTTGACTTTGTATCTTTTAGCTGTGACAAGTATTAGCTAATCTTCATTTCATTTTTTTTTTTTTAATTCCTGCTTTAGCCCCTCTGATGCGTGGGTGCTGCAACCTGAGCCATTGCAAGCTGTTGAAGAGCCGTTATCCGAGTACCACCTGCTGTTCTACAAATGTCTGTAATTGAAGCCTCAATCCGATGTCTACGGCCCGACAATCCATCTCTTCAGCTTTCAGATGGGCCTAAAGCATCGTCTTTACCTTCCTACAACTTAAAACTGTTATTACCTTTATATTTTCCATATTCTGTACATTTCTATAAATAATTTTAATGTGGGATGTAGCAAAGCTCCCCCCCCCCCCCCCCCTACAAAAAAGACCTCAGATCAGAAGCTTCTATGGTGATATTTGGTTGGCCCTCAGCACTCTATTTACTACTGGGAAGAAGAGGAATTGCTTGGCCCAAATTTATTTTGCTGTGAAATTAGAGAATAAACCTTCACTTTAAGGGTTAGTTCACCTTTATCAGTATATACCCTATGAATCCCCCCCACCCCCACCCCCATACCATTACATAATGCTCAACTAGACATGTCCACTGCCGAAAAGAAATTTCGATTTTGTCTCATTCATTTTTATTTATTTTTTCTCGTTTTTCCAGGTCATTCGTCGTTATCATCTCAATTCGTAAATATGTAAATTCGTAAATTCAAAAATTCCAAGATCCCAAAATAAGAAAGAAAATCAGAAAATTCGAAAGAATAACTAACTAACTAACTAACTAACTAAGGGCCGGTTCACACTGCGGGCGATGCGAGGCGACACGACTCGCCTCGCCGCAGTGTGACAAGTCGCCCCCGTTCTGTACAATAGAACCGTTCTGAGGAGCGACTCGAGTCGCTCCGACTCAGAAAAAAGGTTCCTGTACTACTTCTGGGCGACCTCGGGGCGACTTGCATTGACTTCTATACAGAAGTCATCTGCAAGTTGCCGCTGAGGTCGCGGCAGGTCGCGGCGAGGCAAGTCGGTGTCGCCTCGCCTCGCCTGCAGTATGAACCGGCCCTTACTATTAAATTATAGGTATTGGAATTTCCTTTCAAATTTGGCTGTTAGTGAACGTAACAAATTTATCCTAAGGTATGAATTATCCGAAATAACGAATGCCGCATCTAAACAGATGGAATGGACCAAATGAATAATAAATAATAATAAAACCGGAATAAATGTAATTTGTAAAGCAACGATGATCTCTTGTCTACTCACAGCTCCTTGCAGGGGTCATTGAACGCTTTCCACCAAGGGTTTGTGTCGTTCGGGGTGGTGATCCTCTCATTCCACATCTCCAACGAGGCAGGATGCCCTCCGGGGGCCAGCTTAGGGGCAGCACACCGACTGAATCACACTGCAGAGCTCCGCCTGTGCAGGGCGCTGCCTCTGCGCGTTATTCTAAAAGTTCTTTGGTGTGGGCCTTTTTTGAGACGAGTGCATCAGATCGCACCGCTGCTATTTGCAACATATGTCTCAAGCGTATCTCGCGTGGCCAAAACATCAGCCGCTTGGGCACCACATGCTTGACCAGACATATGTTGACCTGCCATGCAGCTCGTTGGCAAGCGTACCTCAAAGACCCACACCAAAGAACAAAGCGGACCTCTCCTTGCTCCTCATCAGCTGGCATCTCCAACCCCACTAGACCTTCAGTCCTCTCTGAAACCTGCTCTGAGAGGAATGAAGGTGTAGAATTAGGTGTTTCACAGCCAAGTGCTTGCGGGCAATCTGCTAGCTGTACACCGACGTCTGATTGTAGCAGGCAAATTTCCCTGCCCCAGCTGCTGGACCGTCAAAAGAAGTTAACTCCCAGCCATCCACATGCCCAGCGGTTGAATGCTAGCTTGGCTAAATTGCTAGCACTTCAACTGCTGCCATTTCAGTTGGTAGACTCGGCCCCCTTCCGTGAGTTTGTACAATGTGCGGTTCCTCAGTGGCAGGTCCCCAAACGCCACTTTTTCTCACAGAAGGCGATTCCGGCTCTCTACTGAGAGGTATGCTGCCCACTGTCATACCCTCTGATCCTCTCTCCAACACCTATTTCCTCTTGTCATACATTCTGCATTCCTCTAATGCACTTTGTAATTTTTGTAATCTTACCTGTTCTGGGCACATTTAAAATACAACAATGTCCCGGAATGTTGAACATTTCTCTTGGAATAAAGCCCAGTAACTTTCGCCATCCTTCCATCCAGATTACAGAGGAATCATTGTACTGTCTCAGGTGAGAAGTGAACAGATTCTTTTTAGCAATATTGATCAAATATTTCTAGTGGGACTCGTGTTAAAATGTAATATGAGATGTGCTCCCAGTCCTATAACTCCAGGGGCCCGGGGGCCCTTACACAGCTCATAGCAGAGCCTGCAGAGCATTAAAATGAAAGCTATTCCCTCAGGATCCTAAATATTGTCTCCTGGGGCTGGTGGAAAAAATGTCAATCCTCAGAGCTAGGAAGATACTAATATCTCTACTACTGTACTATGCACGCAAGGCCATTACGATGAGCTGGAAGCAGCCATCTCCCTCCTCTGTCAGGTTCTGGAAGACGTTGGTGAACGCCAGTTTGCCCCTTTACAGAGCCACCTACTCGGGCAGGGGTTGCCCACAAAAGTTTGAAAGAGTGTGGGCCTGTTGGTTGGATGACAATACTACGGCAATGGATGCAGTAACTACTCCTTAGATTAACACTATGAGCATAATGTGATGGCAGATTGACCCAGGTATTTTCATGTCTTAATATCCTACCACTGTAACGGTGAGCACAGAGTCTCCTGCAATAAACCCCTCCCCACATAAGGGTATAGTTAGATAAAGTTGTGTTTGTTAAATGGTCTGACCTGCTGCGGCAAGTTATACTCCGGTACGGTTCTTGACTGCACCGGAGGGATTCCCCCCCCCCCCCCCTGCGTGGGTGATGTTTGGCCCCTGCGAGGGCAAGTTTGTATGCCAAAGAAAAATGTAATAAAAATGGTTTTGCAAAAACAAAAAATGAAAGCTATGATTACTATTTTTTAATTAGGAATGAGCTTCGAGTTCGAGTCAAACGTAATTTCGACTGGAACATCGGCTGTTAGATCGTTCGACGAAGATCGGAACATTACGGGCCATTTGCGCCAAATTCGAGCGGCGCGGCGCGGCCCATAATGCACTGCGTCATCGCAGTGCATTGCTGGCTGATGATTGGCCAAAGCATGCGGGTCATAGTGCATGCTTGGCCAATCATCAGCCAGCAATGCACTGCGATGACGCAGTGTATTATGGGCCGTGACGCGCCGCTCGAATTTGGCACAAATGGCCCATAATGTTTCTATCTTCGTCGAATGATCGAACAGCCGATGTGCCTGTGGCCAATTATGGCTCAGGGGGTTAAGTACACGCCCCACACTATATAAGGCTGGTGGCGTTTGTGAAAGAGAGAGACAGAGAGACTGTCCTTTCATTTAGTTTCAGCAGGCAGGCAATTCCTTCCTGGTGTTCTGTTGCTAATATACTGCAGGCAGGCAGGCGAGACAGTTAGATAGATGCAGTGTATTGTGTATATATAGATATATGCATCCCGATTTTGTGTGTATATATATATATATATATATACACTGTATATAGTTTACCTAGATCTCACTGCAGTGTTATGCACCTGAAGGGAGACTGAAATGATGAAGGTCAGCCTCTCTTGTATCTCCAGACCAGGTCCCGCTGAGAGTGAAACAGAAGGAGATGAAGGACCGGAGGCACACGGGTGCCTGTAGGCGAAGACCTGAAGACTTGCAGCAAGAAGTCGCAGCTGGTCGAAGGACTGTAGTTGCAGAACAGATCGCCAGCTGGCTTGCGGGGCTGAGGTGGCAGACACTCGAATAGTAGTGCTGAGCCGAGCAGGGCACAGAAGCAAGGTCGTAAGGAAAGCCGGGTTCATCAATAGGTGGGCAGCAGGGTAGGGTACAGGCACATCAGGCTGAAGCAGGTCAGGGAGGAAGCCGTCAGCGGGCAACAAGGTACTTGAGCAACAGGCAGAGACGAGTCAGATGGGAAGCCGGGATCAGGAACCAGAGATCAGAGAGGCAGAGTCCAGAAGCAGGGTCAACGGGAGCCAAGGTCAGCAACGGGAATCAAACGGAATAACACAGGTTTCAGAGCAGCAGGATAACAGCTGAAGACCAATCAGTACAGCCCAGTGGTCGGGACCCCCTTTAAGTAGGCCGTCTGGCGCCGAGTGCGCGTTCCTGCAGGTTTCCATTACATCAGAGGGGGGCGGGGTCACCCGCACGTCACTGGGGAAGAATGGGTTTCCCCTTGCGTCAGAGGGGGAGGGGGTCACGTGACGGGTGGCCCCGCCCTCAGCTAAGAGACCTGTCAGGCTGCCGTGATTCCCATGGTGTCTCCAGTGGAGGCAGGATGCGCTGTGCTGGACATCATTGTTGGACCCTGGACTTGGAGAGGAGAGATCATCCATCGCTAGACCCTGGAGAAGAGATCACCCATCGCATGATACCGAGAGTGGATTACCACCGCTGGAATCTTTTTTTTTTTTATTATTATTATTTTTAATAAAGGACTTATCCCAACGTTGTCTGTGTGTTTTTTTACATTTTTTTACACGTTCTTTGTGAAATGGTAGGAGTACAATGTACCCATTACCATTTCAAACAGGGGGCGGCCAGATCTGGGGGTCCCCTTGTTAAAGGGGGCTTCCAGATTCCGATAAGCTCCCCGCCTGCAGACCCCCACAACCACCGGCCAGGGTTGTGGGGATGAGGCCCTTGTCCCCATCAACATGGGGACAAGGTGCTTGGGGGCTACCCCCAAAGCACCCTCCCAATGTTGAGGTAATGTGGCCTGGTACGGTTCAGGAGGGGGGGGCGCTCTCTCATCCCCCCTCTTTTCTTGCGGCCTGCCAGGTTGCATACTCGGATAAAGGGTCTGGTATGGATTTTTGGGGGGAACTGTACGCCTTTTTTTTAAAATTTGCCATGGAGTTCCCCTTAAAATCCATACCAGACCTGAAGGGTCTGGTGTGGGTATTTGGGGGGAACCCCACGTCATTTTTTTTTTCACTTAACGCAGGGCTCCCCTTAATATTCATACCAGACCTGAAGGGCCTGGTAATCGAATTTGGGGGGACCCCCACGCAATTTTTTTTTTCATCAATGACTTTCAATGACTGTTCTCTGTATTATGGGGAGCCGACAATTCATTATAGCCACGAGTGATTTTAAATGACTTTTTTTCCTTCAGAAATGACACTTTGTGCAGGGACAGTTCTAAGCATGGGAAACATGCGCCCCTTCACAGGCATACTATAGACACCCCCCAGGTACAAAATTTAAAGGAATATTTCACTTTTATTGTTTCACTTTAAGCATTATTAAAATCACTGCTCCCGAAAAAATTGCAGTTTTTAAAAAATATTTTGCATTGATACAGCTCCCCTGGGGCAGGACCCGGGTCCCCAAACACTTTTTAAGACAATAACTTGCATATAAGCCTTTAAAATTAGCACTTTAGATTTCTCCCATAGACTTGTACAGGGTGTTCCGAGACATTTGCTGTGAACACCCCAAATTGTTCACTGTTCGGTGAACGGGCGAACAGGCAATGTTCGAGTCAAACATGAGTTCAACTCGAACTCGAAGCTCATCTCTACTCTCCTGTACATACTACCCACTGTCATATCTTTCACTGTACATACTGCCCAATGTCATACCCTTCACACTCCTCTCCTGTACATACCACCCACTTTCATATCCTGCACACTCCTCTCCTGTATATACTGCCCAATGTCATACCCTTCACACTCCTCTCCTGTACATACCACCCACTTTCATGTCCTCCACACTCCTCTCCTGTATATACTGCCCAATGTCATACCCTTTACACTCCTCTCCTGTACTGACCACCCACTTTCATATCCTGCACACTCCTCTCCTGTACATACTGCCCAATGTCATACGCTCCACACTCCTCTCCAGTACATACCACCCACTTTCATATCCTGCACACTCCTCTCCTGTACATACTGCCCAATGTCATACCCTCCACACTCCTCTCCTGTACATACCACCCACTTTCATATCTTCCACTGTACATACTGCCCAATGTCATACCCTTTACACTCCTCTTCTGTACATGCTACCCACTGTCATACCCTCCACACTCCTCTCCTGTATATACCACCCATTTTCATATCCTCCACATTCCTCTCCTGTACATACTGCCCATTGTCATGCCCTGCACACTCCTCTCCTGTACACAGGGCCACTGATGGGGAGGAGACCGCCAACCCTCCTGTAGGGGGCCAGTGCACACAGGGGGGCCCGGACAGTCTTAGGATCGGTGGAGCAGAGAATGAAGAATGACAGCGTCTCTCACCCAGCAACTCAAAGCCGGTTTCTTTCCATCTGCCCACTGTCAAATCCTACACACTCCTCTCCTGTACATACTGCCCACTGTCTTACCCTAAACACTCCTCTCCTGTACATACTGCTCACTGTCTTACCCTAAACACTCCTCTCCTGTACATACTGCCTACTGTCTTACCCTAAACACTCCTCTCCTGTACATACTGCTCACTGTCTTACCCTCCACACTCCTCTCCTGTATATACTGCCCACTGTCTTACCCTAAACACTCCTCTCCTGTACATACTGCCCACTGTCATACCCTCCACACTCCTCTCCTGTACATACTGCCCACTGTCTTACCCTAAACACTCCTCTCCTGTACATACTGTCCACTGTTATACACTCTGCATGCCTCTAAAACGTGTTGTAATTTTCACAAAGTCTTGTCTGTTCTTGAAGGGCACAGTATTACTAACATCCGTAACTTTCTCAATCCTTCCCCGATTACTGAGATATAATTGTACTCTCTCAGGAAGTGAACAAATACTGTTTATCAAAACATTGCCATCAGGACTTGTGTGAGAAAGTAACATAGTATGAAATGTGACAAGCAGGTATGTACCCTCTGCACTCCTCTCCATGCACATACTGCAGAAGGGGTACGTGCCCCGGATGCTTTCTTTATGTGTGGGGGGGGGGGGAGTCGCTTCGTTGGGAGTTCCCTTTCCCCTACCTCTCACTGACCGGAGTGACTCCAGTGTCACTCTTTTCAACACGCCTTTTTTCCATCTGGAAAGTGGTGGCACCACCTCGGGCACTAGCCCAGTACTCCTCGCTGGCCAATGTTACTTATAAAAACAGAAATGGCTTCCTGTAGCAATTCTGTGATCACAAATGACAGCATGCCTAAAGTGACAGCGCCTCCTCAGTTGAAGAGGAGCAGCTGTCAGGAGGCTTGGCATGGAGCGCTCCGCAGGACTGGGTAAATAGCTGGGGGTTTTAAGAGTAGAGCACTGTACTTTATGGGTGAAGGGAGAGGAAGAGGTAGCTCTGTACTGGGGAGTGGAAGGAGGAGGGGAGCTGTGTGTACTGGTGGGTGCTGGTGTGTGGTGGGAGCTCTGTGGTGATGGGGTGGGAGGAATGGGATCTCTGTACTAGGGGTAGGGGAGGGGAGCTCTGTGTACTGGGGGTTAGGATTTCAGTAGGTCTTTAGGGGGCAGTGGGAGGAGGGGGAAGCTACATGTTCTGGCAGGTGGGAGAAGGGGGAGCTCTATGTGCTGGGGGGCTAGGGGGTAGCTCTGTACTTTTTGGGTGGTGAGAGGAGGAGGAGGAGCTTAGCACTGGGGGGTTGGAGGAGGGGGGAGCTCTGTGTACTGGGAGGCTGGGGGTGGGGGAGCTCTGTACTGGGGGGAAGGAGGGGTTGCCTTTGTACTTTAGGGCAGGAGAAGGGGGCTTTGTACTGGGGGCTAGGGGTGGAGGGAGCTCTGTACTATGGTATAGGAGGAAGGGACAGGGGGACCGGGGGGGTTGGGGCAGTTCACTACCTTGGGGATAGCAGTGGGGGCTGGCCTTTGTTATTGGGGGTTGAAGAAGGGCTTTGTATTGGGGGCTAGGGTGGAGGGAGTTCTGTACTGGGTGTTGTGGGTGAGGGGCTCTGTATACTGGGGGCTACGGGTTGAGGGGAGCTCTGTACTGGAGGGTGGGAGGAGGGGTGCTGGGGGTGATAGGGGTGAGCTTTGTAGTGAGGGAAGAGGGATTGAAGTTGAGACAAGAGCCCTGTACTGGGGTGTTGGAGGAAGGGGGGGTCTCTTTGTAATTGGTGGCTGGGGTTTTGGAGGAGCTCTCTACTGGGGGGTGGGGGAAGGGGGGAGCCCTGTACTGGAGAGCTAGGGGGTAAAAGGAGCTCTGTACTAGGGGTTTGCAGTGAGGGGGCTCACTTTACTGGGAGCTAGAGGTTGGGGGGAGCTCTGAACTAGGGGGTGGGGGGGGGACTCTGTGTACTGGAGGGGTAGTAGTGGGGGGCTCTGTGCTGGGGAGGATGGAGGTGAGCTTTGTAGTGAGGAAAGGGGGTTGAAATTAATGGAAGGTATTGGTGGTGGGGAGAGGCTTTGTTGTGGTGTTTCTTCCAGTGGAACCACCAATGTAGGGACATTTTTTTTTTCCTTTCAGTGACACCACGGGCCCGGGAACATTTTTTCTTTGTCACATATTTTTGAATCTAATAAAAAAATAACCACAACTCCTTCTCAACCTCTATGTGCAAATGTAACCCTTAATTTGACCCCCTATACATTATAAAGGTTGCTGCATTGACATGTATTCCCACAACATAAGATAATGTGATTTAATAATCAACGCTGTGCTACCTTCATAAAAATAATGATAAAGGGCTGAAAACCTCCCTTATTTATGTAAGTTTAGCTTAAAATGAAATAAAACCCCCAAAGACATAAATTATCGTGACTCTTGTGATTATCAGTAATGGTGATACCCCCTCGGGGGACGGCTCAAATGCACTTATTGGATGCAAAAGTAATGAACATGTCAAAAAAATGACTATTAAATAATACATTAGTGATAGTGAAGCCCCCTTCCAATTTCTATTTATTTCCCTTTATTTTCCCTTTCCTGAATAACAATCACCTTCATGCAAACAGAAAAAATTATTGGATTTATGAATGTTGATGGAAACCCCAAACTTCAAAGTCCAGTTCCAACTACACAAAAATAGCAAGAAACGGCCCCAATGTGATCTTCAATCCATCATCCCGTACATTTCTTTCCAATACACACCCCGGCCTTTTATCACGTGATTAGCTGGGTCCAATCACAGCTGATAGCGATGTAAACACAAGCCGGTTATCAGCATTCCTTTCCTTGGGTTGACCAGCTTGTGTGCAATGTACATCTACACTGATAACCTGGGCACTCATTATCAGTGTCCATATTATCAGTGCCCTCCTGTGCTGCCTATTAGTGCCCACCAGTACTGCTAATCACTGCACACCAGTGCTGCCAATCAGTGCCCACCAGTACTGCTAATCAGTGCCAATCATTACTGGTAATCACTGCACACCAGTGCCCACCAGTGCTGTCAATCAGTGCCCACCAGTACTGCTAATCAGTGCCCACCAGTACTGCTAATCACTGCACACCAGTACTGGCAATCAGTGCCCACCTGTACTGCTAACCAGTGCCCATCATTACTGGTAATCACTGCACACCAGTGCTGACAATCAGTGCCCACCAGTGCTGCCAATCAGTGCCCACCAGTACTGCTAATCAGTGCACATCATTACTGGTAATCACTGCACACCAGTGCTGCCAGACAGTGCCCACCAGTGCGGCCTATCAGTGCCCACCAGTACTGCTAATCACTGCACACAAGTGCTGGCAATCAGTGCCCACCAGTACTGCTAATCAGTGCCCATCATTACTGGTAATCACTGCACACCAGTGCTGCCAATCAGTGCCCAGCAGTGCAGCCTATCAGTGCCCACCAGTACTACTAATCACTGCACACCAGTGCTGCCAATCAGTGCCCACCAGTACTGCTTATCAGTGCCCACCAGTACTGCTAATCACTGCACACCAGTACTGGCAATCAGTGCCCACCTGTACTGCTAACCAGTGCCCATCATTACTGGTAATCACTGCACACCAGTGCTGACAATCAGTGCCCACCAGTGCTGCCAATCAGTGCCCACCAGTACTGCTAATCAGTGCACATCATTACTGGTAATCACTGCACACCAGTGCTGCCAAACAGTGCCCACCAGTGCGGCCTATCAGTGCCCACCAGTACTACTAATCACTGCACACCAGTGCTGCCAATCAGTGCCCACCAGTACTGCTAATCAGTGCCCACCAGTACTGCTAATAACTGCACACCAGTACTGGCAATCAGTGCCCACCTGTACTGCTAACCAGTGCCCATCATTACTGGTAATCACTGCACACCAGTGCTGCCAATCAGTGCCCACCAGTGCTGCCAATCAGTGCCCATCAGTACTGCTAATCAGTGCACATCATTACTGGTAATCACTGCACACCAGTGCTGCCAATCAGTGCCCACCAGTGCGGCCTATCAGTGCCCACCAGTACTTCTAATCACTGCACACCAGTGCTGGCAATCAGTGCCCACCTGTACTGCTAACCAGTGCCCATCATTACTGGTAATAACTGCACACCAGTACTGCCAATCAGTGCCCACCAGTGCTGCCTATTATTGCCCACCAGTACTGCTAATTACTGCACACCAGTGCTGCCAATCAGTGCCCACCAGTACTGCTAATCAGTGCCCATCATTACTGGTAATCACTGCACACCAGTGCTGACAATCAGTGCCCACCAGTGCTGCCAATCAGTGCCCACCAGTACTGCTAATCAGTGCACATCATTACTGGTAATCACTGCACACCAGTGCTGCTAATCAGTGCCCACCAGTGCAGCCTATCAGTGCCCACCAGTACTGCTAATCACTGCACACCAGTGCTGGCAATCAGTGCCCACCTGTACTGCTAACCAGTGGCCATCATTACTGGTAATCACTGCACACCAGTGCTGCCAATCAGTGCCCACCACTGCTGCCTATTATTGTCCACCAGTACTGCTAATCACTGCACACCAGTGCTGCCTATTATTGTCCACCAGTACTGCTAATCACTGCACACCAGTGCTGCCAATCAGTGCCCACCAGTACTGCTAATCAGTGCCCATCATTACTGGTAATCACTGCACACCAGTGCTGACAATAAGTGCCCACCAGTGCTGCCAATCAGTGCCCACCAGTACTGCTAATCAGTGCACATCATTACTGGTAATCACTGCACACCAGTGCTGCCAATCAGTGCCCACCATTGCGGCCTATCAGTGCCCACCAGTACTGCTAATCACTGCACACCAGTGCTGGCAATCAGTGCCCACCTGTACTGCTAACCAGTGCCCATCATTACTGGTAATCACTGCACACCAGTGCTGACAATCAGTGCCCACCAGTGCTGCCAATCAGTGCCCACCATTGCTGCCTATTATTGCCCACCAGTACTGCTAATCACTGCACATCAGTGCTGCCAATCAGTGCCCACGACTGCTGCCTATTATTGCCCACCAGTACTGCTAATCACTGCACACCAGTGCTGCTAATCAGTGCCCACCAGTACTGATAATCAGTGCCCATCATTACTGGTAATCACTGCACACCAGTGCTGCCAATCAGTGCCCACCAGTGCGGCCTATCAGTGCCCACCAGTACTGCTAATCACTGCACACCAGTGCTGGCAATCAGTGCCCACCTGTACTGCTAACCAGTGCCCATCATTACTGGTAATCACTGCACACCAGTGCTGCCAATCAGTGCCCACCAGTGCTGCCAATCAGTGCCCACCACTGCTGCCTATTATTGCCCTCCAGTACTGCTAATCACTGCACATCAGTGCTGCCAATCAGTGAGGGAAGGGGGGTTGGCCCACTAGTGCTGCCAATCAGTGCTGCCTATTAGTGCCCATATGTGCTGACAATTAGTGCTCATCAGTGCTGCCATAAATGCCTCCTCATCAGTGTCACCTATCAGTGCCCATCAGTACTGCTAATCACTGCACATCAGTGCTGCCAATCAGTGCCCACCAGTGCTGCCTATCAGTGCCCACCAGTACTGCTAATCAGTGCCCACCAGTACTGCTAATCACTGCACACCAGGGCTGCCAATCAGTGCCCACCAGGGATGCCAATCATTGCCCATCAGTGCTGCCAATCAATGCCCATCTGTGCTGTGCTGCCAATTAGTGCTCATTAGTGCCTCCTCATCAGTGTCACCTATCAGTGCTGCCTATCAGTCCCCATCAGTGCCGCCTGCTAGTGGCCATCAGTACCGCTTCTCAGTACCACCTATCAGTGCCCATCAATGGCACCTATCAGTGCAGTCTCATCAGTGCCAATCAGTGCCAAGCAGTGCTGCCTATCAGAACACATCAGTGAAGGAGAAAAATGACCTGTTTGCTAAATGTTATAACAAACTATGAAAAATGTTTTTGTTTTCTTTAAAAATTCTTGGTCGTTTTTGTTTATTTAGCCAAAAATAAAACCCCCAGCGGTGATTAAATGGCACCAAAAGAAAGCTCTATATGTGTGAAAAAAATGATAGAAATGTCATGTGAGCACAGTGTAGCATGACCGCGCAATCGTCATGCAAAGTGTGACAGCGCTGAAAGCTGCAAATTGGCCTGGGCAGGAAGGGGGTAAAAGTGCCCGGTAGGCGAGTGGTTAATGGAGGTTTTCAGCACTTTGTTATTATGTATCTTATGAGGGTAGCGCAGATTTAGTTATTGAACTACATATCTCTGAACCTGTTTTAAAATTTCAACTGGTACTGTTTACTGCTATTGGCCAATATCTCCTTCTCCACCCAACATGGGGGAGGGGGCGCAGCTTCCCATCTTTGCCCTGGCATTGGTTGGCCTTGTCCCGAGCCCTGCCCCCCAGTCATACCTTTTCGTGTATATAAAACGCATCCATTTCCCAGAATACGGAACGTTCCTTTTGGAATAAAGCCCAGAAACTTTCCCGTCCTTTCCCCGATTTCTGAGGAATCATTGTACTGTCTGAGGAAGTGAAGGGATTTCGTGTAGCAATACGGATCAGACCTTGCCAGCAGGATCTGTATGAATTGTGTTATGAAATGTGACCAGCAGTGACGTAGCCCCGCCTCTACATTATAAATATAGGGGCCCAGGGCCCCTACACAGTTCACAGCAGAACCTGCAAGACATCATGATGAAGGCTGTGATCACTCTCCTAATCCTGGGGCTCCTCTTCATCCACGGTAAGTAAGAACATCTCCTTATTATACTCTTGAGTGCCAGAAGATTTTACCCCCCTTCATGTAGGGTTGCCACCTGTCCAGGATTCACCCGGCCACTCAGGCAGACTGAAACCCAGACACATTATTTAAAGAGGAAGTAAACCCTGATGAGTTTACTTCCTCTTTCATTCCCTGTAAAGGCAAAGCATAATGGACTACTATGCATCGCATCGCATCGCATCGCATCGCATAATAGTCCATTATGTGTCACTTACCTGACACAGGAGCCAGCGAAGTCACCGCTGCCCCTGTAGTTCTGAGCGTCCATCTTCTTGGTGGGTCTCCGTGGGTCTCGCTGCTCCGGCGCTGTGATTCGCCGGAGCAGCGATGACATCACTCCCACGCATGCGCACAGGAGCCGAGACTCGCGGCATTGCCGTCATCGACGATGCCCCGCTCAGTGCGCCTGCGCGCCGCTGTCTACGGCGCATGCGGCGTAGATAGCGGTGCCCGTCTTCGGGCAAATATCTCCTAAACCGTGTAGGTTTGGGAGATATTTCTTGGACCTACAGGTAAGCCTTAATCTAGGCTTACCTGTAGGTCAAAGTGGTTTGTAAGGGTTTACAACCACTTTAAAACGGACAGTGGCTGCGCTCAGGGCTGGACTTACCATTGGGCCTGACTGGGCTCAAGCCCATGCGCCCCGCCCAATAGGGGGCCCCCGCGGGCCCCGCCGAGATACATAGCCGAGTGTACTCGGCTCGACCCCACTCACAGTCACGCCCAGTCCCGCCCTATGATGGACATAACATAGGAACTGGACTGTGAGCCGAGCCGAGTACACTAGGCTTCTTTAGGCTCCGCTTGGGACTGCGAGAAGACCTGAGAGCTGCCGAGAGGACCGAGAGCCACCGAGAGGACCCGAGAGCCACTGAGAGGACCCGAGAGCCGCCAAGAGGACCTGACAGCCGCCAAGAGGACCTGAGAGCCGCCGAGAGGACCCGAGAGCTGCCGAGAGGACCCGAGAGCAGCCAAGAGGACCTGAGAGGGGCCGAGAGGACCCGAAAGCCGCCGAGAGGACCGAGAGCCACTGAGAGGACCCGAGAGCCGCTGAGAGGACCCGAGAGCCGCCAAGAGGACCCGAGAGCCGCCGAGAGGACCCGAGAGCCGCCGAGAGGACCCGAGAGCCGGGTTTTTCACCTTAATGCATAAGGTGCACACATCAAGGGTTTACAATTCCTTTAACCGCTTGCCGACCGCCTCACGCAGATATACTGCGGCAGAATAGCACATGCAGGCAAGCTAATGTACCTGTACATTGCCCTTTTTTTTTTCCATAAAGATTTTATTAAGGTTACAATATAGGCAGGTACAAATATGTACAATTTAAACAGGTACAGCGTACAATACAAGCCAAGACAAAACTTATGAAAAGCCAGGAGACATCTCCTGGGTGTACCCAGCTAGAAATAGGGGGGAAAATGCCCGTTCCAAAAGATATGCTAGCTTAAGTGCAGATGTCACTTTGTGTGAATATTGGCGTTAGAGGAGGTGACATGAACGGCGACCAGCGCGCGTCCATTACGCCAGTTTATAGATATGCGGGTAAGAAGGACCAACTATGAGGGAGACGGAGCAACGGGGTTTGAGGGGGAGAGGAAGAAAGGGGGGGGTGATGGGAGGAGGGAAGGAAAGAGAGAGAGAGAGAAAAAAGGAAGGAAAAGAAAAGAAAAGAAAGGGGTGTAGCACCTCGGCCAGTGTCCGTAAGGGGGAGAGTGGGGAAAGGTTTCAGGAACCCGGGGAAGGGTCTATGCACAAGAGGGGGGAACGTGTCGTTTGAATTCTGTGGTAGTTGTAAAGTGAGACCAGCAGGCCCAGGTGATCGAGAATTTCTCCGTCCTTTCCTGTGCAATATGAATCAACTCTTCCATGTCACCAATCCTGGAAATGGTTGCGAACCATTCACCCAAGGTTGGGGTGTGGGTAGTCCGCCAGTGTCTGGGGATGCACAATCTTGCGGCATTGACCATGTGCATAGCTAGGGATTTGAAGTAGGCCCTTTTAGATAGGGATGTGTGATGGAGGAGAAATTGCTCCGGTGTAAAGTCTAGAGTGTAGGTGCTAACTGATAAAATGAGTCTGTGGACTTCCCTCCAGAAAAGTTGGATGCTTGGGCAAGCCCACCAGATGTGTATCATCGTCCCAACATCGGCGTTACATCTCCAACAGGTATTCGGGACAGCAGGGGAAAATTTGTGGAGACGGGAGGGGGTCCTGTACCATCGAGTGAGGATTTTGTATCCATTCTCCTGGATAGCGACATTCATCGAGCCACCCTGTGCGTATTCGTGAAATCTAGTCCAGTCTCCAGGTGTCAGGGGGGTCGTCAGTTCCCTATGCCAGGAGGATTGCGACGGAGAGAGGGTCAGGTCGCCCGGGTCCAGTATAAGAGCATACAGGAGGGAGATGAGGTGTTTCTGAGGTGTCTTACGGTTGCATAAGTCCTCGAACGGGGTGAGTCGTCTCGTCCAGCAGTCTGATACATCTTGGATGGATAGAAAGTGGTGAATTTGTCGGTAAGTCCAGAACGAAAAGGAAGAGGATTTGGATAGGCTCTTAAGAGTGTCAAGGGAGGCAATCCTACCCCCCGGGTAGAAGTGAGAGGCAAGAACGTCCTCAAAAGGCCATTCCTGCCGGAGAAAATTGGGTGAATTTCCAGGGGGGGAAGTCAGGATTGCCTCGCAGCGTGGTCAAGGGGCCCGGGGTCGGAGCGATACGTAAGCTAGCAGGGATTTTCTTGTATAACATCAGGGAGGTATAGATAAACGGGTGTGTGACAAGCGTTTGTGGCCATTGCGTCCGGAGCAGTCAGGGAAGAAGGTGGATAGGGACAGGGGAGAAAGCGTTTTCCAGGGGAACCCATAGTTTATCATGGGGATGAATATTCCAGTCTGCGATTCTGGTAAGATGGCAGGCTACATAGTATTTATAAAGATCCGGGAGGGCAATGCCTCCTTTAGATTTGGGCAACGTGAGGCGGGCATACTTGATCCTCGGGGGTGAATCCCTCCATAAAAAGGCAGAGCACGTCTTCCGGTAGGAAGAGAAGAAGCAAGGGGGTAAGGCTATGGGGACGGTTTGAAATAGGTAAAGAAAGCGGGGTAATACAATCATTTTGGTCAAAGCCGCCCGGCCAAACCACGATACGTTTAAATGTTGCCAGTCCTTGAGGTAATTATGGGTTTGGACCAGGGTAGTATGGAAGTTGAGTGAGTAGAGGTCCGGAAGATGATGCGGGAGTTTAATACCTAAGTATGATATCGCGGTCCGTTCCCATTTAAAGGGAAAGGATTCTTGACAATGGGCTACTTCAAGGGAGGGCAAGGTGACATTCAACGCCTGAGATTTGGTATAATTGATTTTGAGGTTGGAGATCTTCCCGAAGGCCTCTAGGTCCTGAAGTAATGACGGCAGGGAGGTGCGCGGGGACGTCAGGGAAAGCAAAACGTCATCGGCAAACGCAGAGACTTTATACTCCCTGCTCCCCACCGTCACCCCCCTGACATCAGGGTTCGCTCTGAGCTTATGTACATTGCCCTTTAAGAGGCGGCCTGCGGGCGCGCCCCGCGGCAAGCTCCGTGAGTCGGGTTTGCGGGACTCGATGTCCGCGGGGATACCGGAAATTGGAGAGGAATGCCCCATACACATGGTCGGAAATTCCAACGGATTATGTTGTCGGAAAATCCGATCGTGTGTGGGCTCCATCGGACTTTTTCCGTCTGGAATTTCCGACTAAAAAAGTTTGAGAGCCGAATCTAAAATTTTCCAACAACAAAATCCGATCGGACTTTTTCCTATCGTGTGTAGAGAAATTCAGATGCACAAAGTGCCATGCCTGCTCTAAAAAAATGGGGGGGGGGGCGAAAGCTATTGGATACTGGCCTCTACGTAGTCCCGCCGTACGTTTTGTACGTCACCTCGTTCTGAACGATCGGATTTTCCGACAACTTTGTGCGACCGTGTGTATGCAAAACAAGTTTCCGCCAAAATCCGATGGATTTTGTGCTCGGAATGTCCTATCGTTTGTATGGGGCAGAAGAACAGGGAGATACTAATGTAAACAAGCATCTCCCCGTTCTGTCTAGTGACAGTGTCACTGATCTCTGCTCTCTGTGATCAGGAGCAGAGATCAGTGACGTGTCACACGTAGCCACGCCCCCCCCCCCCCCACAGTTAGAATCACTCCCTAGGACACACTTAACCCCTTAACTGCCCCCTAGTGGTTAACCCCTTCACTGCCAGTGTCATTTAAACAGGAATCAGTGCATTTATATAGCACTGATCGCTGTACAAATGACAATGGTCCCAAAAATGTGTCAAAATTGTCCGACGTGTCTGGCATAATGTCGCAGTCATGATAAAAATCGTTGATCGCCGCCATTACTAGTAAAAAAAATAAAATTATTAATAAAAATGCCATAAATATGTTAAGGAAAATATGTCCTCGAAATCCGGGACAGTTGGGAGCTATGTTAGTGCAGTATTTACGGGGTTAAAACAGGCAATGAGGAGGCATCACATCACTCTTCCCCAATGCAGTGTCGTCAGGGTCTTTTCTTCTGGACTGCAGAACCCCTCCCACTTTCCTCATCTCCATAACATAAGGTGGAGGTGTTCTATAGTCCAGCAGGGGATAACTGACGATGTGGCTTGGGATTTCAGTGCTTCATCAGCTCGATAGAGGAAGTTAGAAGCTCTCTGTCTGTGTTCTGCTAATGACTATATATATATCTATTGTTCTAGGTGAGGCTCTGCGGTGTCGGCAGAGCTCCGGTACTGGGACAACCTCCATTGAGACAACCTGTACAGGTGACAAAGACCGTTGCTTCGCCACGATAACGACAGCTGGTTTCAAGGGTATGTGTCTTCTGCTTTCAATGTTTTTATTGAGTTTAAGCAAAAAATATAGACAATCAAAACATAAGCAAAGTATAACATTGGTTGCCATAGGTAATATACCAGCGCAAAAATCTGTGTATTATCATGCAAAATTAAGATATAAAAATAAAAGAAAAAGATACGTTTGCATTGCATAGTTACATAGTTACATAGTTACATAGTTATATAGTTACATAGTTACATAGTTACATAGTTATATAGTTACATAGTTACATAGTTACATAGTTACATAGTTATATAGTTACATAGTTACATAGTTACATAGTTACATAGTTATATAGTTACATAGTTACATAGTTACATAGTTATATAGTTACATAGTTACATAGTTATATAGTTACATAGTTACATAGTAATATAGTTACATAGTTACATAGTTACATAGTTATATAGTTACATAGTTACATAGTTATATAGTTACATAGTTATATAGTTATATAGTTATATAGTTACATAGTTATATAGTTACATAGTTATATAGTTACATAGTTACATAGTTATATAGTTACATAGTTATATAGTTATATAGTTACATAGTTATATAGTTATATAGTTACATAGTTACATAGTTATATAGTTATATAGTTACATAGTTACATAGTTATATAGTTACATAGTTACATAGTAATATAGTTACATAGTTACATAGTTATATAGTTACATAGTTACATAGTTATATAGTTACATAGTTACATAGTTATATAGTTATATAGTTATATAGTTACATAGTTATATAGTTATATAGTTATATAGTTACATAGTTACATAGTTATATAGTTACATAGTTACATAGTAATATAGTTACATAGTTACATAGTTATATAGTTACATAGTTACATAGTTATATAGTTACATAGTAATATAGTTACATAGTTATATAGTTACATAGTTATATAGTTACATAGTTACATAGTTATATAGTTACATAGTTATATAGTTATATAGTTACATAGTTATATAGTTATATAGTTACATAGTTATATAGTTATATAGTTATATAGTTACATAGTTACATAGTTATATAGTTACATAGTTACATAGTAATATAGTTACATAGTTACATAGTTATATAGTTACATAGTTACATAGTTATATAGTTACATAGTTACATAGTTATATAGTTATATAGTTATATAGTTACATAGTTACATAGTTATATAGTTATATAGTTATATAGTTACATAGTTACATAGTTATATAGTTACATAGTTACATAGTAATATAGTTACATAGTTACATAGTTATATAGTTACATAGTTATATAGTTACATAGTAATATAGTTACATAGTTACATAGTTATATAGTTACATAGTTACATAGTAATATAGTTACATAGTTATATAGTTACATAGTTACATAGTTACATAGTTATATAGTTACATAGTTATATTGTAATATAGTTACATAGTTACATAGTTATATAGTTACATAGTTATATAGTTACATAGTTACATAGTTACATAGTTATATAGTTACATAGTTAGTCCGGTTGAAAAAAGACACAAGTCCATCCAGTTCAACCACAAAAAAAAATAATAATAATAATATCATACATTCCCATGTACCCAATTCTATACCCACAGTTGATCCAGAAGAAGGGTTTGGTTTCATAACCCAGAAGAGAGTGTAAAAAGTGAGAAATTTGGGTGAAGCAAAACTTCTCTGAAAGTGGCAGCTCTAGTTTACTAACGCAGAAGCTAAAAGAAATAGGACCTGAAGAGTTCATGAAATGCCTGATCTTATATAGACCTTTGTCTGTCCACCATACATGAGGTCCTCCAGCCCCCATAACTGAGGTCTACTAGCCCCCCCCCCCCCCCCCCAGGGCCGGGGCTACCACTAGGCAAACTAGGCAGCCGCCTAGGACACACTGCTGCCTAGGGTGCCCGGCCGCTGGTTTCCCTACTCTCCATCTCCCGCCGGTCTCCGCGCTATATAGGTTTTCGGTGCAGTGCTGACTGTATGCAGGGGGTGCTTCTGTCTATAGCATGTAACTGACTCAGGCAGCAGCGACCCCGTCCGTAAGTATGTAGTGTCAGAGGTGCAGAACTGGAGGACTGTGTCCCGAAGGAATGGAAGCACACATCCCCTACATCCCGCCACCTCTATGATCAATGACCTGTCTGTCTCTCCCTCTCTGAGTCTCTGCTTCTGCCCATACATGATTCCTATACCGAGTCATATGTCCCCCTGACCCCGCCCCCTGCCTAGAGGCCGCTCTCCCTCCTGGCCTGTCCTGTATAGTGGCAGTGTGTGCTGTAGCCCAATCAGATCGGAGTAGTGGGCGCTCCGGGGCTGGTAACGGCTGGAGCCTTTAGGCACCGAGGCAGAGTTTGCTCCTGGCACTGGCAGGGTTGTCGGATGCATGTAGAGCATACATGCATACTGACATTGTATTAGGAATCAGGTAGGTCAGTGTAATGATCAGGTAGGTTAATGTAGTGGTCAGGTAGGTCAGTGTAGACAGTAGGTAGGTCAGTGTATTGGTCAGGTAGGCCAGTGTAGGCATCAGGTAGGTCAGTGTAGTGGTCAGGTAGGTCAATGTGGATGTCAGGTAGGTCGGTGTAATGGTCAGGTAGGTCAGTGTAGTGGTCAGGTAGGTCAGTGTAGGTGTCAGATAAGTCAGTGTAGTGGTCAGGTAGGTCAGTGTAGGAGTCAGGTAGGTCAGCGTGGGTGTCAGGTAGGACAATGTAGTGGTCAGGTAGGTCAGTGTAATAGTCAGGTAGGTCACATGGGTTACAGGGGCATGGCAAAGGGGGTGGGGTCGGGGGTGGAGCCAAGGGGGGTTGCAGCAAAATGAGGTTTCACCTAGGGCAGTGATGGCGAACCTTGGCACCCCAGATGTTATGAAACTACATTTCCCATGATGCTCAGCTATGCTGCAGAGTGCATGAGCATCATGGGAAATGTAGTTCCAAAACATCTGGGGTGCCAAGGTTCGCCATCACTGTCCTAGGGTGTCAAAAGTCCTTGCACCAGCCCTATTAACACAGTGGCCCTTTCCATTACAGTTCCCCTAGCAATCACAGCCCCCCATCACAGAGCCCCCTTTTACTCTCTGTCTCCCCTGCACAGTCCTACCTTAGGCAGGGCAGAGGCAGTTATCAGCCTATGTGTCCTTTCCATGGTCAGCTGTTGCACTTTGAATGACAATTGCGTGGTCATGTAACACTGTACACAAACAACATTTTTATAATTTTTTTTTACACAAAAAGAGCGTTGTTTTGGTGGTATTTTAATGACCGCTGAATTTTAAATTTTTTACTAAAGAAACAAAAAAAATAAGCAAACAGGTAATTTTTCTCCTTCACTGATGTGACCTGATAAGGCTGCAGTGATGGGCACTGATAGGCTGGACTGATGGATACTGATGAGTGATGGTAATGATAAGGTGGCACTGATGAGGTGGCACTGATGGGCACAGACAGTGGCGTCACTGGGGGGAGAAGGGGGCCATTGCCCCCCAACATTATACTGTGCCCCCCATGTGCCCCTCCAATTAAAAGTAATGGACACTGGGACAGGGAGCAGTCTGGAATGCAGGGGACAGGGATGGACAGAGCCACCATAGTGTTGGCTCTGGCTCTGCCTCCACCTGACTCTACTCCTGGCCCCTGGTTGCTAGAGCCATCTGGCGTCTAGCAACCAGTAATATCAGAGCTGGCATTGATAGTTCTCCTCCGCCCCTCCTTCTTCTCTTGCATGGGATGGGAGAGGAGACAGCCGATCTGCTCCTTCTCCCCCCCTGTCACTCTCCTTCTGTGTGTACCATGGGAAGTCAAGTGTGAAGCTAACAAGCTCACACTTCAGAGCACACACCGGAGAGGGGCGGGAGAAGGAGCAGATCGGTTGTCTCCTCTCCCATCCCGTGCCAGAAAAGAAGGAGAGGGGAGAGAGAACTATCAATGCCGGCTCTCGGGCTCTGAACTGTTCCATGAGAGAGAAGCTCTCACCTCAGGGCCGTGCTGGAAGGCAGACGCCATTCATGAGCTTTTCATAGGAAGCACTAATGGGCACTGATATCCTGAACTGAAAGGCACTAATAGGCTGCATTGATGAGCACTGATAGGTGGCACTGATGGCCATTGAGCACTGATAGTCAGCATTGATGGGCACTGATATGCTGCACTGATCAGCTGCACTGATAGGCGGCTTTGATGAGTACTGATAGGCAGCACTCATAGGCAGCACAGATGGGCACTGATCGGTGGCATTGATGAGCACTGATAGGTGGCACGGATAGGCAACATTGATGAGCACTGATAGGGGGCACTGATAGGCAGCATTGATGAGCACTGATAGGTTGCACTGATTGGCAGCATTGATGAGCACTGATAGGCTGAATTGATAGGAGGCACTAATGGGCACTTATAGGTGGGATTGATGAGTACTGATAGATGGCACTGATAGGTTATATTGATAAGCACTGATATGCTGCACTGATAGGAGGCACTAATGGGCACTGATAGGCTGCACTGATAGGCTGCACTGATGAGCACTGATAGGTGGCACTGATGTGATGGGCATTGAGAGCTGATAGGCTGCGCTAATAAGGAGGCACTGATAGGTGGCACTGATGGGCACTGATAGGCTGCATTGATGAGCACTGATAGGCTGCATTGATGAGCACTGATAGGCTGCATTGATGAGCACTGATAGGCTGCATTGATGAGCACTGATAGGTGGCACTGATAAGCTGCACTGGTAGGTGGCACTGATATCGGCATTGATGAGCATGTATGTTCACCCAACATTGAAACGACAATTACACTCCCTCAGAACTTGGGGCCACACTGAGGTGTATAGGGGGTCCGTCTCGTATCTTCTCTCTCTAGAGTTGACTTCTAGAACAATGATCGGTTTTCCTTCTATTTGACTTTGTATCTTTTAGCTGTGACAAATATTCTCTAATCTTCATTTCATTTTTTCTTTCTTTTCATTCCCGCTTTAGTCTATCTGATGCGTGGATGCTCCAACCTGAGCCATTGCAACCTGATGAAGAGCCTTTTTCCGGGTACCACCTGCTGTTTTACAAATCTCTGTAATTGAAGCCTCAATCCGATGTCTACGGCCCGACAATCCATCTCCTCAGCTTTCAGATGGGCCTAAAGCATCGTCTATACCTTCCTACAACTTAAACCAGTTATTCCCTTTATTTTCCATGTTTATTTCTATCAATAATTGAATGTGGGACTGAAATTAAAAACTCGATTTTAGCAAAGCTCTCCCATCCCCCCCCCCCCCCCCCCCCAGTGCCGGGACAAGGTCATCCAGCGCCCAGGGCAAAGATGCCAAACTGCGCCCCCCTTTCCCTTAGGGTTAGGGTCAGGGTGCCCCCTATCCCTGCAATAAACCATTGTGCCAGGGGCAGCCGGCCCTTCCTGCCCCCACTATAAGAAAGACCTCAGATCAGAAGTTTCTATGGTGACATTTGGTTGGCCCTCAGCGCTTTATTTACTACTGGGAAGAAGAGGAATTGCTTGGCCCAAATTTATTTTGCTGTGAAATCAGAGAATAAACCTTCACTTTAAGGGTTAGTTCACCTTTATCAATATATACCCTATGACTCCTCCCCCCAGTACCATTACATAATGATCAACTAGACACGTGCACTGCCGAAAAATGTGTTAGTTTTCGTTTCATTTTTATTTATTTTTTTCTCGTTTTCAGGTCATTTCGTAAATTTGTAAATTCGAAAATAAGAAAGAAAATTCTAAAGAATAACTAACTAATAACAACTAACTATTAAATTATAGGTATTGGAACTTCCCTTCAAATTTGGCTGTCAGTGAACGTAACCAATACGAATTTATCCAAAGTTATGAATTATCTGAAATAACGAATGCGACATCTAAACAAATGGAATGGAACAAATTAATAATAATAATAATAATAATAATAATAAAACATTTATTATTATTGTTATTTATTATTATTAATTCCTTAGTTTTAATTCGTTTAGATGTGGCATTCGTTATTTCAGATAATTCGTAAACTTCGGATAAATTTGGATTCGTTACTTTCACTAGCAGCCAAATTTGAAAGAAAATTCCAATACCTATAATTTAATAGTTAGTTATTATTGGTTAGTTATTATTTCAGATTTTCAAATTTTCTGGTTTTCAGATTTTCTAATTTTCGGGAATTTTCAGATTTACGCATTTTCAAATATTCACATTTAGGAATTTACGAATTGACAAATTTTCGAATATTAAAATTTAGGAATATTCTGAAAAAATTGTTAAACGGGTTTTCGTTAATTTGGATATTTCCGTTTGTCTAAATTTGTTAAAAAAAAAAAAAACGAATTTGGAAAGAAGCGAATTGTACACGTCTATGCTAA
Organism: Lithobates pipiens; assembly: GCF_037356315.1. Taxonomy (NCBI): domain Eukaryota; kingdom Metazoa; phylum Chordata; class Amphibia; order Anura; family Ranidae; genus Lithobates; species Lithobates pipiens. The sequence continues at coordinate 1,178,967 of NW_027507878.1, read as the reverse complement.
ACTAATCAGATAAAAAAAAAAAAAAAAGTGATAATTCCATTTCTGTCGTGTGAAGACTACGCCAAAACCTTCTGATGGTTCCGAGTACCACCTGCTGTTTTACAAATCTCTCTAATTGAAGCCTCAATTTCCCGCCATCTGTGTCCCATTGCAGAGATTTCCCATCACTTCCTGTCCCATAGCTGAACAAGAAGTGAGAGGAAATCCCTGAAAATTAAGGGCACAGTACGGGGGGGAGGGGCAGAACGGCACATTACGGGGGGCATAAGGGCACAGTACAGGGGGGGTAGAAAGGCACAGTACAAGGGGAGTCAGCAGAGCCCAATACTCCATTCAGGAGGGCACAGTACGGGGGGGCAGAAGGGCACAGTAAAGGGAGGGCAGAAGGGCACAGTACGGGGGGGTAGAAGGGCACAGTAGAAGGGGAGTCAGGAGGGCCCAATACTTCATTCAGGAGGGCACAGTACAGGGGGCAGAAGGGCACAGTACAGGGGGTAGAAGAGCACAGTACAAGGGGAGTCAGGAGGGCCCAACACTCGATTCAGGATGACACAGTAAGGGGGGGCAGAAGGGCACAGTACAGGGAGGGTAGAAGGGCACAGTAGGGGGAGAAGAAGGGCACAGTACAAGGGGAGTCAGGAGGGTCCGATACTTCATTCAGGAGGGCAGAGTACGGGGGAGGCAGAAGGGCACAGTAGGGGGGGGTAGAAGGGCACAGTACTAAGGGAGTCAGGAGGGCCCAATACTCCATTCCATTCAGGAGGGCACAGTACGGGGGGAGTAGAAGGGCACAGTACAAGGGGAGTCAGGAGGGCCCAATACTTTATTCAGGAGGGCCCAATACTTTATTCAGGAGGGCACAGTACGGGGGGTTAGAAGGGCACAGTACAGGGGGGGTAGAAGGGCACAGTACGAAGGGAGTCAGGAGGGACCAATACTCCATTCAGGAGGGCACAGTACCTTTTCTGGGATGCATCTCGGGACAGCTTAGTAAAAACTGTGACTGTCCTGGCAAATCCGGGACAGTTGGCAAGTATCATGTAATGCTATATTATCATGGGGCCCCCATGTACCTGGGGTCCCTGGGCACTGCCCAGGGGTGCCCATGCATTAAGACAGCCCTGGGGTCCACCTGACTTTGGGCTAAGTAGACAATGCTGTACCTTGCCTCTGTCAGCAGCCTTGCACCCCGGGAGTTTCGGGGGTTAGAGTCCCTTTCTCTTCAGAGGTTTGGCCATTCTGTAGCCTCTGTGTTTTTTTTTATGTGCCATGATTTCTTGGTTCGATTTTTTGTTCACAGGAAATTTGACAAAGCACAGAGGAGTTTGAAAAAAAAATCACTGAAATAGCCCAATATTTTTTCCAAAATGTATCAAAATGTTCTCAAATCGCTCGTCTTTCTTAGATGTTATCTAGGGGCTGCCTGGCAATCCCTCCATTAGTCAATGTACAGATTGTGCACTGAAATGGCCGTATGGCACCCAGGCGGCTACGGGACAACATAGTAAATATCAAGGTTCATCCAAACTTCTGATCTGAGGTTTGAATTTTTATGGATTGAGAGTGCTGACAGGGAAGGGCGGCTTCTCAGAGATGTGCATTATCATTTATCAGTTCCACTTTAATCATCACTTGTCTTGAATGAAAGATTTTTAATAAAACTCTTCTCTTTGTTCTACTATGCAAAAAATTGTAACTGCATTCTCTTCTCTGCACTGACCTGCACTACGTCATAGAAATGGAGGAGATAGCATACGTCTCCGGTCAATTCCAAACAGCTTACATACAGTATCTTACAAAAGTAAGTACACCCCATCACATTTGTGTAAATCTTTTCTTCTCTCTTTTCATGTGACAACACTGAAGAAATGACACTTTGTCTACAATGTAAAGTAGTGAGTGTACAGCTTGTATAACAGTGTAAATTTCCTGTCCCCTCAAAATAACTCAACACACAGCCATTCATGTCTAAACCGCTGGCAACAAAAGTCAGTACACCCCTAAGTGAAAATGTCCAAATTGGGCCCAATTAGCCATTTTCCCTCCCCGGTGTCATGTGAAGAGTTAATGTTACAAGGTCTCAGGTGTGAATGGGGAGCAGGTGTGTTTAAATTTGCTGTTATCTCTCTCACTGTCTCATACTGGTCACTGGAAGTTCAACATGGCACCTCATGGCAAAGAACTCTCTGAGGATCTGAAAAAAAGAATTGTTGCTCTACATAAAGATGGCCTAGGCTATAAGATTGCCAAGACCCTGAAACTGAGCTGTAGCACGGTCGCCAAGACCATACAGCGGTATAACAGGACAGGTTCCCCTCAGAACAGGCCTCGCCATGGTCCACCAAAGAAGTTGAGGTCACGTGCTCAGCGTCATATCCAGAGGTCGTCTTTGGGAAATAGACGTATGAGTGCTGCCAGCATTGCTGCAGAGGTTGTAGGGGTGGGGGGTCAGCCTGTCAGTGCTCAGACCATACGCCGCACACTGCATCAAATTGGTCTGCATGGCTGTCATCCCAGAAGGAAGCCTCTTCTAAAGATGATGTACAAGAAAGACCACAAACAGTTTGCTGAAGACAAGCAGACTAAGGAGATGGATTACTGGAACCATTTCCTGTGCTCTGATGAGACCAAGATAAAGGTATTTGGTGTCAGATGGTGACAAGCGTGTGTGGGGGCAACCAGGTGAGGAGGACAAAGACAAGTTTGTCTTGTCTACAGTCAGGCATGGTGGTGGGGGGGTCATGGTCTGGGGCTGCATGAGTGCTGCCAGCACTGGGGGGCTACAGATCATTGAGGGGACCATGAATGCCAACATGTACTGTGACATACTGAAGCAGAGCATGATCCTCTCCCTTCAGAGACTGGGCTGCAGGGCAGTATTCCAACATGATAACCACCCCAAACACCTCCAACACCACCACTGCCTTGCTAAAGAAGTTGAGGGTGAAGGTGATGGACTGGCCAAGCATGTCTCCAGACCTAAACCCTATTGATCATCTGTGGGACATCCTCAAACGGAAGGTGGAGGAGGGGAAGGTCTCCAACATCCACCAGCTCTGTGATGTCATCATGGGGGAGGGGAAGAGGACTCCAGTGGTGACCTGTGAAGCTCCGGTGACCTCCTTGTCCAAGAGGGTTAAGGCAGTGCTGGAAAATAATGGCGGCCACACAAAATATTGACACTTTGGGCCCAGTCTGGACATTTTCACTTAGGGGTGTACTGACTTTTGTTGCCAGTGGTTTAGACATGAATGGCTGTGTGTTGAGTTATTTTGAGGGGACAGGAAATTTACACTGTTATACAAGCTGTACACTCACTACTTTACATTGTAGACAAGTGTCATTTCTTCAGTGTTGTCACATGAAAAGAGAGAAGAAAAGATTTACACAAATGTCACTGAGGGGTGTACTTACTTTTGTGAGATACTCTATATAGGACACATGAGGTGCTAAAGGGTGTGTGGCTACATGTTACCACTAAGAATTCAGATTTAACCCTCTGTGACCCTCAGGGCTGGTTCACACCAAAACACAGTGAGGGAAAGGCGAATGACGGTGTATGCGCTGCCCTTTGCGAGAGTGTACAGGTGCCGTTAAATTGTTATTGGCACCCCAAACTCAGTACCGTGCTGTTTGGTGTATTCTAAACAACTCGTGCTTTCCCTACTTTTTCCACATTCCAGTGCGTTTAGCAGCCCATTCAAATATATTGAGTACAAAACTGGACAGGAAACACACACACATTTGAACGTGCGCTTTCCGGGGATAAACCAGCCCCATAGTGAACAAAAGTCCCCTTAATGCTGGTCAGTGGAGAGTGTCCCCTCTCTGGCGGTCAATGGAGAGTGTCTCCTCTCTGGTGGTCAGTGGAGAGTGTCTCCTCTCTGGTGGTCAGTGGAGAGTGTCCCATCTCTGCTGGTCAGTGGAGAGTGTCCCCTCTATGCTGGTCAGTGGAGAGTGTCCCATCTCTGCTGGTCAGTGGAGAGTGTCCCCTCTATGCTGGTCAGTGGAGAGTGTCCCATCTCTGCTGGTCAGTGGAGAGTGTCCCCTCTATGCTGGTCAGTGGAGAGTGTCCCCTCTCTGGCGGTCAGTGGAGAGTGTCTCCTCTCTGGCGGTCAGTGGAGAGTGTCTCCTCTCTGGTGGTCAGTGGAGAGTGTCCCATCTCTGCTGGTCAGTGGAGAGTGTCTCCTCTCTGCCACTCAGTGGAGAGTGTCTCCTCTCTGCTGGTCAGTGGAGAGTGTCCCCTCTATGCTGGTCAGTGGAGAGTGTCTCCTCTCTGCCGGTCAGTGGAGAGTGTCTCCTCTCTGCCACTCAGTGGAGAGTGTCTCCTCTCTGCCACTCAGTGGAGAGTGTCCCATCTCTGCTGCTCAGTGGAGATTGTCCCATCTCTGCTGGTCAGTGGAGAGTGTCCCCTCTCTGGCGGTCAGTGGAGAGTGTCTCCTCTCTGGTGGTCAGTGGAGAGTGTCTCCTCTCTGGTGGTCAGTGGAGAGTGTCCCATCTCTGCTGGTCAGTGGAGAGTGTCCCCTCTATGCTGGTCAGTGGAGAGTGTCCCATCTCTGCTGGTCAGTGGAGAGTGTCCCCTCTATGCTGGTCAGTGGAGAGTGTCCCATCTCTGCTGGTCAGTGGAGAGTGTCCCCTCTATGCTGGTCAGTGGAGAGTGTCCCCTCTCTGGCGGTCAGTGGAGAGTGTCTCCTCTCTGGCGGTCAGTGGAGAGTGTCTCCTCTCTGGTGGTCAGTGGAGAGTGTCCCATCTCTGCTGGTCAGTGGAGAGTGTCTCCTCTCTGCCACTCAGTGGAGAGTGTCTCCTCTCTGCTGGTCAGTGGAGAGTGTCCCCTCTATGCTGGTCAGTGGAGAGTGTCTCCTCTCTGCCGGTCAGTGGAGAGTGTCTCCTCTCTGCCACTCAGTGGAGAGTGTCTCCTCTCTGCCGGTCAGTGGAGAGTGTCCCCTCTATGCTGGTCAGTGGAGAGTGTCCCCTCTATGCTGGTCAGTGGAGAGTGTCTCCTCTCTGCCACTCAGTGGTGAGTGTCTCCTCTCTGCTGGTCAGTGGAGAGTGTCTCCTCTATGCTGGTCAGTCGAGAGTGTCCCCTCTCTGGCGGTCAGTGGAGAGTGTCCCCTCTCTGGCGGTCAGTGGAGAGTGTCCCCTCTCTGGCGGTCAGTGGAGAGTGTCCCCTCTCTGCTGCTCAGTGGAGAGTGTCCCCTCTCTGCTGGTCAGTGGAGAGTGTCCCTTCTCTGCTGGTCAGTGGAGAGTGTCCCCTCTCTGGCGGTCAGTGGAGAGTGTCTCCTCTCTGCTGGTCAGTGGAGAGTGTCCCCTCTCTGGCGGTCAGTGGAGAGTGTCCCCTCTCTGCTGGTCAGTGGAGAGTGTCCCCTCTCTGGCGGTCAGTGGAGAGTGTCTCCTCTCTGCCACTCAGTGGAGAGTGTCTCCTCTCTGCTGGTCAGTGGAGAGTGTCTCCTCTATGCTGGTCAGTGGAGAGTGTCCCCTCTCTGGCGGTCAGTGGAGAGTGTCCCCTCTCTGGTGGTCAGTGGAGAGTGTCCCCTCTCTGCCGCTCAGTGGAGAGTGTCCCCTCTCTGCCGCTCAGTGGAGAGTGTCCCCTCTCTGCCACTCAGTGGAGAGTGTCCCCTCTCTGGCGGTCAGTGGAGAGTGTCCCCTCTCTGGCGGTCAGTGGAGAGTGTCCCCTCTCTGGCGGTCAGTGGAGAGTGTCCCCTCTCTGCTGCTCAGTGGAGAGTGTCCCCTCTCTGCTGGTCAGTGGAGAGTGTCCCTTCTCTGCTGGTCAGTGGAGAGTGTCCCCTCTCTGGCGGTCAGTGGAGAGTGTCTCCTCTCTGCTGGTCAGTGGAGAGTGTCCCCTCTCTGGCGGTCAGTGGAGAGTGTCCCCTCTCTGGCGGTCAGTGGAGAGTGTCCCCTCTCTGCCGCTCAGTGGAGAGTGTCCCCTCTCTGGCGGTCAGTGGAGAGTGTCCCCTCTCTGCCGCTCAGTGGAGAGTGTCCCCTCTCTGCTGGTCAGTGGAGAGTGTCCCTTCTCTGCTGGTCAGTGGAGAGTGTCCCCTCTCTGGCGGTCAGTGGAGAGTGTCTCCTCTCTGCTGGTCAGTGGAGAGTGTCCCCTCTCTGGCGGTCAGTGGAGAGTGTCCCCTCTCTGGCGGTCAGTGGAGAGTGTCCCCTCTCTGGCGGTCAGTGGAGAGTGTCCCCTCTCTGGCGGTCAGTGGAGAGTGTCCCCTCTCTGCCGCTCAGTGGAGAGTGTCCCCTCTCTGCCGCTCAGTGGAGAGTGTCCCCTCTCTGGCGGTCAGTGGAGAGTGTCCCCTCTCTGGCGGTCAGTGGAGAGTGTCCCCTCTCTGCCGCTCAGTGGAGAGTGTCCCCTCTCTGCCGCTCAGTGGAGAGTGTCCCCCTCTCTGCCGCTCAGTGGAGAGTGTCCCCTCTCTGCCGGTCAGTGGAGAGTGTCCCCTCTCTGCCGCTCAGTGGAGAGTGTCCCCTCTCTTCCGCTCAGTGGAGAGTGTCCCCTCTCTGCCGGTCAGTGGAGAGTGTCCCCTCTCTGCCGGTCAGTGGAGAGTGTCCCCTCTCTGCCGGTCAGTGGAGAGTGTCCCCTCTCTGCCGGTCAGTGGAGAGTGTCCCCTCTCTGCCGGTCAGTGGAGAGTGTCCCCTCTCTGGCGGTCAGTGGAGAGTGTCCCCTCTCTGGTGGTCAGTGGAGAGTGTCCCCTCTCTGCCGCTCAGTGGAGAGTGTCCCCTCTCTGCCGCTCAGTGGAGAGTGTCCCCTCTCTGGCGGTCAGTGGAGAGTGTCCCCTCTCTGCCGCTCAGTGGAGAGTGTCCCCTCTCTGCCGCTCAGTGGAGAGTGTCCCCTCTCTGCCGCTCAGTGGAGAGTGTCCCCTCTCTGCCGCTCAATGGAGAGTGTCCCCTCTCTGCCGCTCAGTGGAGAGTGTCCCCTCTCTGCCGCTCAGTGGAGAGCGTCCCCTCTCTGGCGGTCAGTGGAGAGCGTCCCCTCTCTGCCGCTCAGTGGAGAGTGTCCCCTCTCTGGCTCTCTGGTGGTCAGTGGAGAGTGTCCCCTCTCTGCTGCTCAGTGGAGAGTGTCCCCTCTCTGCTGGTCAGTGGAGAGTGTCCCCTCTCTGCTGGTCAGTGGAGAGTGTCCCCTCTCTGGCGGTCAGTGGAGAGTGTCCCCTCTCTGGCGGTCAGTGGAGAGTGTCCCCTCTCTGGCGGTCAGTGGAGAGTGTCCCCTCTCTGCCGCTCAGTGGAGAGTGTCCCCTCTCTGCCGCTCAGTGGAGAGTGTCCCCTCTCTGCCGCTCAGTGGAGAGTGTCCCCCTCTCTGCCGCTCAGTGGAGAGTGTCCCCTCTCTGCCGGTCAGTGGAGAGTGTCCCCTCTCTGCCGGTCAGTGGAGAGTGTCCCCTCTCTGCCGCTCAGTGGAGAGTGTCCCCTCTCTGCCGCTCAGTGGAGAGTGTCCCCTCTCTGCCGCTCAGTGGAGAGTGTCCCCTCTCTGCCGCTCAGTGGAGAGTGTCCCCTCTCTGCCGCTCAGTGGAGAGTGTCCCCTCTCTGGCGGTCAGTGGAGAGTGTCCCCTCTCTGGCGGTCAGTGGAGAGTGTCCCCTCTCTGGCGGTCAGTGGAGAGTGTCCCCTCTCTGCCGCTCAGTGGAGAGTGTCCCCTCTCTGCCGCTCAGTGGAGAGTGTCCCCTCTCTGCCGCTCAGTGGAGAGTGTCCCCTCTCTGGCGGTCAGTGGAGAGTGTCCCCTCTCTGCCGCTCAGTAGAGAGTGTCCCCTCTCTGGCGGTCAGTGGAGAGTGTCCCCTCTCTGCCGCTCAGTGGAGAGTGTCCCCTCTCTGCCGCTCAGTGGAGAGTGTCCCCTCTCTGGCGGTCAGTGGAGAGCGTCCCCTCTCTGCCGCTCAGTGGAGAGCGTCCCCTCTCTGCCGCTCAGTGGAGAGTGTCCCCTCTCTGGCTCTCTGGTGGTCAGTGGAGAGTGTCCCCTCTCTGCTGCTCAGTGGAGCGTGTCCCCTCTCTGCTGGTCAGTGGAGAGTGTCCCCTCTCTGCTGGTCAGTGGAGAGTGTCCCCTCTCTGGCGGTCAGTGGAGAGTGTCTCCTCTCTGCTGGTCAGTGGAGAGTGTCCCCTCTCTGGCGGTCAGTGGAGAGTGTCCCCTCTCTGGCGGTCAGTGGAGAGTGTCCCCTCTCTGGCGGTCAGTGGAGAGTGTCCCCTCTCTGCCGCTCAGTGGAGAGTGTCCCCTCTCTGCCGCTCAGTGGAGAGTGTCCCCTCTCTGCCGCTCAGTGGAGAGAGTCCCCTCTCTGGCGGTCAGTGGAGAGCGTCCCCTCTCTGCCGCTCAGTGGAGAGCGTCCCCTCTCTGCCGCTCAGTGGAGAGTGTCCCCTCTCTGGCTCTCTGGTGGTCAGTGGAGAGTGTCCCCTCTCTGGCTCTCTGGTGGTCAGTGGAGAGTGTCCCCTCTCTGCTGCTCAGTGGAGAGTGTCCCCTCTCTGCTGGTCAGTGGAGAGTGTCCCCTCTCTGCTGGTCAGTGGAGAGTGTCCCCTCTCTGCCGCTGAGTGGAGAGTGTCCCCTCTCTGGCGGTCAGTGGAGAGTGTCCCCTCTCTGGCGGTCAGTGGAGAGTGTCCCCTCTCTGGCGGTCAGTGGAGAGTGTCCCCTCTCTGCTGGTCAGTGGAGAGTGTCCCCTCTCTGCCGGTCAGTGGAGAGCGTCCCCTCTCTGCTGCTCAGTGGAGTGTCCCCTCTCTGCCGGTCAGTGGAGAGCGTCCCCTTGCTGCTGGTCAGTGAACAAGTGCCAACTTGCTACTGGTCAGTAAAGAGTGCCCCCTTGTTGGCAGTCATAGGACAAGACTTCAGACCCAGAGATGCTGAGGACCCTCCATAATCTAGCTGAGGTCCTAGTGGGCTTATTAAGTAGACCTGTCCTGACCCTAGAAAGGAAGGTGACCCTCTGTAACCTAGATGAGGCACTAATGGACTCCCTAAGAGGACCTGTCCTGACCTCAAGAAGGATATGACCTCCAAAACCTAGCTGAGGCCCGTAATGGTTTCATTAGGAGGACCTCCCCCTCACCTTTGTAACCTTGGACATGTTATATCCCAATGGGCTCATTAAGAAAATCTGTCTTGACCAAAGAGTAGCCCTCAGTTCTGTGTGCCTATGGGCAGAAGAATATACACTGGTTATTTGGTTCCCCTAGATCCTATATGTATATTAATACATCCATCATCGAACACCTCCGCTCCATGTCCCATCTTCCTTCTCTCCAGCCATGGTGATCACCCTCCCTGCACAGTACTCCAGTCTGCACCCAGGCCACCCTCAGCTCATACCCCCTCTGGCTCTGACAGGGTTAATAGAAGCATGTCTGCCATAAATGAGTGATAGGCCAAATGCTCTTTCTTCAAAGGCTCATTGGCTTGCTTAGACTAAATAAATTATACCTGTGGACCAATCACCATTTACCTTGTCTCATATAAATATATACAGCCGGAAACCAGACAGAAAGACACCAACATCCAGGCAACTTTAAACCTAAAAAAATACAAAAATACACTAGAAATAGGACTTTATAGGTGTCTACCAAAAGACAAATAATAATCTACACTATTGCTATTAAAATGATAAAACTTTATTAACAAAGTATTAAAAGTACATCACATTAGTGCCACGCATGGCCTATTTACTGAGCCACGTGCTGACATGAAAAAAAACACCCCCCTACTCTGAGAATATATACATCCTTTGTCATAGTCACATCAGATGACTTAAAGATCCTTAATGACAGTAGCCAGAGGGGAACTCAACATTTAAGTCACGACGCGTTTCGTGGGTTCCCAGTATTCCACTTCCTTATAGTGGAACTATATGGATGCAACCATTATGAGATTACATCCAATACATAGATGGTATGACAACAACACGTGTGATTTACACACGTCAGGAACCTGGGGACCACCACCACACCAACCCCCCCACCCCCCCACCACCTAGGAGGAGAACCAGATAATAACAAAAAAAATCTTTTGCAGAACCTAAAATAAAATGGTGAATATACATAGCACCCTTGTGTCTAAAGCATTTCTCCTACTTTGGCCCTTCTCTTCTCTTCCTAGAATTGCCTTCTAGTCAGAGGGGTGTCGCTGACCATTCCGTTGGCTCACCTTCCTCCTCCTTCTGATGATTGGCATGTTAAGCGAAGTTACAGGGAAGCCGGAGTGATGTGCCCATTGGCATTCGCCAACAGGCTGCATTACCATGCATATGGGACAAACTCTGTCCCATATTGAATGAATACAGGACACGGCATTTTACTGATCATATTTTATATACGGTGGGTGGCAACCCTGTATGCACCCTTACATGGAAGGTTTGCATAACAAAAAAAGCAATTTTTGGTTCTCATATATTGCAATACATGTACAAATTGGCCAATGGCATCAAAGAGATCCCTCTCTTGCCAGTCCCTACTCTACCGTGCAAATATCAAAAGCTTACTTGCTTACAGCACACTTTAATGGACATGTAGAGCCAATGTGAAGCAAACAGACATGATTGGAGGAGAGCTACAGACTCACTAGAAATGGAGGAGAAATAGAAATCCTTGTGATAAAATTCTAATTATTAACACATACCCTCACCGGTCACTTTGTTAGGTCCACCTTGCTAGTACGGGGGAAGGGTGTGTCTTCGCTGAAGGATCTGTACTTGGGTGAGGTATAGGGGCGTCTGTACTGAGGGGTCTGTATTGGGGAAGGGGGATTTAGGAATATTAGGGAGGTCAGTCTGTAATGAGGGGTCTTTTCTGGGAGGAGTCTGTACGGAGGGGTCTGTGTGGAAGGGTCTGTGGTCTGTGCTGTGGAATCTGAGCTGGGGCGTGCATCTGTACTGAGGGGTCTGTACTGGGGGGGTGGGGGGTTATGCTCAGTGCTGTGGACTTTGTGCTGAGGGGGGACCATCTTTACTGAGGGGTCAGTCTGAGTTGAGGGGTCTGTACTGGGGTAAGTCAATCTTTACTTAGGGGTCTGTGCTGGGGGAAGTCCATCTTTACTGAGGGGTCTGTGCTGAGGGGTCTGTACTGGGGGAAGTCCATCTTTACTGAGTGGTCTGTGCTGAGGGGTCTGTACTGGGGTAAGTCAATCTTTACTGAGGGGTCTGTACTGGGGGAAGTTCATCTTTACTGAGTGGTCTGTGCTGAGGGGTCTGTACTGGGGGAAGTCCATCTTTACTGAGGGGGTCGGACTAATCTGAGGGGTCTGTACTGGGGTAAGTCAATCTTTACTGAGTGGTCTGTGCTGAGGGGTCTGTACTGGGGTAAGTCCATCTTTACTGAGTGGTCTGTGCTGAGGGGTCTGTACTGGAGGAAGTCCATCTCTACTGAGGGGTCTGTGCTGGGGAAGTTGATCTTTACTGAGGGGTCTGTACTGGGGGAAGTCCATCTTTACTGAGGGGTCAGACTAATCTGAGGGGTCTGTACTGGGGGAAGTTGATCTTTACTGAGGGGTCTGTACTGGGGGAAGTCCATCTTTACTGAGTGGTCTGTGCTGAGGGGTCTGTACTGGGGGAAGTCCATCTCTACTGAGGGGTCTGTGCTGGGGAAGTTGATCTTTACTGAGGGGTCTGTACTGGGGGAAGTCCATCTTTACTGAGGGGTCAGACTAATCTGAGGGGTCTGTACTGGGGGAAGTTGATCTTTACTGAGGGGTCTGTACTGGGGGAAGTCCATCTTTACTGAGTGGTCTGTACTGAGGGGTCTGTATTGGGGATGGGGGATTTAGGAATATTAGGGAGGTCAGTCTGTAATGAGGGGTCTTTTCTGGGAGGAGTCTGTACGGAGGGGTCTGTGTGGAAGGGTCTGTGGTCTGTGCTGTGGAATCTGAGCTGGGGCGTGCATCTGTACTGAGGGGTCTGTACTGGGGGGGTGGGGGGTTATGCTCAGTGCTGTGGACTTTGTGCTGAGGGGGGACCATCTTTACTGAGGGGTCAGTCTGAGTTGAGGGGTCTGTACTGGGGTAAGTCAATCTTTACTTAGGGGTCTGTGCTGGGGGAAGTCCATCTTTACTGAGGGGTCTGTGCTGAGGGGTCTGTACTGGGGGAAGTCCATCTTTACTGAGTGGTCTGTGCTGAGGGGTCTGTACTGGGGGAAGTCCATCTTTACTGAGGGGGTCGGACTAATCTGAGGGGTCTGCACTGGGGGAAGTTGATCTTTACTGAGGGGTCTGTACTGGGGGAAGTCCATCTCTACTGATGGGTCTGTGCTGGGGAAGTTGATCTTTACTGAGGGGTCAGTCTGTGCTGAGTGGTCTGTACTGGGCAAAGTCCATTTGTACTGAGGGTGTCCCTCTGTGCTGGGGGATGTCCATCTGTGCTGGGGGATGTCCATCTGTGCTGGGGGATGTCCATCTGTACTGAGGGGTCTTTACTGGGGGATGTCCATCTGCAGGGCAGGACTTAGGGTGGTGGGGGCCCCTGGGCTTGAGTCACTTTCGGGCCCTACCTTCTATACATTACTATATATATCGGCGCATAACACGCGCCGGCGTATAACACGCACCCCAAGTTTAGGAGGGAATTTTAAGGAAAAAACTTTTTAAATGTCCATCAATGCAGCCTTACCAGTGTCCATCTACAGCCTTGCCCATCATTGCAGCCTTATCCAGTGTCATTGCAGCCTTGTCATTGTAGTCTTGAAGTTTAAAAATGGCGCCGCCAAGATACAGAGTCCTGTGTATCTTGGTGGCTCTTGGGTCCTCTCGGTGGCTCTTGGGTCCTCTCGGGGGCTCTCGGGCCTGAGGGTAGCCGAGTATACTTGGCTCGGCTCACAGTCACGCCCAGTCCCTGTGTTATGTCCATCATGACTGTGAATGGAGCGGAGCCTAGTGCACTCGGCTATGTATCTCGGTGGGGCCCCCTATTGGGCGGGGCCCATGGGCTTGAGCCCAGTCAAGCCCAATGGTAAGTCCAGCCCTGTCCATCTGTTGTGAGGGGTCTGTTCTGGGGCATGTCCATCTGTAACGAGCTATTGGTCTGTGCTGAGGGGTCTGTACTGGGGGAAGTCCATGTTTACTGAGGGTCTGTCCTGGGGGAAGTCCATCTTTACTGAGGGTCTGTACTGGGGGAAGTCCATCTTTACTGAGGGGTCTGTACTGGGAGAAATCCATCTTTACTGAGGGGTCTGTACTGGGAGAAATCCATCTTTACTGAGGGTCTGTCCTGGGGGAAGTCCATCTTTACTGAGGGTCTGTACTGGGGGAAGTCCATCTTTACTGAGGGTCTGTACTGGGGGAAGTCCATCTTTACTGAGGGGTCTGTACTAGGAGAAATCCATCTTTACTGAGGGGTCTGTACTGGGGGAAGTCCATCTGTACTGAGGGGCCTGTGCTGGGGGAAGTCAATCTTTACTGAGGGGTGGGTCTGAGCTGCTGAGGGGTCTGTACTGGGAGAAGTCCATCTCTACTGAGGGGTCGGTCTGAGCTGAGGGGTCTGTGCTGAGGGAAGTCCATCTTTACTGAGGGGTCGGTCTGTGCTGAGGAGTCTGTACTGGGGCATGTCCATCTGTACTGAGCTGTTGGTCTGAGCAGAGGGGTCTGTGTTGGGGGAAGTTGATCTTTAATGAGGGGTCTGTGCTGGGGGGTCTGTACTGGGGGAAGTCAATCTTTACTGAGGGGCGAGTCTGAGCTGAGGGGTCTGCACTGGGGGGGTTTCCATCTGTGCTGAAGGGTCGGTCTGTGCAGCTGAGGGGTCTGTACTGGGGGATGCCCATCTGTACTGAGGCGTCTGTACTGGGGGATGTCCATCTGTACTGAGGGGTCGGTCTGTACTGAGGGGGTTGACCTGTAGGCTCAGATTTGACTTAACTATACCCCCTTAAGCCCTCCCACTCTTTGCGCCAATTAGAATATACTCACAACTCAACTCAGCGAACTGTGTGACCCAGGTGTTCTGGGTACACTGCTGGCTTCCTGGAGCATTATATTCATACAATAATATGTGTGGCCCTTGATGATGTCAGGGGCCATATTTGAGCCCCCCCCCCCCCCTATTACATTGACCAGCACTGATTTAGACGTTGAAACATCAGGAACTATGTTTCCAAACTCTCCACCGAATCAAAGGAAACAAAGAAAACAAGTGAAGAAAATGTTTATTTCCAGGAAGAATACCTTTTTTGTATAAGACACAGATCAATCGTTTTATAAAAAAAGCACTTAGAGTGGATCTGGGATGATACAGCCGTCCCCTCCTCGCTATTCATACTGCCGCTAAGTAATCAGCAGTGGAAAAAACATTGGTTTTAGCAGCTTTTGACACTTGACTGAGAGCTGCTGGAAGTGTTTATGTTTCTGGGTGCGGCCCATAGTTATTAAAAAAAAGACAGCTTTCTGCGTTAATTTAGACTCTTAGTCTAATATTAGACCGGAGACATTGAGAATATCTAGAAAGAGGGAAAAAAATTGAGAAAGTGCAAGTTTGGGAAAGACCTTTATGTGGATATTATTGATATAAATATTATATAACAAAATATATTTTATTTCATAATAAAATTAAATAATAATAATATATATATATATATATATATATATATATATATATATATATATATATAATATTTTTATACATATATATTGTTTATAATAATATTTATAATGATATACTGTATATATACATTTTCCCTTTTATTGGGATATTATTGATATAGTTATTACATAATTCCATATATTATTTCATTGGAAAATTTTATATATATATATGTAAGTTTTCTTTTTATTATTATTCTTTTTTTAATTATCATAATATATATATAATTATATAAACAGATGTCCTACTATGGAGCCCATTGACGAAACAGATATTACGTAACACTGCTTTGATCCCTTTAGGACATTAGGAGGGGTCGTTATTCAAACTAAATTCGAAACAACCCATTAGCAAACTGCTAAATACCCAAATATTCTTTTCTGAATGACAGGTTCTCTTTACCATTATACAATTTTTTTTTTTTTAATCACTGAATTTTAACAGAGCAGTCAACTTTAGAAAATAAGTCAAATCAATTAAAACTTGAACTAGTTCCATTTTTTTTTTTGGGGGGGGGGGGGGATTTCTTGGTTAACAATCCTATGTTGCAGCACTGGGGTCCTGGGTTTAAAGTATAGCTACTCCCTATCCTGTCCCTAGCTAGTATTTTGGTAGTTATTTTTTTTTTATATATTCCTCCATACTCAATACACTTTGGCTACTTCCAGTTTCTGCACCTGTGCTGTATTTGTAGGTGCGTCTTCCCCTCCGGTGAGGCCGACGTCCCATGATGCCTTGTGCTACCTGTGAATTCCCAATTGTAAGCACCGGTTGCGCTGACCCCAGCATTGCTGCCCAGGAAGCATTGTTGCCCCAGGACCAGAATTTTGGAAAACTGGTGGGATGTTCGGGCACAAGAGATGAAAACTCAACACCACTGGAGTGGAGAATAAATTACTATTTTATTAATTGTTTTTTTTTTTTTTTCAGTTACACCTTAAATCCCATTTACTTTGCCAAATATCCTATTTGAGCTTCCTACCACCTTATAAGAAAAATGACCATGAACATGACTGCGGTACTTCTATAGACCCTGTAAAGTGCTATGTTATATGTCAGCTCTATAAACTAGGAATTAATAAATACATGTTAGCAGTAGAGACATATAGAGACAATCATGAAAAAATCTGACAAATACTTCTTGAAGGGGGCTAAATGTAGAAAGAAAAAAAAAATATTGTGCGAATGTATTCATATTTTGCACAATTTTTGCAAACAAGAATTTTTTTAATAGGTGTGAAATGCTATTTTCTGATATTTATTTATTTTGAAACATTTTTATTTATTTAAAACAACTAAATGTATTTATTTATTATATTTCTTTCTTTTTTTTCTTTTTTATTCTATGTATTTATTTATTTATTTGCTTTACTTATTTGATTCATTTGTTTTACTTATTTATGTCTGATATTTATTTAGTTATTTTATTTATTTTGCACAATTTTTGCAAACAAGAATTGTTTTTAATTGGTGTGAAATGCTATTTTCTGATATTTATTTATTTAAAACAACTAAATGTATTTATTATATTTTTTCTTTTATTCTATGTATTTATTTATTTATTTGCTTTACTTATTTGATTTATTTGTTTTACTTATTTATGTCTGATATTTATTTAGTTATTTTATTTATTTTGCACAATTTTTGCAAACAAGAATTGTTTTTAATTGGTGTGAAATGCTATTTTTCTGATATTTATTTATTTAAAACAACTAAATGTATTTATTATATATATATTTTTTTATTCTATGTATTTATTTATTTATTTGCTTTACTTATTTGATTTATTTGTTTTACTTATTTATGTCTGATATTTATTTAGTTATTTTATTATATTATAACTAAAAAAAAGTTGTCTTTCCCAGGATGGATCTAACATCTATCTGGTGGTTCCTCTTTGTTCCAAGGGAATTAAATTAAATAATTTTGGATTTTGTTTTTGGATTTTTTTTTTGTTGGCTCGGTTCTACATAGATGACTTCATATGGGGGGCCTCTGCCCTTTGGGAAAAAAGCCCAGTCTAGTGGGGCTGCATCTTTGTTTTACGTTGGCGCAGAGGGTTTTTCACTTCTTACCTATCATTTACATTTTTTTATTTCTGTTTGTGTCCCCAAATTTCCCAAACCATTCTAAAACCATATTCAGCAGGACAGGAAGTAATTTTTTTTACCTCGTCATACGACGTCCTTAGGTTGAAGTGGTTATATGGGGATGATGGGTGCAGCTACAGGCTATTTGTAATCTTTAACATATTTTACCAAAAAAATGTGGTTATATATTGCGTTTTTATGCTTTAAAATGAATTGAAGTGTATTTTTTCCCACAAAAATTGCATTTGATGAATCGTGGGTCTAATAAATGGATATTTGAAATCTTTGCTATATTTTACCTAAAAAAAGTGGTTATATATTGTGTTTTTATGCTATAAAATGAATTAAAGTGTATTTTTTCCCCAAAAAATGCATTTGATGAATCCTGGGTCTAATAAATGGATATTAGTAATCTTTGCTATATTTTACCTAAAAAAATAAAAAAATAAAAAATAAAGTGATTATAGATTGTGTTATGCTATAAGTGTATTTTTTTATTCACATTCAAATTAATTAAAGTGTATTTTTTCCCAACAAAAAAATGCATATGAAAAATTGTGGCTCTAATAAAAAGGGTATTTGTAATCTTTACCATATTTTACCAAAAAAAAAAAAATTGGTTATATATTGTGTTTTTATGATTTAAAATTAATTAAAGTGTATTTTTTTCCCCCCAAAAATTGCATTTGATGAATCGTGGGTCTAATAAATGAATATTAGTAATATTTGCTATATTTTACCTAGAAAAAAAAATGTGGTTATATATTGTGTTTTTATGCTTTAAGTGTATTTTTTATTCACATTCAAATGAATTAAAGTGTATTTTTTCCAACAAAAAAATGCGTTTGAAAAATGATGGCTCTAATAAAAGGGTATTTGTAATCTTAACCATATTTTACCCCAAAAAAATGTGGTTATATATTGTGTTTTTATGCTTTAAGTGTATTTTTTATTTACATTCAAATTAATTAAAGTGTATTTTTTCCAACCAAAAAATGCGTTTGAAAAATTGTGGCTTTAATAAAAGGGTATTTGTAATCTTTACCATATTTTACCAAAAAAAATAAAATTGGTTATATATTGTGTTTTTATGATTTTAAATTAATTAAAGTGTATTTTTCCCCCAAAAAATTGTGTTTGATGAATCGTGGGTCTAATAAATGGATATTAGTAATCTTTGCTATATTTTACCTAAAAAAAAAAAAAAAAAAAAAAAAATGTGGTTATATATTGTGTATTTTTTCCAACAAAAAAATGTGTTTGGTGAATCGTGGGTCTAATAAATGGATATTTGAAATCTTTGCTATATTTTACCCAAAAAATTGTTTATATATTGTGTTTTTATGCTTTAAGTATATATTTTTTTGCATTCAAATTCATTAAAAAGTGTTTGTTTTTTTTCCAAAAAAGATTATGTTTGAAAAATTGCTGCGCAAATATCATATGACATAAAAAACAATAGAGCCACTGCCATTTTATTCTTTAGGGTCTCTTCTTTAAAAAAAAAAAATACATTTTATATATATATATATATATATATATATATATATATATACACATTTTTTTTTATATATTATTCAATAGAACCACTGCCATTTTATTCTATATATATATATATATATATATATTTATTTATTTATATATATATTTATATTTATATTATGTTTGGGGGTTCTGAGTAATTTTCTAGCAAAAAAAAAAGATTTTTTTTAATTTGTAGAAGAGAAATGTCAGAGTGAGAAGTAAGGATAGACCTGGATTGTAATAAAAACCCAACAAGACTTCTAACCCTTCCCCGATCCATCCATAAAAAAAAGTTTTTGGCTTGAAATAAACTTTAAAAACACATTTAGTAATAATATTATCTACAGTACATCAGATCTCAGAACACAAATCTTCAGATACAGCTTTTACATCTGAGAAAATATAAAACAGCAAATGCAAAATTCCTATTTCTTAATCGAGAGGTTGCACAACAAAACATGCGGAGGTAGAAGAGACAATACTTTCATTTATAGAGCAAATTTATACATTGTATCTATACAGACAAAGTGAAAACTATTCAACTTCTATCAAGAAGCAGGAACACCATCTTCTATGACCTACACGGCACGCAATGCACAGATTACATCTTTATAAAAAGTTCTAGAAGTGTGCAGTGAAGACTTTATCGTGGTCTACACCAACTGAGGTCACCAAACGTGGAGGGGCAGAGCCCTAGGGGCCGAAGAAAAGCTTTTGCACCTGGTTACTGAAGCAGTCGATTTGCTAAGATTTTAGAAAAAAAAAAAAAAAAAAAACTAGAATCTCGTTATCAACAAGGAAATGAATGGCGTTAAAAAGTTTTTTTATTTTTGTTTGTTTCTAAAAGTTGAAAAAAAAAAATCTTCAGTTTCTCTAACGGTCTCTTAGATGATGCCAAACTGTGCCAGCTCATGTAGCTCTAAGTGGCTGAATGCCTCCCAAGGACAGATGACAGTAATGTCTGCAAAAGAGAAAACATTCTTTTTATAGAATTATATAACATTTTTGTGCTTTTTTCTTATGCATATCTTATTCGAATTCTTAAAATATATGTTAGTCATGCAACCATATTAATGTTACACCCTAAATATGTGTGGGGGCTTTAGTATGACTAAGGAGATTTTAAATAATGAGACTGAGTGGATCTATGATTTGGGGACGTTACAACCAAATGGTTTAAACACTGATATTTATTTAAATTGCTTTATCTCCAAATTCTGAATCTGCTCTGTGCCTCATTCTTGGGGTGGGAGTTTGTAAAGCTTGTTTTGGGTATTTGTAATCTTTACTCTAGTTTGTTATTATTATTATTATTATTATTCTCAATTCTCAACATTTAAAAAATAATAAATGAAAAAAGAAATATAAAATAAATGACAAGAAAGAAAATTGCTGGGATTTTTAAAGGTGCCAGTCAAAAATATTCCAACAGAATAAAATTCATAAATTTTATTCATTCATAATAAATTGTAAAACGTTCTTCAAGAAAAACATTATTCATTCACAATTCTTGATCAGAATATCCACACTTGAAATTACTATAGACGATTTAAGTGTGGAGATTCCGATCAAGAATTATCAATGAATAATGTTTGTATTGATTTCCTCTTGGAATTTTTTTATGAATAAATAAAAGTTCTGAATTTTATTCCGTTATAATATTTATGACCGACACCTTGAAAATCCACACTCTTTGAGTGAATGAAATAAAATAAAATAAATAAATAGGTATTTTTAATCTTTATGCTAGTGTTTTTTTTTTTTAGATTATTATATGTATTTATATTATTATTATTATTATTAATAATAATAATTATTATTTGTTGCATTTGATCATTTTTTTGTGTGTGTTTTCTTTTTGTGGCCACTTACAGTGTGTCAGAGAACAGAATGCCAATAATATTTATGTATTTATTATTTAAATATTCAATAGGAAGAATAGCAGTGAGTAAACAAAAGTAAATGAAAAAGAACAAGGTATAAAGGAAGTCCTAAAAACAAAGTAAACAAATTGTTCTTTTCCAGAAACATCCCATGGATCATTAGATAAAAAAACAATATCCATAAGACAATCATAATAATAAATAAATTATAATAAAGCTCTATAGCAAATTAATTAAGATGCAGAAGTGGGCAATAGGTTACCATTGCCAAATTACTGGATTGCAGTGGAGCTCCAGTGTTTTGAAAACTTGTTATTTATATGTGAGTGATGTGTATATAATTTTTTTAATAATATAATATATATTATATATTCCTGTCTTTTTTTTTTTTTTTTTTAAGGCACCTTAATTTTGATCATTTTTGAAGAGCTCCAAGGTCATTTGAATTCTGATTTACTGATGTACTTATCTGTGATGGAAACCCACCTCCTCCAAATTCATTCATTTTAAGGTTTTTGATCAAATGCACTTATTAGATTTAAAAAGAGATATGATCACCTGTTCCAAGTCCCTCCATTCCAGGTATGTCATCACCAAATCTAAAAAAAAAAAAAAAAAAAAATATACAGATGTAGAAATGTTTATTTTTGTATTACTCATTTAATAATGATGATGGTTATATTATTTGTTATTATTATTAAAGTTCATTTTGTTACGAATTATAATAGTAAAAAATGTAAATGCAACCAAAATAAAGAAATGTAATTCGGCTGAAATTCAAATCAAATTGGATAAAATTTGAAAAATAATAAAATAGAATAGAAAATAAAGGAATAAAAAAGAATAGAAAATAATGGAATAGAGTAAAATAGAACAGAATAGAATAGAAAATAAAAGAATAGAATATAATAGAAAATAAAGGAATATTAAAGAATATAATAGTTTAGAATATAAAATAATAGAATAAAATAGAGTAAAACAAACCAAAATATTATAGAATAGAAAAGAATGAAATAAAAAGACAGAAATTAAAGAAATATAAAAGAATAGAATAGAGTAAATCAGAACATAAATGAATAGAATAAAATATAATACAGTAGAAAATAGAGCAATATACTATTAAAGAATAGAACAGAAAATAAAAGAATAGAAGAGAAAAGAATAGAAAAAAAACAATATAACTGAATAGATTAGATTAAAATAGAAAAGAATAAAAAAATATATAGAATAAAAGAAAATAGAAAGAAAATAAGCATCTTCTGAAATCCGAATTTAGATTAGAATAAATTCAAATTAGAATTGAATAGATTAGAATAGAATAAAATATAATATCAAATAAAGGGATAGAATATAGAAGAATAGAATAAACAATAGAAAGAGAAGAATAAAATAAAATATAATAAAAAGAATAAAACTGTCTTCTGAAATTCAAAATTCAGAATAAAATAAAATAAAATTTGAATAGAGTAAAAAAACAGAAAATAAAAGAATAGAATACAATACAATAGAAAAGAATAGAAAATAAAAGGATAGAAAAAAAAACAATAGAACAGAATAGATTAGAAAAAAATAAAAAAAAATAGAATAAAAAGAATAGAATAAAATAGAAAGAAAATAACCGTCTTCCACAATCTGAATTTTGAATTGAATATTAAGAGTAGAATAGAAAATAAAAGAATAGAAGAGAAAAGAATAGAAAACAAACAATGGAACAGAATAGAAAAAAAATACAATAAAAAGAATAGAATAAAATAGAAAGAAAATAACCGTCTTCCACAATCTTAATTTCAAATAGAATAAATTCTAGAATTGAATAGATTAGAATAGAATAAAATATAATATCAAATAAAGGGATAGAATATAGAAGAATAGCATAAAAAATGGAAAATTAAAGAATAGAATGAAATAAAATGAAATATAATAAAACTGTCTTAATTAAATTTTGAATAAAATCTAATTTGAAAAGAATAGATTAGAATAGTAAATAGTAGAATAGAATAAAATTAAATATAATCTAACCATCTTCCTAAATTCAAATAACGAATAGAATAAATTTGAATGCGAATTCGAATTTGATTCGAATTTTCTGAGGTCAGTGGAATTAAATTAAATTCGGCTGAACTCGAAAAGTTTGAATAGAATTTGAAAGTTAATAAATGAAATACCAAAAACTAATCAAATTCAACTGAGAAATTATTTTTAAAAAGAATCGAAATGAAACAAAACAATTTATTATTTTTTATTCTAAGGAAAATCTTGAAGCTGTCCATTTACCCTCTGACGCCCTTCTTCGGCGGTTTGCTCTTGAACTGACGCGTCTGCCTCTGCTTGAATTTTGGAGGTCCCTTGCGAGGTGTGGTGGGTCCGCCTTGGACATTACCGGGAGCCAGGGCGCTGGCGGCGGGTGAGCTGGAGTTCATTGTCACCAATAGCGGGTTCCGCTCTCAGACGGCTGGATCTACAGAAGATACATTGTTGTGTTATCATTTGTACTAAAGATGTGATAAAGATAAATGTTGTAGAACGGGGCGGCATTGGATGAATAGAATAATAATCGCCATTAAATAATGAGTTTCCCGTCCCTCTCTGTTATCTGTTCGAAAATGTTTCTTTTATCCGTTTGCCAACTGTATACCTTAAATATACGGCGGCAAGGCGGCTCTGCTGCGCAGGATCACGTACCTAGTACAAGATCCTGCACTTCTGCGTCTGGGGTGCACATGTGCGCCACTGGGGACCCACTCTAGCTGTGGTCCTACACAGAGGAAGCCGATCTGCGGGTACAGCAAACTCGATGTCCAATGGCACCCGCTGATCGTTAGACTAGGGGCGGTCCATCCATTGTGGGCGCATCAGCACCGCACCCCCTATCCGTGCCACGCCACCCTCCCTGTCCCTGCGCCCAGCCCCTTTCAGGACGCCGGGCGTATTTTTTGAAGCACTGATTGGAGCCAGAGGCTCTAATAGGCTTCAAAATAGGATGGGCTTGAGGAGCAGAGCACTGCATCCGGAGCCCACCCAGGTGTGTTGCAACAGCAAATGAATATTTGCTGTTGCAACACTGATCCTCCTCCCGGCCAATCAGCCAATTGGCTGAAAGGACAGATGCTCCTATTGGATGCCTAGATGGAAAAGAAGAGACGAACGGCGGAAGCGAGGAGGAGAAGAGCCGCTGGCCGATGCCTGAATGCCCACCGATGCCTGGATGCCCGCCGATGCTCGATCCCTGCCGCTCCTCGGATACCCGATACCCGTCAGTCCTCGGATGCCCGATCCCCACAGCTGCTTGGGGACCTGATCCCTTGCCGCTCCTCGATTACCCACCGCTGCTTGGTGCCCCGATCCCTGTCGCTCCTCGGATGCTCGATCCCCACAGCTGCTTGGTGCCCCAATCCCCACCGCTCCTTGGATGCCCGATCCCTGCTGCTGCTTGGTGCTCCGATCCCCACCGCTCCTTGGATGCCTGTCATTGCCTGCTGTCTAGATAAGTTAAGTGCCTGTGGACTGACCAGCAGACCGCAGGGGGGAGATGGAGTGTTTCAGGTGCCGCGAGGGGATGGTTGTTTGCCACCCCCCCAAACAAAAAAAACACCAGCCACCACTGCATTAGACAGAGAGCCAGAACACCGATCTGCTTATGTAAACAAGGCAGATCCCCATTGTGTCAGTAGGGAAGGCATGGATCCTGGGTACCTGCAAAGCAGAGACACAGATCTATGCCTTCCCCTCGTAAAAGCACCTCCCCCACAGTACACAAACACTTCCTAGGCATGCAGTTAACCCTTTGATCAACCCTGATGATAACCCCTCCCCAGCCATTGTCATTAGTACAGTGACAGTGTGTAGTATTATCACTATGACAAGGAGAGGGGCGCCTCTGAGTATGTGTCAAAAATATTTAAATATAAAAACAATATCCACTCACATGGAAGATAGTAGAGTTGAGCGCATCTCTGGGCTGAGCAGATGGGACTACAAGCCACAGAGAGCCCGCTTCTTGCTGGCAAGGTGGAGCACATTAGGCCTCAGGAAGGATAAGGGCGGTGAGTGGTCTGAGCCTGGAAAAACCAGGGGTGGCCCGTAGCATCTTGATGCTTGACAAAGGAGCCACTCATAGCACGCACGCTCAGAAACGCGTTGTATACTAGTGATGTCATCATCCTGTGCCACGCTGTTTTGCTGCTCAAGGCTCGTTTTAGTTCCCTACACCGCATGGCCGTTCTCCATCCTCGCAGTCACCGGACAGGATAATCTAGCTACAGCGCTGTTTTCCGAGCCTCACCGCCTTTATCCTTCCTGGGACCTAATGTGCGGCACTTTGCCAGCAAGAAGCAGGCTCTCTGGGACTTGTAGTCCCATCTGCTCCGCCCAGAGATGCGCTCAACTCTACTATCTTCCATGTGAATAGATATTGTTTTTATATTACAATATTTTTGATACATACTCAGCGGCGCCCCTCTCCTTGTCTTTCTCCTAGCTCTACTGACAGACTCGCCTATTTCTGCCGACATCTGTTCTATGGACTCTATATAGTCATATATGAGGTATCTGAGCATTGCGCCTTTTTACTTGTTAAATGTAGTATTATCACTGATCACTGTATTGGTGTCGCTGGTTCTTAAAAAGTGTCAAAAGTCTCACTTAGTGTCTGATTTTTTTTCCACCGCAATGTCGCAGTCGCTGGTCGCCACCATTACTAGTAAAATATAAATAAATAAAAAATTCCATAAAAATATCCTATAGTTTGTAGACGCGATAGCTTTTGTGCAAACTAATCAATATACGCTTATTGGGATTATTATTTTTTTTAACCAAAACATGTAGCAGACTACAAATTGGCCGAAATTGATGAAGAAATTAGATTTTTTTTTTTTTTTTACATTTTTTTATTGGATATGTTTTATAGCAGAAAGTAAAAAAAATATGTTTTTTTTTGTTTGTTTTATTTCATTGTTTATAGCACAAAAAATAAAAACGACCGAAGTGATCAAATACCACCAAAAGAAAGATAAATTTTTGGGAGAAAAAGGACAAAAATTGTATTTTGGTACAGCACCGCAGGACCGCGCAATTGTCAGTTAAAGAAACGTAAGTGCTGTATCACAAAAAATGATGCACATTGGAGGTAGGATATGTTTGTTATTTAAAAAAAATAATTACCTTTACAATCACTTTAAATAAGAATTTTCTAGAACTCTCCAGAACATTTGGGATTTGCTCCCAGGTATCTGAGCATTGCGCCTTTTTACTTAAAATTTGGTATTATCACTGATCACTGTATTGGTGTCGCTGATTCTCAAAAAGTGTCAAAAGTCTCATTTAGCGTTTGATTTTGTCCACCGCAATGTCGCAGTCGCTGTACAAGTTGCTGATAAAAAATAAATAAGTAAAAATTCCATACAAATATCCCATAGTTTGTAGACGTGATAGCTTTTGCACAACCCAATCAATATACACTTATTGCGATTTTTTTTTTTTTTTAAACATGTAGCAGAATACAAATTGGCCGAAATTGATGAAGAAATTCGATTTTTTTTTACATTTTTTTATAGGATATGTTTTATAGCAGAAAGTAAAAAAATATATTTTTTTTGTTTTTGTTTTTTGTTTTTAATTGTCTGTCTTTTTTTGTTTATAGCGCAAAAAATAAAAAATAAAACGACAAAAGTGATCAATTACCACCAAGAGAAAGATCTATTTATGTGAAAAAAAATACATACACTTTATTTGGGTACAGCACCGCAGGACCGCACAATTGTCAGTTAAAGTAACGCAAGTTCTGTATCACAAAAAATGATGCGCAGTGGAGGTAAGTATGATATGTTTGTTATTTAAGAAAAAAAAATTTCCTTTACAATCACTTATTTGGGTACAGCACCGCAGGACCGCACAATTGTCAGTTAAAGTAACACAAGTTCTGTATCACAAAAAATGATGCGCAGTGGAGGTAAGTATGATATGTTTGTTATTTAAGAAAAAAAAAAATTACCTTTACAATCACTTTAAATAAGAATTTTCTATTTTCTAGAACTTTCCAGAACATTTGGGATTTGCTCTCAGGTAATCCCGCTCTCTCTATAATTAAAAACGTTTTACCTGATCTCATTTATTCCCTGAGATCTGATCTTCAAAGGTCACAAGGGCTTTGGAAGATAAATGTAACTACATAATCTGTCCCAGCTGACATACGCTCTCTAATTGGATATAGAAACAACAGAATGTTCCTTGAAAGCCGGGATTAAAGCGATGCGCTAAGGGCTCATTTATATCTCTGCTGTGCGGAAATGTGCGCGGTCCTGCAATGTGGCACACGGAAGGTTACTTGTGGCGCCGTACAAGTAGCTCCTCAACACACCAAGACAACACACATGGATCCCATGTATTGGCATGTTGTGATGCCACCCATGTTGAATAACATCCAAATTCACAGTAATGTTTGGCCACTCACCATAGTGCATTTGGTATTTTAATTAAAAAATGTCATCGCAAGTCCAAATTTTGGGAAAATTTCATGTGGGGCAGCCCATTATTTTCAACAGGCTGCCTTAATGTATGTCTTTGCCTCCAGAATACCGGACAACGTGACATCCCTAGACCTAGAGCTGCATTCACATATTCGGATGACGGTTCCAATTGTAGGTGTGCAGTGGGCCTATTGCATTAGGGTGCGCACCCCAAAGTACCAACACATATGCGTTTGCTGGGCCGTCTTTAATATAGATTGGACCCGGGGCAAAATTTTTCTTGGGGCCCCCTCATGCAATTTCCCTCTCCACCTTCTCTGAGACATACAATAAATAGCAGCTAGACTTAAAATCAGTTTTCTGTATCCGATCAGGCAGCAATTGCGATTGGTTTCCAGCAGTTACAGCATATCATTACTGCTTACCGGCTAGTTGCTAGAGGTTACAGCACACATTACGGCTCACTGATTAGTTGCTAGAGGTTACAGTACATCATCTCCTCACAGCAGGGGAGCATGATATACATAGGAATGCCGCCTTTATTTACATATCAATGCCGCCAGCTGCAGCTATTTACTTAGTATTGTCGCCCCTTTTTACATACTAATGCCGATTATTTACATGTAAACACAGGGTCTGCAGGTGAGTCATCTGTACACAACAACAGGGCAGAGCTGGGCAGCATTAGTAGCAGCACTTCACACTGAGATATTGGGTCACATCACAGGAATAAAACTTCAAGGGACAAGGGAATTTAAACCTGGATAGTTGACAAGTATGAGGCAGCTGTTTTGGGCCCCACAACAATGACAGGGCCCAGGGCAGCTGCCCCTTTTGCCCTGCCTTAACCACTTGCTTACTGGGCACTTAAACCCCCCTCAGTCCCAGACCAATTTTCAGCTTTCAGCGCTGATGCACTTTGAATGACAATTGCGCGGGCATACAACACTGTACCCAAATGAAATTTTTATCATTTTTTTCCCACAAATAGAGCTTTCTTTTGGTGGTATTTAGTTACAGCTCGGAGTTTTATTTTTTGCTAAACAAACAAAAAAAGATGCAAAAAAAAAAAATCATGTTTTAATAGTTTGTTATAAAATTTTGCAAACGGGTCATTTTTCTCCTTCATTGAAGTGCGCTGATTAGGCGGCACTGATAGGCTGCATTGGTGGGCACTGATGGGCTGCATTGGTGGGCACTGATGGGCTGCATTGGTGGGCACTGATAGGCTGCACTGGTGGGCACTGATAGGCATAGTTAAGGCGGCACTAATAGGCACAGATAAGGCGGCACCGATGGGCACAGATAAGGCGGCACTGATGGGCAAAGATGGGCACAGATAAGATGGCACGGATGGGTGGCACGGATAAGTGGCACGGATGGGCGGCACGGATGGGCACTGATAGGTACCACAGATAGATGGGACTGATGGGCACTGATAGGTGGCACTGATAGGTGGCTCTGATAGGTGGCACTGCTGGGCACTGATGGGCGGCACTGCTGGGCACTGATGGGCGGCACTGGGGTGCAGCACCTTTGAGGCAGATTTTGGGTGGCACTGTGGGTGGCACTGCTGGGTGGCACTGTGGGTGGCACTGTGGGCACTGCTGGGTGGCACTGTGGGCACTGCTGGGTGGCACTGTGGGCACTATGGGCACTGCTGGGTGGCACTGACAGGGGGGCACTTACTTTATTTCAGGATGGCACTGCGGGTGGCAGGTGGGCACTGGCAGGGGGCAGGTGTCCGCTTAAATTGCTGGCCGTGATCGGGACTGATGTCCCGAACACGGCCGCCGGCGATCGGCTTTTTTTTTTTCTCCTCGCGCTGTCAGCGCGAGGAGGAATACTAGCCGATTACCGGCTCCGTTTTATCACATGATCAGCTGTCATTGGTTGACAGCTGATCACGTGATAAGGGGTCGGGATCGACCCCTTACACGGATCGGTGATCAGGCGAGTCTCACGGACTCGCCGATCACAGAGCGCGCGCAGGCCGCTCGTATCCGGGATGACGTCAATAGACGTAGTCCCGGAAATGTGGGTCCGCGCTATTGCCGTCATTTTGCAATAGCGCGGTACCCAAGTGGTTAAAGACGGCCCTGTGCGTTTGACATATTTACCGGCCTCTTCCCCGCTCTCCATCCTGAAACTATGGGGGAAGGGGGAGCTGGGGAGCACACAGGGGGTTCTGGGAAGCAGAAAGAAGAGGAACAGGGACAGGAGGGGTGGCGGAGGGGCGGGTGACATATATTGGTACAGATCCCCTGTATTTTCCTCCTGTGGCATGAATGTTGACAAGAGCGAGAGGGGGAGAAGCCTACTTTCAGCTGCTGCAGGAGGAAAATACAGATTGGTTCCACTAAATTTCCCCCTCCCCCTCTGCATTTCCTGTCCAGGTTCTGAAGGCTGGCGAGGTAGGACTGCCCATAGCTCCCAACTGTCCCGGATTTGAAGGGACTGTCCCGGATTTGGAAGCACTATCCCGGATTTGGAAGGACTGTCCCGGATTTGGAGCAACGTCCTCCTGTCCCTCTTTCCCCTCATTTTGGTCTGATCTATATAGTTGTATATAAAATGCACTTTTTATCTTTCAAAAAGTGTTTCCCAGAGCTAAACCTTTCATCCAAATTCTACATTGCTGCATTTATAAATGTAGAGAGCCAAAATAAAAGAATAGGAGTGGCACAAAAAAAAGTCCTTGTGGATTTAATTAATCTTTTTTTGGGTTAATTCTCCTTTAAAGGGGGGTGTGTCAGGGGGCGTGTCCTATGCCTACATAGGTTTGCAAGTAGGTGTCCCTCATTCTCATCTCAAAATGTTGGGAGGTATGGATTGCAGTTCAATGGCAAGCAGGTGACAGGTTGCCAACTCCAGGATTAGGGTGTGCCCAAGCACACCTGGCACACCCCTTGCTCACGACTATGGTTCTAACAATCATCTATCCCATATCTGTCCCCTTGATCTATAGTACATGATCTTTTTTTTTTTTTTTTTTTGCAACTCTTGTAAAACAAATTAGCAAATATGACACTGCTATTACACTGCTAGCCACTGGGGGGGGGGGGGGGGGGCTCATGTTTAATACTGAATGGTGAGACACCAAGGAAGAGTTCTAATAAAATAATCTATAATATCATCTATAATCATTTACAATGTATCATTTATAATACAAATACCAGGCAAACCCAAAAAATTACACAATGGGGGGGGGGGGGGGGGGGAGGTTTACTAAGACTAGAGGACTCAGAATCTGGGGCAGCTGTACATGGCAGCCAATCCACTTCTAACTTTAGTTTGTTCAATTTAGCTTTGACAATCGGACCCGGAATCCGATTGGTTTCTATGCTGAACTGCACCAGATTTTTTTTGCACTCTCTGGTTTTAATGAATAACCCCAATTGGCTCACATGGAGGGCAGTTTCCAGGCATGAAAAAAAAGAAAGAAAGAAAGCTCAAAAAAGCTCAAAAGCCAACAGAAGCCGCTTCTTTGAGATGTAGGGTGCATCAGCCCCACTCTCCAGTTTTGGTAATGCATGTGATTTACTAAAAATATATAAAAAAAAATTTCCATTTTTTTGGGACATGGCTCATGTTGTTCGGTGATTTTTCAACCATTGTTTAAAGTTTAGTTTACGAATAAAGCAAATTAATTAAAGAAATCATTTTTTCTTTCAGTCAAGAGCAAGAGACCTGTAATGCAGATTACTGTGTGGTGCAGGGCTGGGACAGGAGGGGGGGGGGGGGGGGCGGGCGTCAGGAGGGGCGTCAGGAGGGACGGCCGCCCTGGGAACTTGTGAGGTTCAGGGGCACCACAAGGAGATTGGGGGGGGGCAGGGGTTTATATTAGGAGCCGAGATTTGGTGGGGGGGGGGGGGGGGGTCAGCAGGAGGTAAGAATTGTTTTAGGAGGGGAAATATAGGGAGGTGTGCTCGGAGTGGTGATTGGGGGGGGGGGGGATTTGTGTTGGGAGAGGGGATTGGGGAAGAGGATTTGTGCTAGGATGGGCGGATATGGGGGTTTGTGCTAGAAAAGGTAATATGATGGGGGGGAGGAGGGAATTTGTGCTAGGAGGGGACATTTTCTCAGAAGGGGGATTTGTGCTAGTAAGGATGATTGGCGGGGCATGTATGCTAAAATAGGGGATTGGAAGGGTAAAGGATTTGTGCTAGGAAGGGGGATTTTTTTTGGGGGGGGGGGGGGGTTGTGCTGGGAGCATATGTGAAATAAGAGGATTTGAGCTTAGCATGCAGATTAGCACTTTTTTTGGGGGGGGGGGGAGGGATATTTGCTGACACATAATGCTCATACAATTTGAGAGGGGGGGGGTGCAATTTGGCATGTTCGCCATGTGCTCTAGATGACCTTGTCCAGGCACTGGTGTGGTGGAAGGTAGAAAGCAGAAAAAAATATTACCAATAAGGGTCCTTTCACATTGGGCGGATCCATTTGACGGACTCCGTTCGCTCAGCTGGGATTGATCTGCTGATCGGAATGACCACTCACTGTGCTGAGACAGACCAATCAGAGTCCACCTCTTCTCTATGGGGATATCAGATGAAAATAGACCCGCCTGCCTGTTTTCATCTGAACTTCCAGACAGATGGAAAATAGGACCACCACCCGTCTGGATTTGGCGGACAGGATCGGATCGAAAGCAGCGGGTATCAGCGGGCGCCGACGTTTGCTGCCCCATAGGGGTAAATGGAGCGTCCAATAAGGTCCTCCTGAAAATATGACAGGTGGACCTGATCAGAAAGTCCGTGTGAAAGGGCCCTAAGTGTTTATAAACAGGAAAATATCAATTCAAGCGCATTGTTTTTAGCCTAACCTGATAAATATATTATTAAAAACAAATAAGAGTTGCTACAGTTAATCCTCCAGTACAAATTGTTACAAATTATATCAAATGTTTCTACTAGAAAAGTGAAAATATTCTTCTTATAAGTAAAACAAAAACGTCTGATCTCCTCAGAGAACAATCTCAGCCTATTGTGAATTATACATCTGTAAGGATATCAGTGGCGTCACTAGGGTTGGTGTCACCTGGTGCCGTAAAACACGGTGTCACCCCCCCCTCCACCAACTATAGTCACCCCTCAGTACAGACACCCCTCCTTCAGTAGACCCCCTTCCATTAAGTATAGACCCCCCCTCCATCAGTACAGACCCCCTTCACCAATTATAGTCCTCCCTCAGTACAGACCCCCGCCGCCACTAAGTATAGACACCCCCAGGGCAAAGCACCCCCCTCCATTAGTACAGACCCCCCCAGGACAAACCACCCTTCTCCATTAGTAAAAAAGACCTTCCAGGACAAAACACTTCCCTCCATTAGTACAGACCCCCCCCCCCAGGACAAAGCACCCCCCTCCATTAGTAAAGACCCCCAAGGACAATCCAACCCCCCTCCATTAGTAAAGACCCCCAGGAGAAACCACCCCCTCCATTAGTACAGACACCCCCAGGACAAAGCACCCCCTCCATTAGTACAGACCCCCCCAGGACAAAGCACCCCCTCCATTAGTACAGACCCCCCAGTACAAAGCACCCCCTCCATTAGTACAGACCCCCCCCAGGACAAAGCACCCCCCTCCATTAGTACAGACCCCCCAGGACAAAGCACTCGGCTCCATTAGTACAGATACCCCCAGGACAAAGCACCCCCGCTCCATTAGTACAGACACCCCCAGGACAAAGCACCCCCGCTCCATTAGTACAGACACCCCCAGGACAAAGCACCCCCCTCCATTAGTACAGATCCCCCAGTAAAAGCACTCGGCTCCATTAGTACAGACACCCCCAGGACAAAGCACCCCCTCCATTAGTACAGACCCCCCAGGACAAAGCACTCGGCTCCATTAGTACAGACACCCCCAGGACAAAGCACCCCCACTCCATTAGTACAGACACCCCCAGGACAAAGCACCCCCTCCATTAGTACAGACACCCCCAGGACAAAGCACCCCCCTCCATTAGTACAGACCCCCCAGTAAAAGCACTCAGCTCCATTAGTACAGACACCCCCAGGACAAAGCACTTGGCTCCATTAGTACAGACCCCCCCAGGACAAACCACCCCCTCCATTAGTACAGACACCCACAGGAAAAAGCATTCCCCTCCATTAGTACAGACACCCCCAGGAAAAGCACCCCCCTCCCTTAGTACAGACCCCCCAGTAAAAGCACTCGGCTCCATTAGTACAGACCCCCCCAGGACAAACCACCCCCTCCATTAGTACAGACCCCCCAGTAAAAGCACTCGGCTCCATTAGTACAGACCCCCAGGACAAAGCACACCCTTCCATTTGTACAGAATCCCCCAGGACAAACCACCCCCTCCATTAGTACAGACCCCCCCAGGACAAACCACCCCCTCCATTAGTACAGACCCCCAGTAAAAGCACTCGGCTCCATTAGTACAGACCCCCCCAGGACAAACCACCCCCTCCATTAGTACAGACACCCCCCAGGAAAAGCATTCCCCTCCATTAGTACAGACCCACCAGGACAAAGCACTCGGCTCCATTAGTACAGACCCCCCAGGACAAAGCACACCCTTCCATTTGTACAGAATCCCCCAGGACAAACCACCCCCTCCATTAGTACAGACCCCCCAGGACAAACCACCCTCTCCATTAGTACAGACCCCCCAGGACAAAGCACCCCCTCCATTAGTAAAGACCCACCCAGGACAATCCACCCACCTCCATTAGTGCAGACCCCCCAAGACAGTCCACCCCCCTCCATTAGTGCAGACCCCCCAGGACAATTGTCCCCCCTCCATTAGTAAGACCCCCAGAACAATCCATCCCCCTCCATTAGTGCAGACCCCCCCAGGACAATCGCCCCCCCCCCCTACATTAGTAAGGCCAGTGCTGGAACAAGGTCATCTAGAGCCCAGGGCGAACATGAAAAACTGCACCACCCCCCCCCCCCCAAGATGTATGAGCATTATATATATACATATTTACACAGTTACATATTAGGTGAGGTTAAAAAAAGACACAAGTCCATTAAGTACAACCCATGTGTGTGATTATGTCAGGAAAAATCCCCCCACAAAAACACTGAGCATTAATCTATATGCTTACCCCAAAGCATATATTCCCCCTCCTCTCAGCACAATATTTGCTCCCCCATTACCAAAATCTCCCCAGTTCAAATGCCCCCCCCCCCCCCAAAAGAAATACACCTCTCCTAATACACATCTTTTCCCCTCCACTTCAAACCCCCCACCCCCCAAACCCCACTTCATGCACAAATCTTCTTCCCTCCAACCCCCTCCCAACACATATCCCCCTAAATCACCACTCTTAGCACCCCCCAAAACTTCCCCTACTAGAACAATACTTACCCAATGCTCCCCCCCAAATCCCCCCTTCCAAAACAAATCCCCTGCCCCCAATCTATTTGTGGCACCCCACTTCACATGATACCACAGTGCAGCTGCCCCTCCTGCCTACCGCTTGTCCCTTGTCTCCCAATTTGTCACCCTTGGAATGGTCTCACCCCTGTGGTGGGTGGCACTGGGGTGCGGACTGCACCCCCCCAGCAACGCCACTGAAGGATATTGTATTTAACCTAAAAAAATAAAAATGATTGACATACACACACACATTCATATATAGTAGTGGGGTGCCAGGTTAAAATGACAAGTGATTGAGGGGATATGTGTTCCTCCACAGATCTAAGGTAATACCAGCAAAGACTTCCATGGTAAAGAAGGATAGTTCTTTGCCCTGTATTGGTAAAGTGCGTTCCGGGGCTGGTTTTATTGGCAGTCCGATAGAGCTCTGGGTGGGACAGACTCCCAAGTCCATGGACCGCAGTTTAATGTTTTCTTTTAATGTCTTGATTAAGTCAGCTGGTCCTAGGTCTCGGGAAGAGTTTGTGTGTCTCCATGTGAGGGGGTGACGATGAACTATCTCTGATTTTGGATACAAGAATTTGCATTTGTAAGGACACTTCCTTTAAACCAAGGACTGGTCAGACTGCGGACACAGTAAGGTTCGGTAGAGCAGATGTTTGTTTTTGTTTGATGGTAAAATGCCTTTTTCTTCTGTTTGGGAATCTCCTGTGAATTAAACATGACGGGTTTTCCTAAAGAAAACTGAGTTGTCCCTGCCTCAAGTCTGAACCCCTACAATATATATATATATATAGCATATACTAGACATGTATGAATTTCCCAAATACGAATTTTTATGCATACGAATTCCATACAAAATTAAATTTATGAATTTCGGATCCAAATTCATAACGAAAATTTGTAATTGTGACGAAAAGTTAACGAACCTAAAAGTTAAAACCCCAGGAAGTCAGCACAGGGATGGTGGGAACCCTATGGGGAATTTCTATGCTTACGAATTTTATACAAAATTTCGTTAACGAATTTTGGATCCAAATTAACAGAATTGTGACTGTTGTTTTGTTCACCAATCAGGAAGTCGGCACAGCACAGGGATGGTGGGAACCCCTCATAATGGGCACAGCGGGTGTACAGACCCGGGAACTCAGCACAGGGATGGTGGGAACCCCTCATAATGGGCACAGCGGGTGTACAGACCCGGGAACTCGGCACAGGGATGGTGGGAACCCCTCATAATGGGCACAGCGGGTGTACAGACCCGGGAACTCAGCACAGGGATGGTGGGAACACCTCATAATGGGCACAGCGGGTGTACAGACCTGGGAACTCGGCGCAGGGATGGTGGGAACACCTCATAATGGGCACAGCGGGTGTGCAGACCTGGGAACTCGGCGCAGGGATGGTGGGAACACCTCATAATGGGCACAGCGGGTGTACAGACCTGGGAACTCGGCGCAGGGATGGTGGGAACCCCTCATAATGGGCACAGCGGGTTTACAGACCCCGGAACTTGGCACGGGGATGGTGGGAGCCCCTCATAATGGGCACAGCGGCTGTACAGACCCGGGAACTCGGCACAGGGATGGTGGGAACCCCTCATAATGATAAATTCATCATAATGAACTTTTGTTATTTTAACGAAAAGTTTATGAATCTAATGAAAATTTGTATTTCGTCTGAATTGAATTTCATGTATGAAATTCCAAAATATTTTTTTTTCAAACGAAACTAATTTTTTGATGGCGCCCATGTCTACTATATACATATAAATAGTGATATATGTCACTATAGGCTAAGAAGGTTGGAGAATACAACTAAGAAGTAATGGAGGAATATGAGGGTTTAAGTGGAGTCATGTTGTACATTTTTCATCATCTAGGTGTTGCTAAAGCCCCCCCCACTACCCCAATCCCCTTTTTTACTCACCTTGTTTTAATGCCGGAGGGAATTCCAAAACCGTCCGATTGCAGGCTGTTTGTCTCTCACATGCAGATAACCTGACGACTGTCAGTACTAAAAACGCTCCCAACAGCCACTGGTCCAGTTCAGATCCTCCTTGATTGCTGATTTGCTAAACAGAGAGAGAGAGAAAAGCGGTTGAACACGGAGCGCACAAGGCAGGTCCACCTATTCCATATGTGAGGGACTCTCAAGAATCAAGCTGCTGAGGATTACAGAGAACCTCAGATTAAGGCGAATTAAGAGGGATTTTTGAGTTTAGCACAGCTGCCATATTTGCTGCAGTTTTGCCTTTTATTGCCAGTGGCTACTCTGTACCATGGGGATTCTACAACTTGCAAGTCTGAGATCCTTAGTGAGAGTATTTATTACATATTTATTACAGACAATTTTATAGAGTGCCAACAATTTACACAGTGCTTTACATATACAGTATATTGCACATTCACA
Organism: Lithobates pipiens; assembly: GCF_037356315.1. Lineage (NCBI taxonomy): Eukaryota > Metazoa > Chordata > Amphibia > Anura > Ranidae > Lithobates > Lithobates pipiens. The sequence continues at coordinate 1,142,720 of NW_027507878.1, read as the reverse complement.
TCAGTCTAGGGTTGCCACCTCTTCCCTTTAAATCTGAACACACATTGTTCTGAATAAGGCACCAAGTTTAATTACCGCCTTATCTGTATTATATTAGCCTCAGACCTGTCTATGTCATGTGTGTTGGGGTTTAAAGGGATGAGGTGGCAACCCTACATCAGTCCATGCCCTCAAGGAGCTTACCAGCTAAGGTGTATGCCAATACAGGAAGATATTGAGGTGAGTATCCAACTTTTAGAGGCAGCTTTCTGTTAACTGTGGTGTCCCGGGACCCAGATGGCCCCTGCAGTAGTCTAAAGCAGGGGTTCCCAATCTGTGGGACTGCAGCCTCCCCTCTCTTGGTTCTTCAGCCATCTGTAGATCCCTTAACCTCCAACAGTGCCTCCTAGCTCCTGTAGTGCCTTCCAACCTTCCATAGTGACCCACAGTGCTCCCTAGCCTCTATAGTGCTGCCCAGACTCCCACAGTGCCTCATAGCTCCCCATAGTGCCTCCCAACCTTCCATAAAGGCCTACAGTGCCATCCAGACTCCCACAGTGCGTCTTAGCTCTCATACTGCCTCCCAAACTTCCATAGTGGCCCACAGTGCTCTCCAGCTGTCTATAATGCCACCCAGATTCCCACAGTGCTTCCTGGTTCATGTAGAGCCTCCCACCTTACCACAGTGACCCACAGGGCTCCCCAGCCTCCTACAGTGCGGCTGAGACTCTCACAGTGCCTCTTAGCTTCTGTAGTGCCCAGGGCTGGATTAACGTAGGGGCAATTGGAGCTGCAGCTCCAGGCCCCTACCTTAATATAGGCCCAGCCACCCAAAAAGGACATGGAAAGCAATGGGTCAACGGGAAGAGATCTCCCCTGAAGGGCCCTGCATTCCACATGCACCGCCTGGGCAGAGTGGTGGGATTGTTAATGGGCACTGCATGAGCAGTCCTAACAGAAGCCTGGGGCACGCCAATGCAAGGCCCTTACAGAAACTTGGCAAGTCAAATGCCAGGCTTCCCTAGTGTCATGCCTGTGCGGCTGTGCACTTTTGAGTTTGGGCGCATGCCAGCACAGGCTTTTGGAAAGCAGAAGGGTGCCCAATAAAAGGCCCACCAAAATCCTCAGCACCAAGCACATGATGCTCTTAATCCGGCCCTGGTAGTGCCTCCCAATTTTCCATAGTGGCCCACAGTGCTCCCCAATCTCCTACAGTGTTGACCAGACTTCCACAGTGCCTCCTAGCCTTCTATAATGGCCCACGGTGCTCCCCAGCCTCCTACAGAGCCCCCACTTGCTGTAGAGTCCCACCCAGACTCCCATAGTCGCACACAGTTCTTCTGAACCTCCTACAGTGCCATTGCCTAGCTCCTATAGTGGCCCACGGTGCTCCCCAATCTCCTACAGACCCCCAGCTTGCTGTAGAGCCCCCAGCGCTCCATAGTTCCTTCAGCTTACAACAGTGTACCACAATGCCCCCTTCCTCAGTGCTTCTGAGCCCTCTCCAGGCACCTCATGCCCTACTGGGCCACCAAGTCTGATGCATCCTCTAACTCACTCCGCACGCTCTCCTCCACAGTAATGTAAAGCCTTCAAAAATGTTACGTTTCGTATGCCCATACTTTTTATTGTGCAAGGATAAATTGTATCCTTTATAGTTGTGGCATGTAAGGTTTTGGAAGAAATTACTAGACCCTGGTCTTGGAAAGGATGAGAACCTTTGGTCTAGAGTACATTAAAAAGATGTGTCGCAAACCCAAATTAGTTCAGTAAGATTTTATTTTTCAACATGAGGTAAAAAAAAAAAAAACCAACGCACTTCAAGCTCAAACCTCTCCCTTTATCAGGGCTTGAATGCTTATAGTAAATGTTCACGGATATGGGACAATAGTTGGAAAGTCAGCAGATTGAGATGGACAACCTGGTGACCCCAAGCACTAGCCTATTTGTTGACTGTGGAAATATTTTCAATTGCCATTGTACTGTTAGCATTCAAGCCCTGACAAAGGGGGAGGTTTGAGCCCCTGAGGTGTGTTGGTTTTCTAACACTCATCATGAAAAACAAACTCACTTGTGTTTTTATGGCACTTTCATCCCATAGCCCATCTGAGGATGAATAACTGTGTGTGGGTGCAATGAACTGAACACAGCTGTACCTGGCTACAGAGCATGGAAGGTCACCTACCCTCCCCCTCCACAGGTAGAATGAACACAAACAATATCTTTAAATATCAATAGTACCCAGGTTCAAATTGAATTCATTTGCAAAAGCAATGGGGGAAAAAAGTATATTGCGATCATTTTATTGATGGAGCGATTAAAAACAGGAAGTGGCAGACTCTACCATGAAAGTAGACGCCAATCCAATCACTGAAATCTTATCTAAGCTTTAGAATGTTCATCGAACTTATTTGGCAGTTACAATGTTGCAAGATTACATTTTATAATTCATGTTTTAGAATGTTTAGGGGGTACTCAGACCCCGATCTAGTGCTGGGGCCCCCCCCCAGATTTTAGTTGTAACCCCCCCCCCCCATGTCAGGTTACATCTTCTAATCCGTAAAACTTTATGGGGATAGTTGATGTAAAGTGGACTCTAATGGGGGCAATTGATGTAAGGGAGCAGTCTGAGGGGGTGATTTCTGTAAGGGGGCACTCTGATCAATACACCAATTGCCAATCGCAACCACACAAACCTGAATGAATCGGGTTCATTCAGTAAAATGCTTACTTGTAGTCCAGCTCCATGAAGACATGGTTTGACCAGTTTAGTGTGGAGGAACTCAAGTATCCTGCACAGGGGTGGAATGCTGTTGGTGAGCCAAGCCACCTGACACCACAAATTCCCACAGACACCCTTGTAAATCTTGTGGAAAGCCTTCCCAGAAGAGAGGAGGATGGTTTAGCTGCAAAGGAAGCAGCCCCAAAATAATGGCCATGGGGAAACTCCAATAATGGGCATGGTTTTGTAGAATGAGATGTCCAGCTCCACAAAGATATGGCTAGACCGTTTTCTGTCCCAAAATGACTGACTGTGCACCCCACCCCCCCCACCCCATGTGTACAAAGCCAGCTCCATAAACATGGTTTGACCAGTTTGGTGTGGAGGAACTTAAGTGCCCGCACAGAGTCCTGACCTCATCCCTACTGAACACCTTTTGGGATAATCTGTAAAATCAATAGTCAAGTCTTTTTGGTGTCCAAGGTAAAGCTCAACATCTGAGCCAGGTCTTCTCATATAATATCAGTACCTGACGACAGTGGCGCGGCACATGCATTGTGGGCGCACGGGCGCCGCCCTCCCTGTTCATGTGCCCGGCTCCTTTCTGGATGCCGGACACATAAAATACTATGGTGGGGGGGGGGGGTGTATTTTGAAGCACCAGATTAGAGACAGAGGCTCTAATGGGCTTCAAAATAGGGTGGGTTTGAGGCACAGAGCACTGTGTCCCGATCCCACCCTGTTGTGTGACATAACGCCTGAATTTTCACTAGTTTCACATTAACGTTCCTCCCTGCCAATCAGGAGGCAGGATAGTGAGACCTGCCTCCCAATTGGCCTAAGCATTAGGCGATCCTCATCACTTCCTGCCACTAAAGAAGAGGAGGAGCAGAGCCCCGCCACATGAGCGGTAAGTGACGCTGGACTGACTGTGGGTGGGTGGGGGGGTTGGTTAAAGTGACAGCCGGGGGACGTGCCTGGCTGCATATGATGGGCACAGTGAGGCTGCAATTGACTTTTATTTTTTAAATAATTTTTCAGTTTGTTTGTGTGCCCCCCCTCCCCCCAAACCATTCAATATACACTTAGGCCCCTTTCACACATGCGGACCGTATGTCCGTATTTCATCCGTCCGTTTGCGGATGAAATACATGCATCCCTATGGGATAGCGGGTGTCTGCGGATGAACATCCGCTTACCCCCGATATCATCCGTCTCCGCTATGGTCCAATTCTGCAGACGGAGGAAAATCCTATTTTTCTATCCATCCGTAGAGCGGATCGGATGAACACGGACAGACTGTCCATGTTCATCTGATTTCCCCCCCCATAGAGGAGAGCGGAGATCTGACAGGGCGGTCCTGGGTGCAGGGACCGCCCTGTCATCCGCTGGCTCAGCGGGGATCAACGGAGCAATCCCTGCTGAGCAAGCGGATGTTCACGGGGCGGATCATCATGGATCCGTCCTGTGTGAAATGGGCCTTTATTGAGTTTTTTATTTTTTGTTCTGTAGCTGAAAGTTAAACATTTTCTTTTTTGGTTTACTGTAAATCACAAAAAAAGGAGAAACCCATAGGTGATCAAATATCACCAAAAGAAAGCTCCATTTGTGTGAAAATGAAATTTGGGTACAGTGTTGCATGACTGCGCAGTCACTAAAGTACCTCAGTGTTGAAAAGCAAAAAAAGGCCTGGTCGTGTAGGGGGTAAAAAATTCCGGAGCTCAAGTGTGTGTGTGTGTGTGTGTGTGTGTGTGTGTGTGTCTACCCTGTTACCCCAAAAATATGACCTAGCGTGATTGTCGGTGATGGATGCAATATATGCCCTAGTTAAAGTCCTTGTAGGTCTTATTTTCAGGGTAGGGCTTATTTTGGGGGGGAGGTAGGGCTTGTATAGCAGCCATCACTGACAATCACACTGGGTCTTATTTTCGGGGGAAACCGGGTATGTAGACAGCCATTTTATAAAGGAGAGCAGGCGCATCTGGGGGGGTGGCGGCCGTTTGGGGCAGGCGCATCTGGGGGGGTGGCGGCCGTTTGGGGCAGGCGCATCTGCGGGGGTGGCGGCGGCCGTTTGGGGCAGGCGCATCTGCGGGGGTGGCGGCGGCCGTTTGGGGCAGGCGCATCTGCGGGGGTGGCGGCGGCCGTTTGGGGCAGGCGCATCTGCGGGGGTGGCGGCGGCCGTTTGGGGCAGGCGCATCTGCGGGGGTGGCGGCGGCCGTTTGGGGCAGGCGCATCTGCGGGGGTGGCGGCGGCCGTTTGGGGCAGGCGCATCTGCGGGGTGGCGGCGGCCGTTTGGGGCAGGCGCATTTGTGGGTTTGGCAGCGGCCGTTTGGGGCAGGCGCATCTGTGGGGTGGCGGTCGTTTGGGGCAGGCGCATCTGGGGGGTGGCGGTCATTTGGGGCAGGCGCATCTGGGGGGTGGCGGTCGTTTGGGGCAGGCGCACCTAGGGGGGGGCAGCAATACAACAGAAGCCCAACTTTACGTTTGCAAGGCAGATTCAACAATGGCAGCCGCTCTGATCTTTTTTGAAACTTGCAAAAGGGGGAAGGAACACACGGGAAAGGCAAATTGCACAATAATATGAAAGGTCACTGCCACTTTCAAACCGGGAAGCAAAAAAAAAAGTAACTGTCTTTTTAGCTCCTCGGGTTACAATGCTGACGAGTGCAAGTGTGCCACCGGTGTGCATTGGTCTGTATATTGCTCTGTCCATGAGCGCCTCTCCATTTTATCTGCTGGTTTGCTGTGGAATAAGGGGAATAAACAAAGTTATTCCCTTACCTGTGATAATGGGTGAATGTGTATAATAGATATAAATAGTAGGGGCTACTCCATTGTAAAGTTAAAAAAAACATAAATGTGAACAATGTAACAAACTGCGCACCCTATTCCTTTTTTTTTCTATATATATATATATATATTCTCTATCTCTCTCTAACGTGTAGTGATAACACACGACCACTAGGTGTCCCTAGCAGAATAACAAAGTGAATGTGCAAATTAGCAATCATGTGTTACGTTTTAAAAAAAAAAATAAGAGAATTCATGGCAGGGCTCTGCCTCCCTTGACTGCATGTCCCTGTGCTGGAGTATGCACTGGAGCACAGCCTTCCTGTTGTGAGCAGCCTAACCTGAGCCAGCGGGCTCTTTAAGTATTTCTTGCCCTCTCAGTACCTTGTTTACTCTCATATCATATCAAAGTCCCAGTGCCTCTTGGATGCTCTTTATTAGTGGATTGCACCAATATATTGCTGCTGTGTTTTGAGTTAAAAGAAAGATGGACATTTAAACCAAATCCAAGAGGCCAGAGAGCCAGGCATGAGGCAATTCCTTGGTAGCAATCGTTTACTAGGAGTACCGCTGGGTTGCTACACATGGAAGAAATGGCTCCCTATGTAGTAGCATGGTAGTATCACTTGGTTGCATTTATTTGGAGCAATTAGGGGGAGATTTACTAAAACTGGTGCACACTGGATCTGGTGCAGCTGTGCAGAGTAACCGATCGGCTTCCAGGTTTTATTGTCAAAGTTTTAATTGAGTGAGCTGAAGTTAGAAGCTGATTGCCATTCACAGCGGCACCAAATTCCAAGTGCGCCAGTTTTAGAAAATCTGCCCCCTAGGTGTGGATATTGGGACTTAATCGCTCCTACATGCTACTTGTGTACCTCACTCTGTAGGGAGCCACTTGCTCCATGTATCAATTATTTGATCACTACATCTTGCAAAGAATCTCTAGCAATTTTAGTAGTGAACAGACAAAAAACAAGAGGCACTGGTGGTATAGAATGCTTACTTGTAATGACCAATCATGTGCCAAGGGAATTAATAAATTAGATTTGTGCTTGTACAGGATTGAAGTGAATGCAGCCCCAACTTATTAACTAAGCTCAGTGAATGTCATTTTGCAAAGTTAATGTGTCTACCTTCAAAATAAATCAACCTCAACACCAACTGCCACCATAGACTGTCAGTGCCATAGTGGTAAAGCAATGGTCTCTAAATGGCGGCCCTTTCCTTGACTTTATCCATCTCTTGGGCCACTATTCCCCCCCCCCCCCCCCCAACCCCCACTGACGGCAACCGTGTAGCATAGTTCCTCCCACTGACGCCAATGATGGGGCACGATTCCTCCCACTGACGCCAATGATGGGGCACGATTCCTCCCACTGACGCCAATGATGGGGCACGATTCCTCCCACTGACGCCAATGATGGGGCACGATTCCTCCCACTGACGCCAATGATGGGGCACGATTCCTCCCACTGACGCCAATGATGGGGCACGATTCCTCCCACTGACGCCAATGATGGGGCACGATTCCTCCCACTGACGCCAATGATGGGGGCACGATTCCTCCCACTGACGCCAATGATAAGGCATTGTTTACTGTTTGTTTATAAAGTTTGGAGACCCCTGGTATAGCGGACTGAGAGGTTATGGACCATGTGATGGACCCCTTCCTCTTCCATGAAGGCTGGAATCTGTGCCTCTGCTATCCAGACTTTGGATCCAGGTGGTGGTTTGGATGTGTTCACAGAAAGAAAGCACCATCTCACCGCTACCAACCAATTGTGATGGACCCCCGTACTCCAAGATGAGTTTTCCCGTCATAAATTCTCCCTCTGTCTGGGACCACACGATCCCTCAGAGCACCCAGTCATTAGCTGTAACTAAATGTAGGGGGCAAAAACTGACTCTTCAAACACATGTAACAGATATACAACTCGGGGACAACCCCCCCCCCCCCTCCCCTCCCCTTCCCCTTTGCCCTGTTTACCCCATCCTGAATCAATCAGAGACACACAGACATTGAAGCATTTGAACAATTGAGCAGCTTATCAGCAGAGAGGGCTGTTGGAGAGATTCTGCCCCCCCCTCCCCCCCCGGTTTACATGCCAGGAACACAAATAAGAAAATCCATCCCATAATACACTCCTTCTAAGGCAGACAGACACAACAGAACAATGGGACACACCCCAAACGATCCCAGAAAAGTGTGCATGAACAGCACATGACAACACACAATATATACAACATTCCAGTGTGGCTGTACAGCGAGTCCGATTAGCGCAGATCAGACTGGGGTACTCGGCCACTCTGTGCCCCTAATGGACACAGGGTGAGTTACACATAGGAGGGGTCGGGGGAGCTGGACATGGAGTTTCCAGAGCTCTCCAAGCTGAGTTCTACAAGCCCCCCCCCCCCACCCAAAGTGACTCTCGTCACAGGTCATGAAGGACAAAAGACCCCTAATACATTGGGGTAGAATATAGAAGTAGATCATATTCAGTTTCTTTTACTTTGTAAAGTACATTTCGCTCATTAAAATATAAAATATTGAAAGAGGTGAGCTTAAGTGAAAATTCACTTTGCAAAGAATTCCCAACCGTGTCAAGGCAATATAAATAGATTTATTTACTGCTTGATTAAAATATTGAAGTGAGCAAAATGTTATCTCATTCACTAAGCTAAGTCAAGATCCACTTTTAAAAAGAGCACAGGCCCCACTGAGTCTTATTTTATCTGCCGTGGTCTTCATAACCTCTATGTCCTCTACATTAAGGCATTGGCACAGTCTACGGTGGCAGCTGGTGTGTCTCCTCTGCATTCATACAATGCACCCATGGAGCTGTGTAGGTCTATATCAAACCTCATCATCCCCCCCCCCCCAATAACAATTGGGGGCCCCTATATCAAATTAAAAAAACAAAAAAAAGCAAAATTCACATCAGCAACTATTGTCTTGTTTCCACTGAGTGGAACGGTTTGGTACGGTACGCTGTTTTGAGCGTTTCCATTATGAAAACGGCCCATAGAACCATACTGCACCATTCCTGGTCCTGCTTCAGATGCGGGGCCATAGAAAATGGTACGGTTAGGGCGGAGCTTCTGGTATCACACAATACATTCCACTGATTGGCAGACAGAAAAAACATTAATGCTCACGTCAAAGGCATTTTTTCTAAACCCCATATGGGTCCCCTGGTGGTCCGACTTTCAGTGGAAACGCTCACCTGAATAGGCTGGACCATTCTAACCCTTCCAAACTGTACCGACCCGGTCCGCTCAGTGGAAACTAGGCATTCGTCTTAGCCCCTGTACACACGGTCAGACATTTTGACAACCAAATCCGTCGGATCTTGTCCGAAACTGTTGCGTACACACGGTCGGACAAAGTTGTCGAAAAATCCGATCTTTCAGAACGTGATGACGTAATTTCGTTACGATGGGACTACGTTCAGGCTAGTAGCCAATAGCTTTGGTGTAGGAATTTGATCTGAGCATGCGTGGCACTTTGTCCGATCAAAATTCTCTACACATGATCGAAGTATGTCCTATCGGACCAGTTTGTCGGAAAATATTTCCAGCAAGTTTGAAAATTTGGTCCGCCGGATATTTTCCAACAGAAACAGTCCAATGCATACCACACACAGTCGGATTATCCGACAACACGGTCCGATAGGACACATTCCGACGGATTCTCCGCCCGTGTGTACAAGGGCTCAGTGTAAACCAGGAGCCACACACAGCTACCGGAAAAATATTCACCACAAGCTGGCGGCCACTGCATAATAATTTCTTTACAAGACAGAGCAACACGTAGATCAATCTGCTCCATAGACATGTTAGGAATTCCAAGGAAGGAAGAGAACCGGTGTATTGGTGGAACGCCGAGTCTAAATCTGGAAGGGTAAGACTTTGGGGATCCAAACTATAGCGGAAGCTCTCTGGCCACCATGGTATCAATGGGGGGGGGGGGGGGGTCCCCTGGAGTAGTATAAGAAGTGTGGAGAGAATGGGAAAGATGGATATAAAATGCCTCCAGTACATCTTTTTCACAGAACAAGAGGTCAAAAGAAAAAGTCCAATGCGGTTTGGGGGTGGGTTGGGGTAAACACTTTACTGTAGGAAGTATTGAGGCCCTGAATTGCGCTGGATTTTTCTTTGACCTCTTTTCATGTGAAATATAAATATGCATGACTAATTTTTATTTTCTGTGGAACTTTCATTCCACCCTCACTTCTAAAAGAAGGAAGGAACTAGAAATTTCAGCAGAGGGACGGAAGGAGGGAGACGCTTCAGCGGAGGGACGGAAGGAAGGAGGGAGACGCTTCAGCGGAGGGACGGAAGGAAGGAGGGAGACGCTTCAGCGGAGGGACGGAAGGAAGGAGGGAGACGCTTCAGCGGAGGGACGGAAGGAAGGAGGGAGACGCTTCAGCGGAGGGACGGAAGGAAGGAGGGAGACGCTTCAGCGGAGGGACGGAAGGAAGGAGGGAGACGCTTCAGCGGAGGGACGGAAGGAAGGAGGGAGACGCTTCAGCGGAGGGACGGAAGGAAGGAGGGAGACGCTTCAGCGGAGGGACGGAAGGAAGGAGGGAGACGCTTCAGCGGAGGGACGGAAGGAAGGAGGGAGACGCTTCAGCGGAGGGACGGAAGGAAGGAGGGAGACGCTTCAGCGGAGGGACGGAAGGAAGGAGGGAGACGCTTCAGCGGAGGGACGGAAGGAAGGAGGGAGACGCTTCAGCGGAGGGACGGAAGGAAGGAGGGAGACGCTTCAGCGGCGGGACGGAAGGAAGGAGGGAGACGCTTCAGCGGCGGGACGGAAGGAAGGAGGGAGACGCTTCAGCGGCGGGACGGAAGGAAGGAGGGAGACGCTTCAGCGGCGGGACGGAAGGAAGGAGGGAGACGCTTCAGCGGCGGGACGGAAGGAATGAGACGCTTCAGCGGCGGGACGAAAGGAAGGAGACGCTTCAGCGGAGGGACGGAAGGAAGGAGACGCTTCAGCGGTGGGACGGAAGGAGGGAGACGCTTCAGCGGAGGGACGGAAGGAGGGAGACGCTTCAGCGGAGGGACGGAAGGAGGGAGACGCTTCAGCGGAGGGACGGAAGGAGGGAGACGCTTCAGCGGAGGGACGGAAGGAAGGAGACGCTTCAGCGGAGGGACGGAAGGAAGGAGACGCTTCAGCGGAGGGACGGAAGGAAGGAGACGCTTCAGCGGAGGGACGGAAGGAAGGAGACGCTTCAGCGGAGGGACGGAAGGAAGGAGACGCTTCAGCGGAGGGACGGAAGGAAGGAAGGAGACGCTTCAGCGGAGGGACGGAAGGAAGGAGGGAGACGCTTCAGCGGAGGGACGGAAGGAAGGAGGGAGACGCTTCAGCGGAGGGACGGAAGGAAGGAGGGAGACGCTTCAGCGGAGGGACGGAAGGAAGGAGGGAGACGCTTCAGCGGAGGGACGGAAGGAAGGAGGGAGACGCTTCAGCGGAGGGACGGAAGGAAGGAGGGAGACGCTTCAGCGGAGGGACGGAAGGAAGGAGGGAGACGCTTCAGCGGAGGGACGGAAGGAAGGAGGGAGACGCTTCAGCGGAGGGACGGAAGGAAGGAGGGAGACGCTTCAGCGGAGGGACGGAAGGAAGGAGGGAGACGCTTCAGCGGAGGGACGGAAGGAAGGAGGGAGACGCTTCAGCGGAGGGACGGAAGGAAGGAGGGAGACGCTTCAGCGGAGGGACGGAAGGAAGGAGGGAGACGCTTCAGCGGAGGGACGGAAGGAAGGAGGGAGACGCTTCAGCGGAGGGACGGAAGGAAGGAGGGAGACGCTTCAGCGGAGGGACGGAAGGAAGGAGGGAGACGCTTCAGCGGAGGGACGGAAGGAAGGAGGGAGACGCTTCAGCGGAGGGACGGAAGGAAGGAGGGAGACGCTTCAGCGGAGGGACGGAAGGAAGGAGGGAGACGCTTCAGCGGAGGGACGGAAGGAAGGAGGGAGACGCTTCAGCGGAGGGACGGAAGGAAGGAGGGAGACGCTTCAGCGGAGGGACGGAAGGAAGGAGGGAGACGCTTCAGCGGAGGGACGGAAGGAAGGAGGCAGACGCTTCAGCGGAGGGACGGAAGGAAGGAGGCAGACGCTTCAGCGGAGGGACGGAGGGAGACGCTTCAGCGGAGGGACGGAAGGAAGGAGGGAGACGCTTCAGCGGAGGGACGGAAGGAAGGAGGGAGACGCTTCAGCGGAGGGACGGAAGGAAGGAGGGAGACGCTTCAGCGGAGGGACGGAAGGAAGGAGGGAGACGCTTCAGCGGAGGGACGGAAGGAAGGAGGGAGACGCTTCAGCGGAGGGACGGAAGGAAGGAGGGAGACGCTTCAGCGGAGGGACGGAAGGAAGGAGGGAGACGCTTCAGCGGAGGGACGGAAGGAAGGAGGGAGACGCTTCAGCGGAGGGACGGAAGGAAGGAGGGAGACGCTTCAGCGGAGGGACGGAAGGAAGGAGGGAGACGCTTCAGCGGAGGGACGGAAGGAAGGAGGGAGACGCTTCAGCGGAGGGACGGAAGGAAGGAGGGAGACGCTTCAGCGGAGGGACGGAAGGAAGGAGGGAGACGCTTCAGCGGAGGGACGGAAGGAAGGAGGGAGACGCTTCAGCGGAGGGACGGAAGGAAGGAGGGAGACGCTTCAGCGGAGGGACGGAAGGAAGGAGGGAGACGCTTCAGCGGAGGGACGGAAGGAAGGAGGGAGACGCTTCAGCGGAGGGACGGAAGGAAGGAAGGAGGGAGACGCTTCAGCGGAGGGACGGAAGGAAGGAGGGAGACGCTTCAGCGGCGGGACGGAAGGAAGGAGAAGCTTCAGCGGCGGGACGGAAGGAAGGAGACGCTTCAGCGGCGGGACAGAAGGAAGGAGAAGCTTCAGCGGCGGGACAGAAGGAAGGAGACGCTTCAGCGGCCGGAAGGAAGGAGGGAGACGCTTCAGCGGAGGGACAAAAGGAAGGAGGGAGACGCTTCAGCGGAGGGACAAAAGGAAGGAGGGAGACGCTTCAGCGGAGGGACAAAAGGAAGGAGGGAGACGCTTCAGCGGAGGGACAAAAGGAAGGAGGGAGACGCTTCAGCGGAGGGACGGAAGGAAGGAGGGAGACGCTTCAGCGGAGGGACGGAAGGAAGGAGGGAGACGCTTCAGCGGAGGGACGGAAGGAAGGAGGGAGACGCTTCAGCGGAGGGACGGAAGGAAGGAGGGAGACGCTTCAGCGGAGGGACGGAAGGAAGGAGGGAGACGCTTCAGCGGAGGGACGGAAGGAAGGAGGGAGACGCTTCAGCGGAGGGACGGAAGGAAGGAAGGAACTAGAAGATTCATTGGTGGAAGGTAAGGAAAGGGGGAAGGAGACACTTCAGGGAAGGAAATCGCTGCAAGGAAGGAGCTAGAAATTCTGTAGGAAGGACAGCAAATATTTCCATTTATATTACATTACCAGGATGACTTCTTGAAAACGCTTCACTTGAGTCAATCAATCAACTGAAAACCCCAATTGACAGCGGTCCGTATGATTGGAGCCCTAACTGAGTTCCTGTACATGGACAGATCCCAGGCTTGTCACATCCCATAGGTGATGTATAAAAACTTCCCATAAAAAAACCTTCTATAGAAAGGAAAGTCCAGGAAGGTTCTTGAGCGTTGCTGCACCTGACACTAAAGATGATTCCACATTGGACCTCCTCAGAGCTTCTTTTGAGCCCAATTCCTTCACTTTTAATATCATTTATTTGACAAACACCCCGGGGTGATACTCACAGTTCTGCACTTGGCCGCTCCCAGGGTTCGATCTCCGCTCCCACTCATCCTCTAGAAGTACTCTGAGAAGATTAAGCAGATTAAGTGAAGATTATCTCTGCTAAACTATTAAGAATCCCCAGACTTTGCTGACCTCTGACAGATGGAGCCGCGGGCAGGTGACCACACAAAGGCCAGAACGCCAGCCACCACGATGGAGCTCGCCCCTTCCCAACTCTGTCTACGTGTGTCACCAAATTCCAGGGTAATATATCCCAATCATGATCTATAAGTGGTACTAAACTGCAACAGAGATAAAGCAGGTTCCTTGTTTGTTTTTCTCAGGACCAGATAGACGGAAATGCAGATCCTTTGACAGGCATAATTATATACATAAATTAGTGTTCTGTTTGCCTGGGGTTAAGTGTAGCGAATGACATTTTGGACAAAGTGTCATTCATAGTTGGGTTCTGAGGGTTAATTATGTAGGTTGAACTTTGACATCAGTTTGGCCGGGCTGTGTTAGAAGTTCTGCTTGGTCATGTGAGCAGTGAGGTGCACATGACAGGCCAGAACCAGGCCTGGTTGGACGTTTTGGGTATCAGCCTTCTCAGAACCAATCAGTGGGTGTGCCGGGCCCCGCTGAGGGGTACTTAAGATGTTGAAGTCACGTGTTCAGTAGGAGTTTGTGCGTCCCGAGCGATCTGTTCTTGTTTCCTGGACCGGGGTAGCCCCGCGAGGGGTCCTGGTCATGGGGTGTTCGACATCCCGCAATGTGCTTCTGGTGGTTACCCCCCCCCCTCCCCCCACTAGACCTGCCTGGTCTGGGGTAGGGATCCATCTGTTCCCGAGTCTCGGAACCGGCTGGTCCGAGGCGCAGTAACTGAGGGAGGATTCAAGGTGTCCGGGTGTGCTCTCTGCTTGGAAGGGCACCACATCTCGTGGAAGTGACCGGGGGAGGACTCTTCGGAGGAGGGCCAACAAGCCGACATCCTGAGAAGTGCCTGGTCACTGAGTTGGGAAGGACATTGAGGAATCCACGCTTTTTCCAGTACTATCAAGGAGACGGAGAACGTTCCAGGTACTGAGGAAAAGGTTCCTGTTCACCTTCAGTTACAACTTGTTCAAGATCAGATATTTTACAAGTTCTGAATCAAAGTGCCGATTGCCATGATCTCTGGCTAGAGATCTGTTCAGCCTTGAAGCACTCAGCTGCGAGTGGCTACTCTCTGGGTGGTATTAGAGACTTTGTCTGCAGTTCAAGGTGCCCGAGTTCTTCACCCTTGCCCTCTGTTCCCAGGCGAGACTGTGTTGTTGGATGTTACCCCTGCAAAATAAAAAAATTCAAAAGGACTTTAGTGGTGTCAGCGTTCAAGTTGTTGGGTATCAACCCTGGGAACCCCTAGAAGTGGAAGAACAAGCCAAGCGGAGGTAACCGGTAAGCCTAATAAGTTAAGGCCGCCCTACAAAGGGTTATGGCCGCTACATAAGTTTTAAGTGCTGATCTTAACTGTTGGAGGTTATTTCATTTGAATATTTTAACATGCTTCTCCTGTATTGAGGATACAATGTATCTTTATGTCCAGAGGCTATACGCTCGGTGCTCAGAGTTCCTTCTACTGGCCAGTAGAAGGAGCTGTGAGCGCGTAGCCTCTCATTCACACACAGTCCTGACCCTTTTCTCCCGCCTCGAGCCGGTGACGTCATTTCTACTTCCGCGGTTCAAGCAGGTCAGCGTGGAGCCGACCACTTTCTGGTTCTCCTGAAAGCACAGCCATTCAGCATATCATACCGGACCTCTTCCCAGCTGTCCGGATCATGTGAGGAGCCTGTGGGCCGCAGTAGAACTGCCAGGACTGCATATCTATGATGAGCATGACACCCACTTATAGTGTGTGTGGGGGGGGGGGGGGGGGTTTTATCTTGTGCAATAAATGTTTCCATTTTTAATACTACACATAGAGTAACCCCCCCCCCCCCTCTTCTTTTTTTTTTTTTTTTTTTTTTTTCCCCTGGGTTCAACTTTGTTTTACCTTTATGACTAACTATATGTATATTATCCCTATCTAAGGGCATTGCCTTCTGGAGCGCCAGATACCAAATCTACCTTTACTTGTCCCCTAATTGAGAGTATTCCTGTCTCCTGGGTGGAGCCCACACCTTTCCTCTGATGGCAATACACCTTTCTCCTGGATGGAGCCCACAATTTCCCTCTTATGGGAATAAACCCGTCTCCTGGGTGGAGGCCACACCCGTCTCCTGGGTGGAGGCCACACCCGTCTCCTGGGTGGAGGCCACACCCGTCTCCTGGGTGGAGGCCACACCCGTCTCCTGGGTGGAGGCCACACCCGTCTCCTGGGTGGAGGCCACACCCGTCTCCTGTAGGGAGCCCTGAATGGTGCCCAAGTCTTTCATTATAGAGGCTGTGCACACCTGCATTTAGCTTGCAAAACCTTGACAATGGGTTGGAGATTTCTTCCCGATCAAAGCTCTTCAAATTCAAGAACCCAATCCAGGGAGCCCCGCACTCTTCATTCACATGAAGCCTGTGGAACCTACTTTGTACATGGTGGCAGGGCCTCACACTGTCACAATATATGACTTGTTTATACAAGACTATTATGCACACTTGGAACTTTGATTTAAAACAAGGAAAAGGAAAAATCACATTTCAACGTAAAATTGTTTTGCACACAATACAAGCTGGGATCCTATAAAAAAAAAAAAAATTAGATTTCCAAGTCTGCAGAGCCCGGAGTTGTTCCCTTTTTTTTAATGGAAGTCAAATGAGCAGCATCTGAAAGATCAATATTTGGCACTGAGGGGGGATTGGAGGAAATTTCAGTTGCTATGTGGTTGAGGGAAGGTGTGTGGGTTGTGTGTTTTTTTTTTTTTTTTTTTTTTTTTTTTCTCTGGGGCCCTCAAATCACTGGGACCCAGGGACAGCAACACCCCCCCCCCCCCCCCAACTACACCCTGTTGTAGCGTTGTTGGGATACACTGCAAAGCTCCTGGGGCCCTCAGACCTCCTCAGACAGTCTGATTTACCCCATTTCTATGCGCAGAGGCGGACTGACCATTCGGGCACTGCCCGAGGGCCCCGGGCGGCCCCATCAGAGTTGCCAGCTTCAGTAAAACCAGGGACAATATGTAAACTTTTTTTTTTTTTTTTTTTTTTTTTACGTCCGACTCTGAAATGTCCTTTACTGACATCCTTTTGGTCTAAAAAAAAAAAAAAAAAAAATCCAGAGATTATAGCTGCCCCACCTCTCAGTACTTTCTCAGCCAATAGAAACATGTCTGTGTATACTGTGCGATTTGTATACTGTGTAGCCCCATAATCTTTGATTGCCTGGGGGCCCTATAATCTCCTATTGCCCAGGGGGCCCCATGAGTTGTCAGTCCGCCCCTGGCTATGCCGTATGATGTGGCGTTGTTGGGCTTCACTGCGGCTGTTCCACATTCTGGTATATTTCGGTAACTTCCTCCACTATAGGTTGCTACACAGCAAATATCTCTCCATCACCACAAGCTTCCTGCATGGGGCTCGGCGTGTTACAACAGCGACATGCAGAGATGGTGAGATCGGTGTGAGCGCTCTGGGCACAGTGATGTACAATGAACCTTCTACAAGTCGCCTTTATACCAAATTGTCCGATTAATGCCCCTCCTATGCAGTAGACATTGCTTCTTTGGAATTCCATGGTGGCATATTGTGTGTTCCATGGTTCCTGGCAGGGGCGTAACTATAGGGGGTGCAGCAGTCGCGACTGCAACTGGGCCCTGTGATGCAGGGGGCCCATGCAGCCCCCTCTACATATGGTTGGCAGCAGCATAGGCAGCTAGGGGTACCAGTGCACCATGCACACGGGTGGCTGGAGGTGGAGGGTGACTAGCAGAGCTCCATGCTCGACTATCGCACTGGCTGCTCTTTAGTTGTGCATTCCCCGCATGACCTGTGTCCTCGGCCGGCTCCTCAGAGTACCCCTCTCCTGCTCCATGCATTGCTGCTCAGTCTGATGTCTGTTCTCCCCAGCCAGAGGGGAAAAAAAAACTACTGATGCCAGTGGTTGAACTACAGGGCTCACAAAGGTCATACCTGTGACCACGCCCTGGAGTTCCACCGCCGGACTCGGAGGGAAGGGAACGGGCTGGGGTTCAGGGGGGCCCTTCATGGTTTCTTGCATCGGGGCCCTGAAGGTTCTAGTTACGCCACTGGTTCCTGGTAAAGGTTAAGCCAACCTAAGCGCTTGTTGTAAAGCTACGCAGATTGTCTGTCGGGTTAAAAAAAGACCATCTACAACCAATAAAAAATAAAATAGGACACTTCCATATATAATGCCTTGAAAAAGTATTCATACCCATTTTGAAATTTTCCACATGTCATATTACAACTAAAAACTTAAATGTATTTTATGTGATGGACCACATAATTGGGAAGAGGGAAAATGATAAATGTTTTTCAAATATATGTCAAAAGTGTGTGTGTGTGTGTGTGTGTGTGTGTGTGTGTGGGGGGGGGGGGGGCATTTGTATGGCGCCCCCTGGAGTCAATACTTTGTAGAACCCCCCCCCTTTCTCTACAAGTCTTTTTGGGGGTGTCTCTACCAGCTTTGCACATCTAGAGAGGACATTTCTGCCCATTCTTCTTCTTTGTAAAATATCTCAAGCTCTGTCAAATTGGATGGAGAGCGTCTGTGATCAGCAATTTTCAAGTCTTGCCACAGATTCTCAATGGGATTTAGGTCTGGACTGTGACTGGGCCATTCTAACACATGAATATGCTTTGATGTAAACCATTCCATTGTAGCTCTGGCTGGATGTTTTGGGTCGTTGTCCTGCTGGAAGGGGAACCTCCGCCCCGGTCTCAAGTCTTCTGCCGACTCTAACAGGTTTTCTTCTAAGATTGTCCTGTATTTGTCTCCATCCATCTTCCCATCAACTCTGACCAGCTTCCCTGTCCCTGCTGAAGAAAACCATCCCCACCACATGATGCTGCCACCACCATGTCTCACGGTGGGGATGGTGTGTTCAGGATGATGGGCAGTGTTAGTTTCCCCCACACATAGCGTTTTTGTTTTTAGGCCAAAAGGTTCAATTTTGGTCTCATCTGACCAGATCACCTTCTCCCACATGTTTGCTGCCCCCTCCCCCACATGGCTTCTCACAAACTACAAACAGGACTTCTTATGACTTTCTTTCTCCAATGTCTTTCTTCTTGTCACTCTTCCATAAAGGGCAGATTTGTGGAGAGCACGACTAGACAGGGGTACCGCAGACTGCGGTCGCCCACTCGCCTCATGCCATTTGGTCATGCCTGTGTGTCCTCCCCCGGCACTCCTGCCCCGCCAACGATGTCCTCCTATCAGCAGAGGGTGGGAGGACCTGGAGATCTGCACAGAGAGTGGGGGTGTTTTTCCTATTGACTGCCTGCCGATCATATCACTTGGACATACGGCGCGGTGGCAAGGCGGCTCTACTGCGCTGGATCACGTACCTAGTATGCAGGGCCCGGACTTACCATTTGGCTTGACTGGGCTCAAGCCAATGGGCCCCGCCGAGATACATAGCTGAGTGTTCTCGGCTCGACTCGGCTCCGCTCAGGACTGTGAGAGGACCCGGGAGCCGCTGTAACAACCTATTCGGTGATCCATTGCAGTTTGCTACAGAAGTGACGTTCCGTCGCCGCCATCTTGCTACACCCCACGCTCGTCCACAGCAAGAATACACTAAGAAGAGGGAAAGCAGACATCTTGTTATACCCACCGGAGTTTTGCATTTTAGATGTATTTATAACATTAAAGTTAGTATAGTATAATTAGTAGAAATACAGGACTTGCAACTCCGTATGACTACTTGGATGTTGAATTTTAAAAGCAGTAAACCTGTGAGATGAGCAGAGTTGCCGCTGCTTTTAAAATTCAAGATCTAAGTCAGCCGGAGTTGTAAGTCCTGTATTTCACTATATAAACTCACTTTACTGTTTTATAAATATGTGTAAAATGCAAAACTCCGGTGGGTGTAACAAGATGTCCGCTTTCCCCCTTCTTAGTGTATCCTTTACTGTGGGGTGTAGCAAGATGGCAGCGACGGAACGTCACTTCCGTAGCAAACTGCGATGGGTCGCCGAATATGTCGTTACACCGCCGAGAGGACCTGAGAGCCACCGAGATGCACAGGACTCTGTATCTCAGCGGTGCCATTTTTAAACTTCAAGGCTGCAAATGACAAGGCTGCAAATGACACTGACAAGGCTGCATTGATGGGTATTTAAATGTAAGTTGTGTGTTTGTTTTTGTTTTTTGTTTTTTTTCCCTTTAAACTTCCCTCCTAAACTTTGTGTGTGTGTGTTTATACACCGATTTAAATACGGTAATGTACAGAAGGTAGGGCCTGAAAGTGACTCAAGCCCAGGGGCCCCAATCACCATCCTGCCCTGCTAGTATGAGATCCAGCCCTTTCGGGATGGGGCACTTCCGGTGCCCCGCTGTTGCTGTGATTATACACAGCCAGAGCTGATCGCCGGGTACCAGTCTCTCTCTCTCTCGATCTCTCTCGATCTCTCTCGATCGATCTCTCTCGATCGATCTCTCTCGATCGATCTCTCTCGATCGATCTCTCTCGATCGATCTCTCTCGAGCAAATGGAGGAGAGGGAAGGTCAGTGTATGCTATGAAGAGGGTGTAGGAGATGATCACCAGCACCGTGATGGAGAGCACTGTCTTTGGGGGTGCAGATCGAGAGGATGAGGAGGGTGCAGAAGAGTAAGGCTGAGTGAGCCACTCAACCAAATCTGGTGCGTCCTTTGACGTAATCGCACGCACCTTCTGCAATTTGCCACTATGGCTCAAGTCTGTTGCTCCTGCCCTACCCCTACCACCCCTGCCTTTGTCACTCTTTGTAGTTTCGCTGCAGAAGCGCTCAGCAGTCACAATGCTGCACAGTGGAAATGCACTATACTATGTTTTCTATATGTGCAAGTATTTTATACATGTATTAAATACCTATATACTGCACACCAAATAGTACACCTATACCAGTCCTTACAAGGACCTTTGTGGACCTAGTAGCTAGTGATTTGCAGACTGTCCCTCAGTCCCTACACTGATAAAGGACTGATAGGGCAGCAGCCAAGTATAATATTCTTTCTATATTTGGAAGAAAGTATATTATACGTGTACAACCCTATATACTGTACACCTATACCAGTCCTTAAAGGGACCTTTGTGGACCTAATAGTAATAGCTAGTGATTAAACTGACTGTCCCTGCTGCACACAGTGTCCTGTCCCTCCCTGCACTGACAAAAGACAGGCTGCTGCAATCACCAGCACAGCAGTGCACTGAACCCGATATACTGTACTACACCTATACCAGTCCATAAAAGGACTTTTGTGGATCTAATAGCTAGCGATTTGTGTCACTACAGTCTCTCCCTGCTCCACACAGCAACCTCTACCTATAGTGACATAAGAAAGAATGTAAAATGGCCGCCAGATCAGGTCTATTTATAAGGTAGGGGGAATGTCCAATTGTCCATGTGCTGTCATATCTCAATTGGCTGTCCTGTACCCCATGATGGATGTGTCATCATGGGTCAAAGTTCTTTCACACTGTAAACACATATGTCTGCCGGGCAAACAGCGGCAATAGTCCGCCGATCAGGCGAATCGCGAACACGCAAAATTTGCCGCGAAACGACCGCCGGGCGAACAGTTCGGCCATCCCTAGCAGGGACATGGATCAGTGCCTTCCCTTTAGTAAAAGCACCTCCCCCGCAGTACGCAAGCACTCCCTAGGCACACATTTAACCCTTTGATTGCCCCCCCGATGTTAACCCCTTCCTAGCCATTGTCGTTTTGGTGGGGTGTTTGTTTTTGTTTTTATTTATTTATTTTTTAGCACTGATCACTGTATTGGGGTCACTGGTTCCCAAAAATGTCAAGAGTGTCTGACTGTCCGCCACAATATCGCAGTCCCGCTATAAGTCACTGATCGCCGCCATTGGGCTCCTTGCACACTGGACTTAAACGTTTCACTTCTTTTATTTTTTATTTTTTATTTTGTGCCTCTATTAGCACTTCTGTGTGTTCTATTTGTCTTTGCACATTATTGACTACTACAGGTGTTTTCTGTCGGACGTTCAGAGGCAGGAAGAAAAAATAAATCTTCTCTCTCGTTTTCTGGAGAAGTTTAGGAGCTGTAAAAATTTCGGTCTCTCCTAAATGCCTCTTATCTCTTCTGAACGTCAAGTTTCAATGTGGTGTTTTGGGTTGGGTTTGTTTTGGGGGTCACTATACATAATTTCCTGGCTTTTCCAGCGATGTGTAGTGCAAAAAAAAAAAAAAAAAAATGCCTCCAAACGAAATGCTCTTAAACTCTCATAGACTCACCTAAACTTTGTACAATGTGCTTTTCAATTTGCGTCTTTTTATGCCTCGTTTTTTAAAGCTAAAAACTTTGATGTTTTTTTTTTCTGCTCCTAATGTGCATGGAGCCTGACTAGTAAAAAAAAAAAGTTAAATGAATGGCGCTGCATCTCGGCAACGCATTTCACGTGCGTTGCGGCAAAGCGTGTTACTGGAAAGCATTGGTGTGAATGGCGCCTTGGGGTTGCATGCACTTTTTTTTTTTAATTGCCTGCAGCAGTCTCTGCTCCACAGGAGCTTGCAATCTAATGTCTGAGCCGCAGTCGGACACGCGCTTGGGTGGGTTCCATTAATAGAATTTTATATTTACTTCTACTTTTATTTATATTCTTTATTGTCAGAGCCCTAGCCGGTTCCTCTGACCCCCCCCATCTCCTCTATGTAGTCCTTTGAAGGACGTCTGCACCAGTGAAGCGGGGAGTGCAGCAGCAAACTTCCTGTCAATGTGGTTTATGAGAAGTGGGGGGGGGGGGTGGGGGTGGGGGGGGTTGCTTAACCAACTTCCTTCCCTTTTCTTAACTGGCAGTCAGAGCAAACAGATTAAATAAATTTCTATTCCAAAAGACACACCGACAGCAACACGGTAAGAACCTTCACAAATAATACCTTTTTTATTGGGGGGGGTGAGGAGCACCTTGGCTCCAGCTTATACCTAGCAGCTACTACAAGACCCAGCATGCCCTGCCAGTCCTGACCAGCTCTGTAGACCCTCCACCTTAGATTGAGACTGCTTTAGGGGGGTGCCCAGCTTGGGGAACTCCGCCATGTTGGGGGGGGGGAGGGGGGGGAAGCTTGTGGAGGTCCTCTGTGGGGTCAGAAATGGATTGGAGAAGTTGGGAAGGAAAGGTCTCTCCATCCATCGCACAGACACCTGCCCTTTTATGTAAATAGAATTATTATTTTTTTTGTTTTAAACATTCCATAAACTGTTTAAATGTGTTTCTGATTGCAACTCCCCCCCCCCCCCCCTTTTTTTTTTTTTTGTCTGTGTGTTTTATGGGTTTTTAGGTAGTGCTTTTTGCATTTTGTAGATTTGCACTGCAGTCCATTTAACTTGGTTTCCTATGGAACACGTTCTGTAGTGCAAAAATTGCAAAAAAACACTAAAACTGTGATAGGTGTGAATCCTGCATGTCTGAGCATTTGAACAGGTCTTTGACTTGGTTGGACCAGAAGATGTATGGGGGGGAGGGGGGTCAGTCCGCTCAAAACTGTTTTAGGCCTGGTTCACACCTGTGCATTTTTAGTTTTGCAGAAACACCCTACAGTCCATGTAACACGGCTTCCTATGGACGTAGTTCACATCTGTGCATTTTATGGAAAGGGGCCAGGGATTTTATTTTTATTTTTCTGGTTTTGATTCCATAGACTTCAATGGATCAAAAAACATGTATTGAAAAAAACACAAAATCCACTTGGAATATGCAAACTGCCAGTTTCTGGTGTGTGTGCACGTGTGTTGGAGTCTAAAAGTGAGAACTTTCATCCTCCATCTATTCGCAGCAGTCATGGTAAGGGGCCTCAGAAGTACTGAGAACTATAAAAACACCCCCCCCAAAAAAAAAAATATATATATATATATATATATATATATATATATATATATATATATATATATATATATATAGTAATTATTTAAAATGTCTATTACTTAAAATTATTATTATTATTAAAATATCTATTATTAATATATATTTTTAAATAATATATATTTTAAATAATATTTAAAATGTATTATTATTTAAAATATCTATTATTAATATATATTTTAAATAATATATATTTTAAATAATATTTAAAATGTATTATTATTTAAAATATATTATTTAAAAAAAAATATAAATATATATATATATATATATATATATATATATATATATATATATATATATATATATATATATATATATATATATATATATATATAATGCTTTTAAAATATATTTTTTAAATAGGAAAAAAAAACAGTAGTCACTTTTAGCTTCTCATGTTGTAAGTGTGTTGTCATGTTGAGAGAAAAAAAATATAATTATTTTTATTATCATACTTCTCCTTTTGTTAGAAGAGAGAAAAAAAGTTGTTACAAAAAAATGCATAAGGCACTGAGACCTATACACTATTAGTATTATATCAGCAAAAGTACATTGTGAATACTGATATAGAAAACTCAGAAACACGTGGAAGCACTTCACAGGGTGAGTAACAATCAAGCCCATCTAGGGCTCTGGCTGTGTAGGGAAGTAGTGAGAGTACATCATACAAATACCAAGGTCATGAAAGGCAGCAAACTATATACTGTGTATGAGAAAAGGGTCATTGGCCTATAAGGCCACTAGGTACCTCTCTTGTGAGGTATACCTTTTTTTTTTTTTTTTTTTTTTTTTTTTAAATTACTGTAGAAAAAAATGTAATTTAAATTCAATATATTTCGATTTCAGGATTTATTTTTTAATTTGTTTTATTAAACAAAAAATAAAATAAACTAATATATTTATATATTTCAATGCTCACAGCAGATGAGTGTAGACGGACAATGAACTGTGTAGTAAGGGGCATCAATCTAGCACTAGCAGACCTGGCACCTTCCATGGTTCCCCCGAGTTGCCGGTGGTTACACACTGATTTATGCAGTTGGCAATAACTTTTTCTTTTGGGGGAATAAAATGAAAAAAAAAAAAAAAGTGTGAAAAGTTTGGAAGATTCTGCACAATGGCCATGAGAGTGATTCGTATTCATCGCAGGAGAACAGCTTTTGAGATGAGGTTTAGAGAAGCCTTAGATCAAACATCAAGAGCCTCATCAAAAGTCAGGAGTCAATGGCAAATATTCATTCCCTATTGTCACCAAAGTGGGTGGGCTCGGGGCACAGTGCTGTGCCCCAAGCCCACCCCTTTTTTTTTTTTTTAAGCCTATTGGAGCCCCAGGCTCTAATCACATGCTGCATGTAGATTAGGGGGCCGGACCCATGGATAGGAGGGTGGTGCCTCTGTGCCCTTCATTACAAGCCACAACTGGCAGGATCTGTAGGAGGAGTTCTGTCCTCCTCTCTTCTGGCAACTGCTGAGACAAGATGATATAAGGGGGGGGGGGGGGGGGGGGGGGGGGTCTGAAGCTACAGGAGAGGTGTGAGGGCCACATGAAATGTTTGACACGTGATCTATTCCTTTCCTCCCCAGCTTAACTGTCCCTGGCCCCGCCCCTTTTATTTATTGGCTTAGGACAAACAGGTGACTGGGGGAGGATTCTGTGTGTTGGCTCAAACTGCATGTTGTGCAATGGCTGCTTTGCTGCTTAGATTCCAGCAGCAGCCGAATCACCTGGACTGAAGGTCAGAGCCACTAAAAAATTGGGCAAGATGCTATAGTATGGATGGGGGGAGGGCCCACTGCTGGAGGGGTATGCATTGTGTGCGATGGCTAGGTGGGGTCCAGAATTCACAGGAGGAGGATGTCAGATGTCGGGTTTCAGTTCCTGCTGAGGTGTGAAGCTGTGATGAGCGTTTCTTTCACGCTGGGTGACAGATCTGAGTGTCTTGGCTCAGTTTGGCGGCTGATTTGCGGTCTCTGATTGGAGATCTGATGATGCAGATAGCGGGAACGTCTTGTGATGGTGTCAGTTGTGTGAATGGAGGGAGGATGTTCAGGCCACGCTGGGTGACCCTCGGTGTAATCCCCTCCTCCTCATCAGCCTCTAATAGGATCTGCCTTGGCCCAAGAGCTAATTAAAGGGCTCAGCGAATTCCCCGCTCACGAGGCAGCGCCAGTGCGCCCACCACCGCCGTCGCCCGCCATATTTACCAACTGTCACCACTCGGAACTCCCAATCTGCACACGGACTCCGGGTCACGTATGACAGTCGGGCAAATCGAGTTTCCAGAACCGTCCACAATGGTGGTCTATGAATGTTTGCCAGGACAGGTTCTCTCCCCCCCCCCCCCCCCAATAGACAACGGAAATTCTTACAATTAGGACTCATTGGGGTAAAACGAGAGTTAAAAGGAAGTTAAATATATACTATTTTTTTTCACTTCCCAGGTCACTTTTATGCTCATTCCTTTGATACGCAGATAAATGAAACGGATACAAGAGTAACAATGTATCCATCTCCCGTCTGATCAATTGTTTATAAACAATGTTACTTTGTTCTCTATCTTCTGTCTGATGTTTATAGACAATGTTACTTTGTATCTCTCCATCTCCCATCTAATCAGTGTTTATAAATGTTGTGCTTCCGGGTCTTCAGGGAGTTCCATCGGAGATCCGGTGACGTCATGCTTAGCTCCTCCCCCATATGTGGTACCGTAAATCAGAACTTCGACGCCACCGGACTCCGTGCCTCCTTCTGCTAATGAAGGGAAGGGGGGGGGAGGAGTCCGGTGACGTTGAAGTTCTGATTTACGTAACACGTATAGGGGAGGAGCTACGCATGACGTCACCCGCTGCTGCCCTACGTACTAACACGATTGTTGGCTTTTCATGCTGTTTATATCATCTCTATGAGTAGTTTTGTGTTTTGAACACAAAAATGAAATCTTATACTTAAGCGGTGAGCACTTCGATCTTTTCTTTCTACCCATGACCCGGCGTCCTTGCTGAGATCTAAGGGGACGTGAGAGAAGTTTATGGTCCGTGTTAACCCTTTTGATACCCGCTTGCATGACCACCTGTCTGCACAGGGGTCCATGCCATAAGGTGGGAGTGATTAGTTAGACCCGGAGGGGGAGGGATTGTCACCCTACTGTGGAAAGTGTGTCAGAGCTACAGTCTGAATGGAAAACATATTTGTGTGAACTGTTAAGTCAAGTCATGGATTGTGGAAACCAACTAGTGTCGGGTGATTGTATATAGTGTATACCACATTTACCACTGGCTAATGTAGAGTTGCACTGCAAGGGGAATAGCTAAAAGTAGTTGGATCTGTATGTGCATTATAATTGAAATTAGTCGATTAATCTATTTAAAAAAAAAAAAAAATCGATTAATCGAACACACAAATTTTGATCCTGTAACAGCCCTACTATGTATCTCTATCCGCTTGCTGATCTCATAACTTGGTTATATGGTGGCAGAGTGGCTCTCCTATACTAGGCATGTTATTCGGCACGTCTGGGTAGGGGGATGGGCACGTAGCTATGTCGTCATTAGACTATCAGCGGGTGCCAGCCAATGGGTGTTTGTAGGCACTCGCTGTTTGGCGAGGAGAGACACAAAACTGAGCTCTATGTAAACAATGCAGAGCTCTGTCCTGTCGGCGGGGAAGTTGTGCATTTTGTTTCCCTGCAAAGCACATCCCTTGGAGCCCTTTCACACTGAGCCGCAGCGGGCATTAGCGGTAAAGCGTCGCTAGTTTTAGCAGCGTTTTTTGGCCGATAGCGGGGAGCTTTTAACCCCAAGCGGCCAAAGGAAGGGTTAAATGCACCGCTGCTGAAGCGCCTTTCTGGTGCTTCGGCAGCGCTGCCCATTCATTTCAATGGGTGTATATACCGCTCCTCCCCCGCCCCAAAGATACTGCTTGCAGGACTTTTTCTAACATCCTGGAAGCGCACCTCCCTGGTGCGAAAAGCACTCGCTGGAGCTGCAGGGTAGGCATTTCTCAAGCACTTTACAGGTGAGATATATAGAGATATAGATATAGATATAGATATAGATATAGATATATTCCAAAAGGGAAAAAATTTCTCCAGTGTGAAAGCAGTACACATTAGCACTGGCTAGGCACATAGTTAACCCTTTGATCATCCTAGATGTTTAACCCCCTTCCCAGCCAGGGTCCTTCCAGTACAGTGACAGTGCATCATTTTTAGCACTGATCACAATTTGTAGCACTGGTTCCAGAAACTAAGTGTCACTTAGTGTCAAATTGTCCACCGCAATATCGCAGTAGAAGTCGCCGATCACTGTCATTGCTTGTATAACAAAAAACAAAATAAAAATATTATTACTATTATATATCCCATAGTTGGCAGACACTCTAACTTTTGCCAAAACCAATCAATATACCCTTATTGGGAGCCTTTTACATGGTTTTTGGTTAAAAAAAATGTTTTTATTTATAGCACAAAAAATAAGAGGTGATCAAATACCACCAAAAGAAAGCTCTATTTGTGGGGGAAAAGGGACATCAATTTTATTTGATTACAGTGCTGCATGACTGCCACTTGTCCAATTAAAGTAACGCAATGCATTATCGCAAAAAAAAATGGCCTGGTCAGAAAGGGGAGTAAATCTTCCGGAGGTCAAGTAAGTGGTTATCTGCTGTCTGATTGATGTTTTATAAACAATGTTACTTTGTATCTCCCTATCTCCTGTCTGATCAATGTTACTTCTTCATTGAAGATGTACAGTATATAGTTTTTGTGTATGACATCACACATGAGCAGATGAAATCTTCCACCTCGTCTGCTGAGGAGTGACAGGAAGACGCAGAGCTGACTTTTTATACGACTTTCATGTGTCGGTCTGATCCGTGGTCCCCGTATTTCCTTTTAAGGTGTTTTTGCGATCTGTGTCAGTCAGACAGTGGTGAAGGTGTACACGTTACATGGAGGAGGGCGAAGTCTTCCATCAAGTCTGACCTCCTCCTCTATTTATATATATATATATATATATATATATAATATATATATATATATATATATATATATATATATATATATATATATACTACCAAAAGAAGGCTCTATTTTTTTTTTATTTTCTGCTATAAAACATCCAAGGAAAAAAACAAAGAAACGAATTAATATATATATATATATACAATTCGTTTCTTTGTTTTTTTTTTTTTTTTTTGGATGTTTTATAGCAGAAAATAAAAAAAATAGAGCCTTCTTTTGGTAGTATTTATATATATATATATATATATTTATTTTTTATAGATAGATTCTCTGCTGGACGTCTGTTCCAAGCATCAGCATTTTTCTTTCCCTCCTCCCTAGTTGGAGGCAGTGCTGGCTTTATAAGTGGGCAAAAGGTGCAACTGCCCTGGGCCCCCTGGCAGAAGAGCCCCCCCCCCCCCCCCCAACTATAAAAAAAAAAAAAAAAAAAAACATAAAATTGTGTAAGATAATAAATAAAATGATACAAAATGTAAAACACCAAAAATTACTTTTTTATTAAATGTATCTTGGGAAGTAAATAAAAGAAACGTTGGCATCTCGAGTGCACATATTGGGCACAAGGGTACACGGTGCTTGCACTCCTAGTGCCAGTTCACACAGGGGGCAACCTTTCGGGTCACCATACAAGTCGCACTCCATGCACTGCAATGGAACCGTTCTAATAGGAGCGACTCAAGTTGCACAGACTTAAAAAAAAATAAAAAAATAAAGTTCTTGCACTACTTTTGGGCGACTTCAGAGCGGCTTGCATTGACTTCTATACAGAAGTCATTTTGCAAGCCACATTGAAGTCGCGCTGTAGAGGCTGGCTTCAGAGTCGGAGAACTTGGAAGCCACCCCTGTGTGAACCGGTGTGAATATATGATGTATAAATATTTTTTTTATTTATACAACTTATAATAGGACTGTGCAGTGGGAACTAACTGCCGCTGACCTCACCAGTGACACTAATTCAGTGATCAGTGCTAATAATATAAACTTTCACTGTACCAATGACACTGGTTGGGAAGGGGTTAATATCTAGGGGCGATCGAGGGGTAAATGTGTGCCTAACTATGTGTAATGTGTTCTTGGCGATCTTTGTTTATTATCCCTGCTTTTGCAGGGCTAGGAAACGGAGAGCTCATTCCCTCTGTACAGAGCTGTGTTGATTGTTAACACAGAGCTCTGGGCTGTGATTGGACGCAGCTGATCAGCAGGCCCCCCGGCCATAAAAATTAAATCAGCCGGGACTTGCTGACAGACTCCCTCTGAGTACAATCACAGCGGGTCCCAGTGGCTGATTGGCCTCTGGATTGCTTTTTAGAAGCAGCAGAAAGTGTAGTTCCCCAAAGGGGTTGTAAAGCTTCGTGTTTTTTATTTTCAACTCCATTTCATCCTCTGCATTAAGGTGAAAAAACATCTTGCATTCTCCGACCCCCACCCCCCAAGCCCCCGTTTTTACT
Organism: Lithobates pipiens; assembly: GCF_037356315.1. Classification (NCBI taxonomy): domain Eukaryota; kingdom Metazoa; phylum Chordata; class Amphibia; order Anura; family Ranidae; genus Lithobates; species Lithobates pipiens. The sequence goes on along the minus strand of NW_027507878.1, from coordinate 1,113,007 downwards.
AACCTGAGCCCTGAATCTTCATGGGCGTGATCCCGCGTTGCTGTCCCCCCTCCTGTGGGCTCTTCATTGGATGAGTGATAGTAGCACAGCCATTGGCTCCCGCAGCTGTCAATCAAATCGATGGCTGCCAACTGTATCACACGGGAGCACGCCCGCAAGCTAACCCCCTTGGGAGAGTGCTTCCCAGAGGGGGGTTAGCTCTTGCGGGGAGGAGCCGAGACAACCGCCGAGGGACCCCCGTAAGACGAGGATCGGGGGCCACTCTGTGCAAAACAAACCGCACAGTGGAGGTAATTATGACATGTATGTTTAAAAAAAAAAAAAAAAAAAAACTGAACCTATACAACCCCTTTAAGTTCCTGCACTTTCTCCTGAGATGTTTTATCTCTCCAGACCTGTCACCATTTGTGTTCCCCATCTGTAGACGTGTTCTATCTTATCAATATCTCTTTGTAAGTGAGATTTCCAAGTAAATGCATATTTTTGGTTGCGCTCCCTTGTGCTTTGATTGTAGAATAGAGGTAAATGCCATACCAACCCCATAATATTTCATTACTGTTCTAGAACAGCCCAGGCCTCTGAGGCGGCTCTCCGGGAGTTTGCAGGGCTTGCAGCAGATAATCGGTCCGTTACCACAAGGCCGGTGGAGCTTCATAATGTAAACACACCCCACTGGGGGCACATTCACAACAGAGCATTGTCCCGCACGTGGCACTCATTGTCCGATGTCCAGGGCTCACCTGTAATAGGATTGCACACAGATTATCCCCAGATAATTGTCACGAGCAGTTAATTACCCCGGACTGAGCCGCTGTGCCTGGCATGACGTTCATGATTACCCAGACAAAGTGCTCCGTACTAGTGATGGCCGAACGGTTCGCCCGGCGGTCGTTTCGCGGCGAATTTCCGACTTTCGCCGTCCGCGGGTTCGAACGCCTTTTTCCGTCGTTCGCCCCGGCGGACTTACGTGTTTAATGTATACAAGAACTTTAACCTTTCGTGACACGTTTATCATGTGTTACAGGACAACCAATTGAGACATGACAGCTCATGGACACTTGGACATTCCCCCTAACCTATAAATACACCCGATCCGGTGGCCATTTTACATTCTTTCTTCTGTCACTGTAGGGAAAGGATCCTGTGTGGAGTAGGGACAGAGAAAACGCTAGCTATTTGGTACACAAAAGTTCTTTTCAGGACTGGTATAGGTGTTAGGTCAGCAGCCTGAGTTTCTTTTGTCAGTTTAGATAAAGGGACAGAGCGCTGTATGCTGCTATTTTAGGGACAGCTCAGCCAGATTAGTCTTTCTTCATCATCATCATCATCATCATCATTAGCTGTTACTATCAGGTCCACAAAAGAGCTGTTCCAGCTAATCGTTCCAGCCTACTCTTTTTTGCCAATTTGTATAGGGACAGGCAGGAAGCAGTGTGTCAGGCAGTGAGGATAATTTTAAAGACTTGCTGTTACTATTAGTTCCACAAAGGTTCTTTTCAGGACTGGTATCAGTGGTACGGTAATAGGCTTGTACACGTATAATATTCTTTCTTCCAAATATAGAAAGAATATTATACTTGACTGCTGCCCTTCTGCTGCAGTCTGCTAATCATTCACAACTCACTTGTTCCACAAAGCTCTTTATCAGGACTGGTAACTTGGTCTGTCTAGGGTGCTACGGTACATAGGCTTGGGTGCGGTACAGTCTGCTGTTCTGTAAGGACCGCTATCGGTCCACAATAGATAGGGTTGCCGTGCACTACTGCTGACCGCTGCCCTATACTGCAGCAGTCCTTCAGCGGTATAGGGACTGACGCACAGTCTGCTAAACACTAATACACAACCTGCTTGGTCCACAAAAGTTCTTATAAGGACTGGTAACTTGGTATAGGGTGCTACGGTACATAGGCCTGAGTGCGTTACAGTCTGCTGTTCTGTAAGGACCGCTATCGGTCCACAATACATAGGGTTGACGTGCACTACTGCTGACCGCTGCCCTATACTGCAGCAGTCCTTCATTGGTATAGGGACTGACGCACAGTCTGCTAAACACTAATACACAACCTGCTTGGTCCACAAAAGTTCTTATAAGGACTGGTAACTTGGTATAGGGTGCTACGGTACATAGGCCTGAGTGCGTTACAGTCTGCTGTTCTGTAAGGACCGCTATCGGTCCACAATACATAGGGTTGACGTGCACTACTGCTGACCGCTGCCCTATACTGCAGCAGTCCTTCAGCGGTATAGGGACTGACGCACAGTCTGCTAAACACTAACACACAACCTGCTTGGTCCACAAAAGTTCTTATAAGGACTGGTAACTTGGTATAGGGTGCTACGGTACATAGGCCTGAGTGCAGTACAGTCTGCTGTTCTGTAAGGACTGCTATCGGTCCACAATACATAGGGTTGCCGTGCACTACTGCTGACCGCTGCCCTATACTGCAGCAGTCCTTCAGCGGTATAGGGACTGACGCACAGTCTGCTAAACACTAATACACAACCTGCTTGGTCCACAAAAGTTCTTATAAGGACTGGTAACTTGGTATAGGGTGCTACGGTACATAGGCCTGAGTGCAGTACAGTCTGCTGTTCTGTAAGGACCGCTATCGGTCCACAATACATAGGGTTGCCGTGCACTACTGCTGACCGCTGCCCTATACTGCAGCAGTCCTTCATTGGTATAGGGACTGACGTACAGTCTGCTAATCACTAACACACAACCTGCTTGGTCCACAAAAGTTCTTATAAGGACTGGTAACTTGGTATAGGGTGCTACGGTACATAGGCCTGAGTGCAGTACAGTCTGCTGTTCTGTAAGGACCGCTATCGGTCCACAATACATAGGGTTGCCGTGCACTACTGCTGACCGCTGCCCTATACTGCAGCAGTCCTTCATTGGTATAGGGACTGACGTACAGTCTGCTAATCACTAACACACAACCTGCTTGGTCCACAAAAGTTCTTATAAGGACTGGTAACTTGGTATAGGGTGCTACGGTACATAGGCCTGAGTGCAGTACAGTCTGCTGTTCTGTAAGGACCGCTATCGGTCCACAATACATAGGGTTGCCGTGCACTACTGCTGACCGCTGCCCTATACTGCAGCAGTCCTTCAGCGGTATAGGGACTGACGCACAGTCTGCTAAACACTAACACACAACCTGCTTGGTCCACAAAAGTTCTTATAAGGACTGGTAACTTGGTATAGGGTGCTACGGTACATAGGCCTGAGTGCAGTACAGTCTGCTGTTCTGTAAGGACCGCTATCGGTCCACAATACATAGGGTTGCCGTGCACTACTGCTGACCGCTGCCCTATACTGCAGCAGTCCTTCATTGGTATAGGGACTGACGTACAGTCTGCTAATCACTAACACACAACCTGCTTGGTCCACAAAAGTTCTTATAAGGACTGGTAACTTGGTATAGGGTGCTACGGTACATAGGCCTGAGTGCAGTACAGTCTGCTGTTCTGTAAGGACCGCTATCGGTCCACAATACATAGGGTTGCCGTGCACTACTGCTGACCGCTGCCCTATACTGCAGCAGTCCTTCAGCGGTATAGGGACTGACGCACAGTCTGCTAAACACTAACACACAACCTGCTTGGTCCACAAAAGTTCTTATAAGGACTGGTAACTTGGTATAGGGTGCTACGGTACATAGGCCTGAGTGCAGTACAGTCTGCTGTTCTGTAAGGACTGCTATCGGTCCACAATACATAGGGTTGCCGTGCACTACTGCTGACCGCTGCCCTATACTGCAGCAGTCCTTCATTGGTATAGGGACTGACGTACAGTCTGCTAATCACTAACACACAACCTGCTTGGTCCACAAAAGTTCTTATAAGGACTGGTAACTTGGTATAGGGTGCTACGGTACATAGGCCTGAGTGCAGTACAGTCTGCTGTTCTGTAAGGACCGCTATCGGTCCACAATACATAGGGTTGCCGTGCACTACTGCTGACCGCTGCCCTATACTGCAGCAGTCCTTCATTGGTATAGGGACTGACGTACAGTCTGCTAATCACTAACACACAACCTGCTTGGTCCACAAAAGTTCTTATAAGGACTGGTAACTTGGTATAGGGTGCTACGGTACATAGGCCTGAGTGCAGTACAGTCTGCTGTTCTGTAAGGACCGCTATCGGTCCACAATACATAGGGTTGACGTGCACTACTGCTGACCGCTGCCCTATACTGCAGCAGTCCTTCATTGGTATAGGGACTGACGTACAGTCTGCTAATCACTAACACACAACCTGCTTGGTCCACAAAAGTTCTTATAAGGACTGGTAACTTGGTATAGGGTGCTACGGTACATAGGCCTGAGTGCAGTACAGTCTGCTGTTCTGTAAGGACCGCTATCGGTCCACAATACATAGGGTTGCCGTGCACTACTGCTGACCGCTGCCCTATACTGCAGCAGTCCTTCATTGGTATAGGGACTGACGTACAGTCTGCTAATCACTAACACACAACCTGCTTGGTCCACAAAAGTTTTTATAAGGACTGGTAACTTGGTATAGGGTGCTACGGTACATAGGCCTGAGTGCAGTACAGTCTGCTGTTCTGTAAGGACCGCTATCGGTCCACAATACATAGGGTTGACGTGCACTACTGCTGACCGCTGCCCTATACTGCAGCAGTCCTTCAGCGGTATAGGGACTAAGAGTTTTGTCACAGGGTGATTTAAAAAATGACAGGCAGAGGAAGAGGCAGGCCCTTCCGCAGGGGTGGTAGGGGTAGGGCAGGAGCAACAGCCTTGAGCCAAAGTGGGAAGTTGCAGAAGGTGCGTTCAATTACTTTAAAGGACGCACCAGACTTGGTTGAGTGGCTCACTCAGCCTTATTCTTCTGCACCCTCCTCATCCTCTCGATCTGCACCCTCTTCTTCACTCTCTGCTATGTGCACCCCCAAAGACACTACCACCAACAACACCACCACCACCACATACCTTCCGCTTGAGTGCAAATGGGGGCCTTCATGCTCCAGTGTTTTAATAGGGACCCCCGTATAAAAAGCATGAGGGTCAAGGACCAGTACTGGGTGGCAACGTACTTAGATCCCCGGTACAAACACAAAATGGCGGAAATGTTACCGCCGTCGCAGAGGGCTGTCAGAATGCAGCACTTCCAGGCCTTGCTTCGAGAAATGCTGCATTCTGCTTTTGCGTGCGCTGGCAGAGGAGCAATTCCCACTCCCAGAGAAGGATTTGCGGGTACCAATCCAACAGCGCCTGCAAGAAGAGGCCGGTTTGAAGATGTGTTGGTGACTTCGGATATGAGGTCATTCTTTCAGCCGACCCATCGACAGGTGTCATCCGGATCCAGCATCAGGGAACGCCTAGACCGTCAGGTGTCCGACTACATTGGGTTAACGGCCGATGTGGACGCTCTGAGGAGTGATGAACCCCTAGACTACTGGGTGGGCAGGCTTGACCTCTGGCCAGAGCTTGCCCAATTTGCAATCGAACTGTTGGCTTGCCCCTCATCCAGTGTCCTGTCCGAAAGGACGTTCAGCGCAGCAGGGGGGATTGTGACCGATAAGCGTACTCGCCTAGCTCACGACAGTGTTAACTACCTCACATTTCTAAAAATGAATGAGGCATGGATCTCGGAGGAATTCAACACATGTGATCAGTAGACCATGTATATGTCTATAAACAATTTTTGGAATCAAGCACACAGACCTTCTTAATTCATTTGGCTCACTTCCCTGACCCAAAAAAGCACACCGTACTATATGCCCCTACCCTCCTCTTTGAAGAGATTGAGCGGTGTCATATTTCTACTGGGGCTGCTTATTATGAGGGGTTCCCACCATCCCTGTGCTGTGCTGACTTCCTCCTGGGTGTTCTTATTATGAGGGGCTCCCACCATCCCTGTGCTGTGCTGACTTCCTCCTGGGGGTTCTTATTATGAGGGGCTCCCACCATCCCTGTGCTGTGCTGACTTCCTCCTGGGGGTTCTTATTATGAGGGGATCACACCATCCCTGTGCTGTGCTGACTTCCTCCTGGGGCTGCTTACGGTGCTGCTGTCAGCGCTGTATGTCACGGAGCTGCTGTCAGCGCTGTATGTCACGGAGCTGCTGTCAGCGCTGTATGTCACGGAGCTGCTGTCAGCGCTGTATGTCACGGAGCTGCTGTCAGCGCTGTATGTCACGGAGCTGCTGTCAGCGCTGTATGTCACGGAGCTGCTGTCAGCGCTGTATGTCACGGAGCTGCTGTCAGCGCTGTATGTCACGGTGCTGCTGTCAGCGCTGTATGTCACGGAGCTGCTGTCAGCGCTGTATGTCACGGAGCTGCTGTCAGTGCTGTATGTCACGGAGCTGCTGTCAGCGCTGTATGTCACGGAGCTGCTGTCAGCGCTGTATGTCACGGAGCTGCTGTCAGTGCTGTATGTCACGGAGCTGCTGTCAGCGCTGTATGTCACGGAGCTGCTGTCAGCGCTGTATGTCACGGAGCTGCTGTCAGCGCTGTATGTCACGGTGCTGCTGTCAGCGCTGTATGTCACGGAGCTGCTGTCAGCGCTGTATGTCACGGAGCTGCTGTCAGTGCTGTATGTCACGGAGCTGCTGTCAGCGCTGTATGTCACGGAGCTGCTGTCAGCGCTGTATGTCACGGTGCTGCTGTCAGCGCTGTATGTCACGGTGCTGCTGTCAGCGCTGTATGTCACGGAGCTGCTGTCAGCGCTGTATGTCACGGAGCTGCTGTCAGCGCTGTATGTCACGGAGCTGCTGTCAGCGCTGTATGTCACGGAGCTGCTGTCAGCGCTGTATGTCACGGAGCTGCTGTCAGCGCTGTATGTCACGGTGCTGATGTCAGTGCTCTGTATTACGGTGCTGCTGTCAGTGCTCTGTATCTCCTGCACCCTCTTGTTTGCCTACCCTGGTCCCTGACCTTCCCTCTCCTCCATTGCCTTCATTAGCTCCATAGTCCTGAATTGTCAGAACAATTTCCCAAATAAAAAAAAAATGCTTGTAGTTATCGATCCCAAATTCACCTCATACATGTATTATGCTATTGTCCAGGTGGTGGGACTACGTGCTACCCCCTAATAATTACCCCGTGGCCGCAAATTCGACCTAAAGGTTTGCGAAATTCGCCTCCCATTGAAGTCAATGGAGCCCGCGGCGAACGGTCGTTTTCGCGAACGTTTGTGTCCGTTCGCGTTTCGCGTTCGCGAAACGTCCCGTCGGAAGTTCGTCCATCACTACTCCGTACATTGCATGCCTCAACTTGTGTTTGGTAAACCTTTGTCTACTCTAGACAGATGGATAAAGAGAACCTGTCTTAGATGTGTGACATCCATGAAATGTCCAGAGCTCCTCAGTCCACCCAATAGTCTTCATGGATGTCACCCGTCTAAGACAGGTTCTCTTGATCAGCCCTGTCCTCAGGGCCCAAAAACAGGCCAGGTTTTATGTATTACCTTTGGGGGGAGATGCAGACTAGAATACGGTAATCACTGAGCAGCAAATTATATCACCTGTGATCAGGGCTGAACTGGGACAAAAATGTGGCCCTGGACTTGATCTAGACCAGCCCAGGGCACAACACATCAGGGTGCAGAGCCCAGCACATCAGGGCAGGGTGCAGAGCCCAGCACAACGCAGAAGGCACATAGCACATTAGGGATCAGAGCACATAGCGCATCAGGGCACGGGTACATGGCACAACGGGGCACATTATGGGGCACATCACCAGGGCACATGGCACATTATGGGATTGTTTACTAGCCTGGCCAGCATGCAGGAAGCTTCTGTCTGTAGTAAGTTCTCTCTCATGCCACGCAGTGCTGCTCGCTCCCTGGCAGCCCCTCCTCTCTTCTCGTCTATCCCCATTGGCTTGTGACCAGAGGCGTAACTAGAAACCTCAGGGCCCCGGTGCAAGAAATCAGGAAGGGCCCCCCCCCCCCCCGAAAAGCATGATTTTGATACTATATTTTTTTTCCACTGTACAACAAAGTAAAACATTTCTGTGCAGCCTGTGTCCTGAGTGAAACCTGTGTCACCAGTGTAGTGGTGGTACTGGAGGGGGGTGGCGGTGGTACTGGAGGGGGGATGGTGGTACTGGAGGTGGGTGGTGGCGGTGGTACTAGAGAGGGGTGGCGGTGGTACTGGGGTTGGGTGGTGGTGGCGGTGGTACTGGAGGTGGGTGGTGGTGGCGGTGGTACTGGAGGTGGGTGGTGGTGGTACTGGAGGAGGGTGGCGATGGTACTGGAGAGGGGTGGCGGTGGTACTGGGGGGGGGGGGTGGTGGTCCTGGAGGTGGGTGGCGGTGGTACTGAAGGTGGGTGGCACGGTGGTGGTACTGGAGGAGGGGTGGCGGTGGTACTGGACATCAGGATCCCCAGATACCCCCCCCCCCCTTACTTTAGGGTCCCTAGACAGTCGCCCCCCCCCCCCCTTAAAGAGGTTTCTCTGTACCTTGCTGGACTCCGCTGTGCACCTTGGGCCCCCAGCAGATCTCTGTACCCCCCCCCGCACCTGGGGGGAGGCAGCGATCAGCAGCTCTATGATGTTGATGGGCGGCGGGATCTTCCTGAGTCTATACACAGGGGTCAGCACGGCTGTGAGTGGAGAGCGTGTCTCATGTAACAGCAGCACAGAGACACCGGGAGTGAAGTTTAATTTTCCCTCGTCCTCTCTCGCACGGGACACAAAACACACAGCTGATCTGCTCCCACTTCGGCCCCCCCTCCCCTCCTCTCCTCTCCTGTGTTCTCTGCGGGAAATGTGAGCTTCTTAGCTTCACACCTGAATGCCGTGGAGAACACAGGAGAGGAGGGGAGGGGAGGGGGGCCGAAGGGGGAGCAGATCAGCTGTGTGTTTTGTGTCCCGTGCGAGAGAGGACGAGGGAAAATTAAACTTCACTCCCGGTGTCTCTGTGCTGCTGTTACATGAGACACGCTCTCCACTCACAGCCCTGTGGATAGCAACCACGCCGGGTCCCCCCCACAGTGATGGAATTCCAGGGCCCAGTCGCAACTGCGACTGTTGCAACCCTGATAATTCCGCCAGTGCTTGTGACATCACCTGGGATAGAAGAGAGGAGGGGCCACCGGGGAGCGAGCAGCGCTGCGTGACATGAGAGAGAACTTGGCCAGTCCATCCCCGCCTGTGATGTATTTCAGTTATCTTGCAAACCTGGCATGTTAGTAGGCCCTGAGGAAAGGGTTGATGACCACTGGTCTACTAGAGAAGAGAACCTGTCTTGGATGTGCGACAGCCATGAGGACTATTGGGTGGACTGGGCAGCTCTGGACATTTCATGGATGTCACACATCTAAGACGGGTTCTCTTTATCTACTAAAGAGAAGCTGTCTTGGATGTGTGACATCCATGAAATGTCCAGCGCTCCCCAGTCCACCCAATAGTCCTCATGGTCAGGGCAGGTGCAAGGATTTTTGACACCCTAAGCGAAACCAAAGTCCGACGGATTCAAACGTGATGACGTACGACCGGACTAGAATAAGGAAGTTTATAGCGCGTAGCCAATAGCCGCCCTAGCGTCGGTTTTTGTCCATCGGACTAGCATACACACGAACGTTTTTTTCGGTCCGGTGGAAAAATTTTAAAACATGTTCTATTTCTAAAGTCCACTGGATTTTTGGCAAGCAAAGGTCCGATGGAGCCCCACACACGATCGAATTGTCCAACGGACTCGTTCCATCGGACCTT
>NW_027507878.1:1011548-1098120 GCF_037356315.1 Lithobates pipiens | reverse complement strand
AAACAAAAAATTAGGGACTATTTCAAATGTTTTCTATTGCCTCCTCACTGCCTGTTTTACCCCCTCATGCTTGTGGAGCACTTGCAGAACAGCGATTATTCCATTGGATGGGTATTCATCGGTGAGGTTTTCTACCATGGGATTTGGGGTGTACGTGTGCCCCCCCCCCCCCCCCCCCCGCTCTCAATAAAGGAACCTGCAATAAAGGGACAAGATGAGCCGAGTCCTATCCGAGGAAACACTCCGTGCATTCCCAGTACACTGAGCTGACTCTGCAATCAGGATGTGCGGTCTGCTACAGGAAGAGCGGAGGGGACATTTCACAACTCTTCCTGCAAAATGCTACATTGTATGTTCTCTACATTGTATGTTCTCTACATCGCTCTGCTACACCCATGGAGACATTGTTATATCATCGTTGCACCCGTGGAGACATTGGGGTTAATTTTACTAAAACTGGAGAGTACAGAATCTGGTGCAGCTGTGCATAGAAATCTGGAAATACAAAGAGCTGCGCCAACAGGGAAATAATTTATACCCAACTACCCAGAATAAAAAGAAATTTTAAAGATTATAAATGGTTGATACATTCAAAATAAAAAAATAAAAAATATCAACCATTTATAATCTTTAAAATTTTATTTTTATTCTGGGTAGTTGGGTATAAATTATTTCCCTGTTGGCGCAGCTCTTTGTATCTCACTTACTGCTGCTGCCTTCTTTATAGATTATTGCACCCTTTTTTTTTTTTTCCCCCTTTTTCTTGTTTGTTTAGCGGTCTCACTCAAGCGCAGTTTATTTTTCCTTTGTGCATAGAAATCAGCTTCCAGGTTTTTTATTTTTTTGGCAAAGCTTAAAGTGGAGGAAACTCCCTTCCTTCCTTGTATAATGTTTACTTATAGGTAAGGCTGACCTATAGGCAGAGCTGATGCTACCATTAGGCCCCTGCCTAGGGCACACTGCCACCTAGGGCGCTGCCCCAGGCAGTTCCACATATCAATCCTAGAGCCGCCTTCCCTCCCAGCCACTCACCGCAGCTGAAGTCAGCCCAAAGCCCCACTTGCTGCCTGTCGTTGCCCGCCAGCGTGGGGGTGGGGGTCTTGGCGTGGCCGGTCTGCAGGACTGTACCGGAGGGGGGAGAGGGAATGTCAGCTATACGGGAGGCCATGCAGCCGCTGCAAGCTGACATGGAGGATTTCAGGCGCAGGTACGGCGAGGTGGCTGATGGATGTGCTGCACCTGGCGGGGTCCCTCTCCCGGACCTTCACTAACCTGCAAAGTGAGAACCTGAGTCGGCGGGGGGGGGGGGAGAGGGGCAGGTGAACAAACATGGCTGCCGGTGAAATTGCGGTGGGACTGAGCAGGGACGGACAGACCGGGTACTTCAGCCATGTGCTGCCTGCTGTGTCCAGCATGGCGGCTCAGGTCAGTTTAATGAGGGGGCAACAATCATCACAGTGTAGGTGTAGGGTTAAAGGGGGGGGGGGCATTATATGCAGGGGGGCAGTGTGTAAAGTTTTATTTTGGGGGGGGGGGGCAGTAGCTGGTATTCCTATGGTGCAAAATAGTCTAGCACCGACCCGGCCTATAGGTACAGTAGATATCTCCTAAACGTGCGCCGTTTAGAAGATTTTTACTATGGCTGCAGCTGGTGACGTCACCGACGCATGGCATACCGTGCCATTCCTTCAGAGCCGTGCCGTAAGCAGTGACTCCGTGTGCACCCGCAGGAGTGCCGCCATCGCTGGCTCAGCCATTCATATCTTCAAAGCCCGCAAACCCAGAAGGAAGAGCGGGTGAAGATGGAAGCGCCTTCAGTGGTGACGGCGTGCCGCTGGGAGGCTTCATTTCAGGCAAGTCTCTCCTCATGTGCTAGTATGCGATGCGCCCCACACATTATGACCGAACTACTTGCCGACTGATATACAAGGCGGCTCGGCTGCGAACCAATATACCCGTACCTTCGTCCATACATGTGATTGTGTGGGCGTGCGCCGGCCACCCGCAATCACTCCTCACAGAGGCAGAACGGGGATCTGCCAATGTAAACCAGGCTGATCACCGTTTTGCCAGGGGAGGAGAGAGCGAGATTTACTGTTCCTAGTGATCTGAAACATCCCTCTCCCTGTTAGTCCTTGCGCCGCCCCCCCCCCCCCCCCCCCAGTAAGAACGCACCTCCCTAGGAAACACTTAACCCCCTTGATCACCCCCTAGTGTTAACCCCTTTCCTGACTGTTTGTTTATACAGTGACGGTGCATTTTTCTAGCACTGATCACTGTATTGGTGTCACTGGTTTCCAAAAAGTGTCAAATGGTGTCAGATTTGTCCGCCGCAGTCCAGCTAAAAATCGCAGATTGCCACCATTACCAGCAAAATAATAAAAAAATTCAAGTCCCTAAATCGATCCCCTATTTTGTAGATGCGATAACTTTTGCTTAAACTAATCCAATATGTGCTAATTTTTTGTTTAAAAAAAAAAAAAATGTAGGAGAATACAATTTTTGAAAACCATTTATCTTCCTTCCACTTCACAATTATGTGACACTTTGTGTTGTTCTATCACATAAAATCCCAATAAAATACAATTGTTTTTGGTTGTAACATGAGAAAATGTGGGGAATTTCAAGGGGTATGAATACTTTTTTAAAGAGGAAGTAAACCCCTTCAGACCACTTTGACCTACAGGTAAGCCTAGTTGAAGGCTTACCTGTAGGTCCAAGCAATATCTCCTAAACCTATATGGTTTAGGAGATATTTGCCCGAAAATGGGCACTGCTGTCTACGGCGCATGCGCCGTAGACAGCGGCGCACAGGCGCACTAAATGTGGCAAGTCCAAGAATGGATTTGCCTAATTTGTCGACTCCCGTGCGCATGCGCGGGAGTGACGTCATCGCGGCTTCGCCGAATGTCAGCGGCGGAGCTGCGAGACGCGACTCCCGTGCGCAAGCGCGGGAGTGACGTCATCGCGGCTTCGCCGCTGTCATTGGTCGGAGCTGCGAGACGCCACCAGCAAGATGGATGCGGCGGACTACAGGGATCAGCGGCGACTTCGCTGGCTCCTGTGTCAGGTAAGTGACACATAATGAGCTACTATGCGATGCGATGCGATGCGATGCATAGTAGTCCATTATGCTTTACCTTTGCAGGGAAAAAAAGAGGAAGTAACACCCATCAGGGTTTACTTCCTCTTTAACCACTTGCCGACCGCCTAACGCCGATCTACGTCATCAGAATGGCACGGGCAGGCATAAGCACGTAGATGTACGTGTTTTGCCTCCCGCGGGTCGGGGGCCCGATCGGGCCCCCGCCCGGTGCCTGCGGCGGTCGGTTTTCGTTCGGGAGCGATCCCGGACGAGGGGACGGCCATTCATTCATGGCCACCCCCTCGCGATCGCTCCCGACGAATGGAAATCCCCGGTGACATCACTTCCTCTCCTGTAATGTAAACACAGGAGAGGAAGTGATGTATTCTCTCCTCCGTGTCGGTATTTTTCGTTCCGACACGGAGGAGAGCGGATCAGTGAGTTGCACCAACACATCCCACACACAGTAGAACATGCCAGGCACACTCACACCCCCCCTTTACCCCCCGATCACCCCCCCAATTACCCCTGCCCCCCAGTCACAGTGACACCAATGTCATTTTTTTTTTTTTTTTTTTTTTTTTTTGCATTGGTGTCATTTGTGACTGTAATAACTGTTAGGGCAGTTAGGGTTAGCCCCCTTTAGTTCTAATGTACCCCCCTAACCCCCCCAATAAAGGTTTAACCCCATGATCACCCCCCGTCGCCAGTGTCACTAAGGCTGGGTTCACATTGCAGCGGTTTATGAGAACGAATGTGATTCGCACCGCACTGCAGTGCAAATCACATCCGATCTCTGTGCGATTCGAGTTCAGCCATTCGCCGCACCCGCCGCACCCGCCACACCCGCCGCACCCGCCGCAAATTCGCACGGGACCCTTTTTTGGCCCGCAGCAGAATCGGATCGCATGGGTGTTCACACCATGCGATCCGAGTTTGCAGATCGCACTGCGATATGCGAACTGATCTGGGGGTGTCAGTAACATTTCACTGACACTCCCAGCAGTTCGCATAGGGCAGTGTGAACTGCCGCCGGGAGGCATGCGATGCGGGAACCCGCCGCGGATTCGCGGCGTTTCCGCATCGCTCCAGTGTGAACCCAGCCTAATAAGCGATCATTTTTCTGATCGCCGTATTAGTGTCACAGGTGACGCTAGTTAGGCAGGTAGGTATTTAGGTTCGCCGCAGCTTTTTATAGCGCTAGGGACCCCCATATACTACCGCATAAAGCCCCCTGATTGCCCCCTAGTTAACCCTTTCACCAGTGATCACCATATAACTGTTACAGGTGACGCTGGTTGGTTAGTTATTTTTTTATAGTTTCAGGGCACCCGCCATTTATTACCTAATAAAGGTTTAACCCCCTGATCACCCGGCAGGTGTCATTTGTGACTAATAACTGTTAGGGCAGTTAGGGTTAGCCCCCTTTAGTTCTAAGGTACCCCCCTAACCCCCCCAATAAAGGTTTAACCCCGTGATCACCCCCCGTCGCCAGTGTCACTAAGGCTGGGTTCACATTGCAGCGGTTTATGAGAACGGATGTGATTCGCACCGCACTGCAGTGCAAATCACATCCGATCTCTGTGCGATTCGAGTTCAGCTATACAGATAGTATGGCTGAATTCGTGTCGCACCCGCCGCACCCGCCGCAAACTCGCACGGGACCCTTTTTTTGGTCCGCAGCAGAATCGGATCGCATGGGTGTTCACACCATGCGATCCAAGTTTGCAGATCGCACTGCGATATGCGAACTGATCTGGGGGTGTCATTAACATTTCACTGACACTCCCAGCAGTTCGCATAGGGCAGTGTGAACTGCCGCCGGGAGGCATGCGATGCGGGAACCCGCCGCGCATTCGTGGCGTTCCCGCATCGCTCCAGTGTGAACCCAGCCTAATAAGCGATCGTTTTTCTGATCGCTGTATTAGTGTCACAGGTGACGCTAGTTAGGCAGGTAGGTATTTAGGTTCGCCGCAGCTTTTTATAGCGCCAGGGACCCCCATATACTACCGCATAAAGCCCCCTGATTGCCCCCTAGTTAACCCTTTCACCAGTGATCACCATATAACTGTTACAGGTGACGCTGGTTGGTTAGTTATTTTTTTATAGTTTCAGGGCACCCGCCATTTATTACCTAGTCTCACTAGTGTACCCCTAAATTTAGGGGTGTCTACTTTCTAAAATGGGGTCATTTGGGGGGGGGGGTTTGTGCCATCTTGGCATTTTATGGCCTTCAAAACTGTAACGCCCTTAGAAAGCCTGAAGGCGGTGCTTGGTTTTTGGGGCCCCGTACGCGGCTAGGCTCCCAAAAAGTCCCACATATGTGGTATCCCCGTACTCAGGAGAAGCAGCAGAATTTATTTTGGGGTGTCATTTCACATATGCCCATGGCATGCGTGAGCAATATATCATTTAGTGACAACTTTGTGAAAAAAAAAAAAAGTTTGTAATTTTCCCGCAACTTGTGGCAAAATATAAAATATTCCATGGACTCAACATGCCTCTCAGCAAATAGCTTGGGGTGTCTACTTTCTAAAATGGGGTCATTTGTGGGGGTTTTGTGCCATCTTGGCATTTTATGGCCTTCAAAACTGTAATAGGTAGTGAGAAGTGAACTCAAAAAATTACGCCCTTAGAAAGCCTGAAGGCGGTGCTTGGTTTTCGGGGCCCCGTACGCGGCTAGGCTCCCAAAAAGTCCCACATATGTGGTATCCCCGTACTCAGGAGAAGCAGCAGAATTTATTTTGGGGTGTCATTTCACATATGCCCATGGCATGCATGAGCAATATATCATTTAGTGACAACTTTGTGAAAAAAAAAAAAAAAAAAAAAAAAGTTTGTAATTTTCCCGCAACTTGTGGCAAAATATAAAATATTCCATGGACTCAACATGCCTCTCAGCAAATAGCTTGGGGTGTCTACTTTCTAAAATGGGGTCATTTGTGGGGGTTTTGTGCCATCTTGGCATTTTATGGCCTTCAAAACTGTAATAGGTAGTGAGGCGTGAAATCAAAAATTTACGCCCTTAGAAAGCCTGAAGGCGGTGCTTGGTTTTCGGGGCCCTGTACGCGGCTAGGCTCCCAAAAAGTCCCACATATGTGGTATCCCCGTACTCAGGAGAAGCAGCAGAATTTATTTTGGGGTGTCATTTCACATACGCCCATAGCATGTGTGAGCAATATATCATTTAGTGACAACTTTGTGTAAAAAAAAAAAAAAAATTTTTTTTTTGTCATTATTCAATCGCTTGAGGCAAAAAAATAAAATATTCAATGGGCTCAACATGCCTCTTATCAATTTCCTTAGGGGGTCTACTTTCCAAAATGGGGTCATTTGGGGGGGTTTTGTACTGCCCTGTCATTTTAGCACCTCAAGAAATGAGATAGGCAGTCGTAAACTAAAAGCTGCGTAAATT
The DNA here is from genome assembly GCF_037356315.1 of Lithobates pipiens. Lineage (NCBI taxonomy): Eukaryota > Metazoa > Chordata > Amphibia > Anura > Ranidae > Lithobates > Lithobates pipiens. The sequence goes on along the minus strand of NW_027507878.1, from coordinate 1,091,620 downwards.
CCAGAAAACGTACCTTAGTTTGTAGATGTGACAACTTTTGCGCAAACCAATAAATATACAATTATTGACTTTTTTTTTACCAAAGACATGTGGCTGAATACATTTTGTCCTAAATGTATGACTAAAATTGAGTTTATTGGATTTTTCTAATAACAAAAAGTAGAAAATATCATTTTTTTTCAAAATTTGCGGTCTTTTTACGTTTATATCGCAAAAAATAAAAATCGCAGAGGCAATCAAATACCATCAAAAGAAAGCTCTATTTGTGGGAAGAAAAGGACGCAAATTTTGTTTGGGTACAACATTGCATGACCGCGCAATTACCAGTTAAAGCAGCGCAGTGCCAAAGTGTAAAAAGACCTCTGGTCATTTACCAGCAAAATGGTCCGGTCTGAAAGTGGTTAAGGCTCTGTACATTCTGTGCAACACCTGTGTAGTAGACATGTGCAGAGTAAAATATTTCGTTTCGGAATTTCGTTTTCGTCCGAAAGCTTAATTTATTTAGTTACTCCCGAAATTCGTTTTTATTTATTTTGTTTTTCGTTCAAAAATTGCATTCGTCCGAAAATCCACATGAATTACGGTCGAATCTGTCTTTGAAGGCTTATGGTGTCTGTCGAATGTATAAAGAAGATTCGACGGAGCTAGTATATATACTATATAGCATACTTTAAAAAATTTGACGTGGGGTTCCCCCTAAAAATCCATACCAGACCCTTTATCCGAGCACGCAACCTGGCAGGCCGCAGGAAAAGAGGGGGGGACGAGAGAGCGGCCCCCCTCCCTCCTGAACCGTACCAGGCCGTACCAGGACACCGTGCAGTGTCTCCGTGGAGGAGACAGAAGAAGGACGAAGGATTCGCTGCGCTGGATGAGATGAGACATCGCTGGAGAGATGACCGTCCGTCGCTGGATAGCAAGAGTGGATTACCGCCGCTGGAATCTTTTTTTTATTTTTTTATTTTTAATAAAGGAATTTTTCAAAAGTGTGTTTGTTTTATTTAACCATTTTTTACACTTTCTTTGTGAAATGGTAGGGGTACTTTTGTACCCCCTTACCATTTCAAACAGGGGGGGGGCCGGGATCTGGGGGTCCCCTTGTTAAAGGGGGCTTCCAGATTCTGATAAGCCCCCCGCCCGCAGACCTCCACAACCACCGGCCAGGGTTGTGGGGATGAGGCCCTTGTCCTCATCAACATGGGGACAAGGTGCTTTGAGGGGTCACGGACCCCCAAAGCATCCTCCCAATGTTGAGGGCATGTGGCCTGGTACGGTTCAGGAGGGAGGGGGGCCGCTCTCTCGTCCCCCCCTCTTTTCCTGCGGCCTGCCAGGTTGCGTGCTCGGATAAAGGGTCTGGTATGGATTTTTAGGGGGAACCCCACGTCAAATTTTTTCTTAAATTTGAGGCAGGGTTCCCCTTAATATCCATACCAGACCTGAAGGGCCTGGTAATTGAATTTGGGGGACCCCAACGCTTTTTTTTTTATTTATTTATTTTTTTATCAATGACCTTCAATGAGTGTTCTCTGTATTACGGAGCCGACAATTCATTATAGCTGCGAGTGATTTTAAAGGACTTTTTTTCCTGCATAAATGACACTTTGTGCAGGGACAGTTCTAAGCACGGGAAACATGCGCTCCTTCACAGGCATACTATAGACAACCCCCCCTACGAAATTTAAAGGAATATTACACTTTTATTGTTTCACTTTAATCATTATTAAAATCACTGCTCCCGAAAAAACGGCCGTTTTTAAAACTTTTTTTTGCATTGATCCATGTCCCCTGGGGCAGGACCCGGGTCCCCAAACACTTTTTAGGACAGTAACTTGCAGAATCTTTTCTCTCTGTCAAATCTTTTTTCTCTGTCGAATATTTTCTCTATATAATCTTGGACTAATAGAGGTAAGGTTAGGCACATTCGACCAAAGGTTCTATAGACACAGATTGTTGTGAGTCACGTCGAATCTCCTATTCTATATCGAACTGTTGTAACAATGAAAACGAAAATAAAGCATTTATTTATGTCGGATCTTTCGTTTTTCGGATTTTGTGCTTTCGTTATCGTTTGTCAAAGCGAAAACGAAAATAGCTGAAATTCGGACGAAAATGCATTCGGACGAAAACGAATGCACATGTCTACTGTGTAGTAAAGCAATTCTTTACAGAAAAACAATTGATACATTGACAATTATTGAAATGTTTATTGATATTCAATTTTCTTCCTTTTTTTTTTTTTTTTTTTTTTTTTTTTTTTTTTTTGTTATAGATCCATCAGTTCCAAATGTAAAGGTAACCCGACTCACACTGGTCTGCAACACGGCCCCCGCACCAATCACCATGGACCTCACCCGTAGGTGACATCATTCATGTGATAAAAAAAAAATATATATATATATATATATATAATAAAATAAAATATATTATGGGGCTAACAACCCAGGCTAATCCAAAATTAATATTTCTGTGCAAACTATCTCATCTCTTCTTCTAAGTCCAGGGCCATCCTAAGTTAAAACAAACTTTGACCATTTTTTTTTTGTTTTTTTAGTCATGACTTACCAGGTGATAAACTTATATATATATATATATATATATATATGTCCTTCTCAAAAAATTAGCATATTGTGATAAAGTTCATTATTTTCTGTAATGTACTGATAAACATTAGACTTTCATATATTTTAGATTCATTACACACAACTGAAGTAGTTCAAGCCTTTTCTTGTTTTAATATTGATGATTTTGGCATACAGCTCCTGAAAACCCAAAAATCCTATCTCCAAAAATTAGCATATTTCATCCGACCAATAAAAGAAAAGTGTTTTTAATACAAAAAAAGTCAACCTTCAAATAATTATGTTCAGTTATGCACTCAATACTTGGTCGGGAATCCTTTTGCAGAAATGACTGCTTCAATGCGGCGTGGCATGGAGGCAACCAGCCTGTGGCACTGCTGAGGTGTTATGGAGGCCCAAGGATGCTTCGATAGCGGCCTTAAGCTCATCCAGAGTGTTGGGTCTTGCGTCTCTCAACTTTCTCTTCCCAATATCCCACAGATTCTCTATGGGGTTCAGGTCAGGAGAGTTGGCAGGCCAATTGAGCACAGTAATACCATGGTCAGTAAACCCTTTACCAGTGGTTTTGGCACTGTGAGCAGGTGCCAGGTCGTGCTGAAAAATGAAATCTTCATCTCCATAAAGCTTTTCAGCAGATGGAAGCATGAAGTGCTCCAAAATCTCCTGATAGCTAGCTGCATTGACCCTGCCCTTGATAAAACACAGAGGACCAACACCAGCAGCTGACATGGCACCCCAGACCATCACTGACTGTGGGTACTTGACACTGGACCTCAGGCATTTTGGCATTTCCCTCTCCCCAGTCTTCCTCCAGACTCTGGCCCCTTGATTTCCGAATGACATGCAAAATTTGCTTTCATCCGAAAAAAGTACTTTGGACCACTGAGCAACAGTCCAGTGCTGCTTCTCTGTAGCCCAGGTCAGGCGCTTCTGCCGCTGTTTCTGGTTCAAAAGTGGCTTGACCTGGGGAATGCGGCACCTGTAGCCCATTTCCTGCACACGCCTGTTCACGGTGGCTCTGGATGTTTCTACTCCAGACTCAGTCCACTGCTTCCGCAGGTCCTCCAAGGTCTGGAATCGGTCCTTCTCCACAATCTTCTTCAGGGTCCGGTCACCTCTTCTCGTTGTGCAGCGTTTTCTGCCACACTTTTTCCTTCCCACAGACTTCCCACTGAGGTGCCTTGATACAGCACTCTGGGAACAGCCTATTCGTTCAGAAATTTCTTTCTGTGTCTTACCCTCTTGCTTGAGGGTGTCAATGATGGCCTTCTGGACAGCAGTCAGGTCGGCAGTCTTACCCATGATTGCGGTTTTGAGTAATGAACCAGGCTGGGAGTTTTTAAAAGCCTCAGGAATCTTTTGCAGGTGTTTAGAGTTAATTAGTTGATTCAGAGGATTAGGTTAATAGCTTGTTTAGAGAACCTTTTCATGATATGCTAATTTTTTGAGATAGGAATTTGGGGTTTTCATGAGCTGTATGCCAAAATCATCAATATTAAAACAAGAAAAGGCTTGAACTACTTCAGTTGTGTGTCATGAATCTAAAATATATGAAAGTCTAATGTTTATCAGTACATTACAGAAAATAATGAACTTTATCACAATATGCTAATTTTTTGAGAAGGACCTGTATATATATATAATTTATTAGTATTGCTTGCATTCTCTTATTCAAAAAAAAAACAAAAAACGCTTATTATCTTGGTCAAAAAAAAAAAAGACAGAATGCAAGTAATACTAATTCTATTTAATAATTATAAAAAATAGTATTGCTTGCATTCTCATTTTATTTGTTTTGACCAAGATAAACAGTGTGTGTGGGCTTTTTTTTTTTTTTTTTTTTTTTTTGGTCCTTTTTTTTATATTTACCATTTGTAGACAGCAGGTGGATCCCTGGGTTTTATTTCTACTTTTTAGCAGCTGGAATGTATTCCTTTGCTGTGTAATAACCTTGATTGTGAAAAGATCGCAGGAGCCCATCTTGGTAAAAAAAAAAAAAAATCGAAGTACACACAAATGCTATACACCCAGTGAGTACTAACGCTAGGTAGAGACTCCTTTAATTCTTCATGCCATGGAATCCACAAACCTTCATTTTTAGGATTTTATGTTGATGTTACTGAATAAGAGAAGTTTTGCAGATTTCTCAGCCGCACATTTATGCTGCAAATCACCCGTTCTATCGCTTTCCAAAGGCAGGGCTGCTAATAAGACAGTAAAGCCAGCCCTCCTGTACCAGGCCGGGCCCCATCAGTTCTGCCGAGCAGGAGGGCCGACCGTACTGCACTATTGCTGACACGTGTGGATCCAGTGCAGCTGAGGTTGAACAAGGGACTGATGAATCCGTCTTCAGACATCAGGGGTCTGTTTAAAAAAGAAATGTGTATATAAATGTGTAATTCTAAGTTAATAAAAAAAAAATAATTTGGGGACTTATGCAAATGTTTTATATTGCCCCCTCACTGGCTGTTTTAACTCCACATGGTTGCGGAGCAGTACTATGCAACTGAATGGGTATTCATCGGTGAGGGTATAGTTTATACCAGGGATATGCAATTGGCAGACCTCCAGCTGTTGCAAAACTACAAGTCCCATCATGCCTCTGCCTCTGGGTGTCATGCTTGTGTCTGTCAGTCTTGCTATGGCCTCATGGGACTTGTAGTTCTGCAACTGCTGGAGGTCCGCTAATTGCATATCCCTGGTTTATACCATGGCAGCATCGTAAGCATGGCATCTTAGTGAAAATATTCATTTTGATCTTTTCAGAGGTGGGGGGCTGTATGGAACCCCATGATTTTATGACCGCAGCCCTGCCCAAAGGCAGGCATGTACTGGCCATCGGGACTACCAGGAGTTTCCCGGTGGGCCGATGGCTCAGTGGGCCACTCTGATGTAAGGGGGCTGGTGATGGGACACTCTGTTGTAAGGGGGATGGTGATGGGACTCTCTGTTGTAAGGGGGATGGTGATGGGACACTCAAAATGTAAGTGGGCCAGTCTGGATGAAGTCCAGGGCCAGATTTCTGTCCCAGTCCAGCCCTGCCCAAAGGTGTACTATTGGCTCCAGATGCAATGACTGTGTTGTACCATCTATGCCTCCTCCGCGCCCGCCGCCCCCCCCCCCCCCCCCCAGCAGAAATTTTGAATTCATTGGACCAGCCTCTTATTATTCAGGATTCATACAGCACCACCAACAGTTTGCTCAGGGACAGTTACAACACAATTCAAGACAAATAAGGTTAGCGGGGTGCCACTCCTGAGAGCGTTCAATCCTAATGGGAGGAACAAATGATACAAAAGGTAATAATAAGGGGTGAGTTGATGGAGGAAGTAAAAGTTCAGGTGTTGGTTGGAGGAGGGATAGACTCCCCCTGAAGAGATGAGTTTTCAGGGATCGCCTAAAGGAGGTGTCTGGACAGATTGGTTTAGGGAATTCCAGAGGACAGCGGAGGCTCTGGAGAAGTCCAGTAGGTGAGAATGGTAGAGTGATGGAGAGCAGGAAGTCTTGAGAGGACGGTTTGGGTGATATTTTGAGACGAGGTTGGTGATGTAGCTCGGGGGGTTGTGTGGTGGCTTTGTATGTTGAATTTTATTCAATGGGTGAGTAGATGCCAATCGAGGGATTGGCAGTTGGAGGTGGTGGTCACTGAGTGAAGGGATTGGTAGCGAGGGGTGGAGGACAATGAGTAGAGGCCAGTGGAGGGAATTGACGTGATGAGTAGTGGCCAGTGGAGGGAATTGACGTGATGAGTAGTGGCCAGTGGAGGGAATTGACGTGATGAGTAGTGGCCAGTGGAGGGAATTGACGTGATGAGTAGAGGCCAGTGGAGGGATTGGCAGAGAGGGGTGGAGGACACGGAGTGGTTGGGAAGGTTGATGACTCTTGAAGCATTCTTGATAGACTGGGGGGGGGGGAAGCCTGTGTAGCGGAAGGCCAATGAGAAGGAGTTGCAATAGTCAAGAGATAACAAGAGTGAATTAGTAGGTTGGTTGGTGTCATTGGTTAACATGGAGTGAATTTTGGAAATGTTATGGCAGTGAGGGCAGCAAGATTTGGATAGGGATTGGATGTGGTGTGGAAAGGAGATGTTGGAGTCCAGGATTACACCTAGCACCCTGGTGTGGAGAGTAGAATGGTAGTTGTGCTATTTATTCTCCATGGAAAAGTTTCGGGGGGGGGGGGCACGCCACACATTTATTTTTCAGTCCTGTGACTGTACATTTTTGGGTATCCTGTGCCCACCACAGCCTCGGCTTTCTGTTCTTGGCTGACCGGAATGGACGCTGATATGGTCTTCTCCTGTTGTAGCCCATCCACCTCAAGGTTGAACATTTTGTGCATTCTGAGATGACATGAGATAAATCCTACTTTGTATGCCCCCAATAATCTTGATCAAAAATAATTCTTACTGGTTGCCGTCAGTCGTGGTGCGTTACACATCGCTCTTTGGTATTAGTATATAAGGGTGACAGAGTTCTTGCAGTCGGTACGGATTCTGTTTCATCTCCGGTTATCATTTGCAGAGGACCTGGAGAAACTCAAGAAGACGACGTTTGTCTTAAAAGAAGGTTCAGAGTACCGAGTGAAAATCCACTTTACGGTTAGTGTTTTTTTTTTTTTTTTTTTTATGAACTACAATACACGCTACAATACACGCTTAGCTACATTTTATTGTAATATAAAGAACTAAAAAAACTTGCTATGTGTCTTGCAGGTATGCAGAGAGATCGTATCCGGACTAAAGTATGTGCAGCACACCTTCAGGACCAGCGTGAAAGGTAAATCTCTGCTGGCAAATATTATTTTTGTTGCCAAAATCTGAAAGGGGTTAGGTGTACAGGACACCAGGAATGGGTCGTGGATGGGAGGCATAGGCGTGCGCACAGGGTGTGCCTGGGAACACCCTAACGCGTGTCCTGAGATCTGCTATAAAATTCTGCAAGAGACTGTATAGGGAGCTGCCTGTGAGATGGTTTCACATGGAGCAGTCGGGGAGGCATGTAAGAGCCGCTCAGTGCTTGAAACTGTAAGGGCCGGTTCACACTGCAGGCGATGCGAGGCGACACCGACTTGCCTCGCCGCGACCTGCCGCGACCTCAGCGGCAACTTGCAGATGACTTCTGTATAGAAGTCAATGCAAGTCGCCCCGAGGTCACCCGAAAGTAGTACAGGAACCTTTTTTCTGAGTCGGAGCGACTCGAGTCGCTCCTCTCAGAACGGTTCCATTGTACAGAACGGGGGCGACTTGTCAGATCGAGGCGAGGCAAGTCGCGTCGCCTCGCTTAGCCCGCAGTGTGAACCGGCTCTAATGTGATGTCACTGCTTGCAGAGACCAGCTGTCAAAACTCATCGCTGATGTGGTGGGTGGGCAGGACCGAACAGCTAGCCTATCGAACACAAGCCAGTGGGATATGGGCTGGGTAGGATGCTCTGTGTATGTGGCTCTGCCCCCTTGCTATTAAACACCAGCCAACGATTGTGCTGCTTGAGAAAGGGGGCGGGGCCACATACACTGAGCGGCCCGCCCAGCCCCTATTCCGTTGGCTGGTGTTTGATGGCTGATATATTTTATATTATATAAGGCCTCTTTCACACTACCGATCCGTTCAGGTCCACCTGTCAGTTTTTCAGGCGGACCTGAACAGATGCTCCATAGAGGTGACACCCGACCCGCTCCGATCCGAAAAAGTGTGACGGAGGAAAAAAAACTACTTTTCCATCCGTCATCGGATCGGGTGACGACGGACACTGCGGTCCGTCTTCATCGGATCTCCCATAGGGGAGAGCGGCACTCTGACAGGTCTGTCCCTGCACAGTGTGCAGAGATGGCCCTGTCATCTTCCTGCTCAGCGGGGATCAACGGAGAGATCCCCGCTGGGCAAGCGGATGTCCACAGGGGTGGATCATCGCTGATCCGCTCTGTGTGAAAGGACCCTAACAAGAGTGTTACATGGAACTGGAAAGCTTTGGGTTGGAAAGAGCTTTCCCACCCTGATTGCGGGAACTTTGGCCTTGAAAGGCTTAGCCTGCCTATGGATGAGGCTGGTAAGGAACAGTAAGGAGTCATCGGGTGTCTGTGAGGTGCAGTTGTGAGAAGAATGTAGGCTGTTGAACAGCGGAGACCCTGCTAGGCTCTTGTTAACTTTCTGGAACCCTGGAACAGGTGGGGACTTTAAAACCCTATTGAGGGACAAGTGTTGGTGGCGGTGAGCCGTAGTTTTGTATACCAGTAGCTGTGGACTGTTTTATCTTATGTTGATGAGGAGCTATTTGTTTTGACAATAAAAGACTTTTACAAAGTTGGCTGATTGGTGATCCTAGAGTCCCCCATGTTTATGGGAAAAATAAATTGCAACAAAATCCATACGCCACTTTTCTCCAAGAAGTCCCAGTATGATTGTAACCCTATATTGGCTAGGGAGTATCGAAAGGGGGCTGGATACTAAGCACTGAAAAGGGAATGACTACTCTGCATAGTACAGGAGGTGGAATGTAGCACAAGCAATCGTCTGCTGTCAAAGCAATATTTGGCCTTAAGATAGCCACAAACTAACCGATACTACCCTTCATCTGATGTTCCAGTAGGCCAAGGATTTAACAATTTTGGGCTGCTCTAGCAAGCAATAACCAGAACTTCCGACCACATGAAGAACTAGTTAGAAAACTACAACATTTTCCATCTGTGTGATGGGGAAGCAAGAGGTTTGGACTGGAGGAAGTTAAATGATCATGTGTGTGTGCTGCAACCATCCATCATACACAACACACGTAGGCGGGTTCCATTGCGTTTGAGGACAGGTAGATGTTTCCCAGCCCTTCATTCTCAGGAAATCTATCTATGGTCACACTTGGGAATGAAAACCAAAGGCATTTGGTTCCAGAAACCACTGTAAGCTCTGCAGTTTCTAGTTTGGTTCCTCACTTGTTGCACTTGGCCGTTTTGGGGATCTAAAATATTTTATTTTTATTTTTTTGCAATCAATGAGGAACTAGTCTAGAAACTGCAGAGCTAGCAGTGGTCCCTGAAGCCAAATGCTTTTTGCTCTTCTTCTTCGTTTTTGCCTTTTTGTCCTACATTTTATTTGCAATTTCTGTGGCTGTTTCCAGACAATTCTTTTTTTTATCTGGTTATTCCTCACAGTTGCCAAAGCCACATTTATGGTGGGAAGCTACGGACCCCGAGCCGAAGAGTACGAGTTTCTGACCCCCTTAGAAGAAGCCCCCAAAGGAATGTTATCGCGAGGAACGTACCACAACAAGTCCTTCTTCACCGACGATGACAATCACAACCACCTAACTTGGGAGTGGAATCTGTCCATCCGTAAGGAGTGGGATGACGCCTCCTAAATTCCCGCGTTGGCCAACAAGTGTCCGCAGTGTGCATTATTTCCCCCTCGTTGTATTGTACCACCCAATGTGCTTCATTACCTTCCAGCTCAGAGACACATAAAGCTACTCAAATGTGGACCAATTTGATCCATCTGCTTGCTCATTTTTGACCAAATGGATGAATGTGTTTTTGTCCCTCCTACAGGAAATCCCTTGCCCAAATGCATTGAACATAAAAAAATCTGGTTATTGATGTTGATATATATTTACAGTCACTGACCAACCAGGTAGAAATAAGTTCTGATGGGACAATTAAATATAATCTTTTAATCTGAAATATGAACAAGTGATTTTTAATGTCTAAGGATTTTCCATCAGCTGAATGACCAAACCCATCTACTATGACTAAAAAGTTTGAACTGCCTTTTCCCGCAAGATTGTGATAACGAGCAAAGCTCCCCAACTACTGCATGTTCTGCCACTGCCACTGGCTTCCAGGTCTTCTATCCCATAGTGTGGTATATTTTTAGGTGTGCACATGTTTGTTCTTCAGTGATGGCCTCCAAACCATGCAGTTCTAGGGAAGGAGGGGGGCAGGGAGGTCACATGGTTTCCTGACCACCACAGAAAAAAAGTAGGCAGGAGTTCTCCATGCAGCTTATGTAAAAACCAAAAATATCTTGGTTGAGATCTATTGTAAAGGCAGAAAGAGGACAACCAGAGGAACATGTTCACAAATACATCCTTAGATGGGCTTCCTAAAATATTAACACATAGCTTTGAAAATTTTTATATTTCAACCTGACCCCCCCACCCATGAATGGTCTCTGGAGCTTTTCATGAAAAGTCTTACTGTAAATTGTAATGTCTGTGCTAAAATCTAATGCAATAATAAAATTCTATTTGGTAATTTCCTCTTTGATACCCTTTTTCAATGGAAACCTACAGCCTGGGAATTTTTGTCTATTGGGATCCTACGGTGTTTGTGCATGGTTTTACAGGGTTGAGGTTTGTGTTGCATGAAAGTTGACTTTGACACATATATTAAAGTGGCTGTAAACCCTTACAACACACTTTGACCTACAGGTAAGCCTAGATTAAGGCTTACCTGTAGGTCCAAGAAATATCTCTTAAACCTATACGGTTTAGGAGATTTTTGCCCGAAGACAGGCACCGCTGTCTACGGCGTATGCGCCGTAGACAGTGGCGCACTGAGCGCAGCATCTTCAATGACGGAGCTGCCGCGCGTGTCGGCTCCCGTGCGCATGCGTGGGAGTGACGTCATCGCGGCTTCGCCGAATGACAGCGGCGGAGCTGCGAGACCCCACCGAGAAGATGGATGCGCCGGACTACAGGGGACATCGGTGACTTCGCTGGCTCCTGTGTCAGGTAAGTGACACATAATGGACTACTATGCGATGCGATGCATAGTAGTCCATTATGCTTTGCCTTTGCAGGGAATGAAAGAGGAAGTAAACCCATGAGGGTTTACTTCCTCTTTAAAACACATGAAGGCAAAGTGTAAGTCTTCTGTTTCACAACCCCCCCCCCCCCCCCCCAGTTAGGTGGCTGGGAAATTTTTTTGTTTTTTTGCTCCATTTTAATCAGTGGCGTGGTGGTTGATTGATTTAGTTCTGCTCAGGATTTCTAGGCTGAGAGTTTGATTGTTCCTCCCTGCCTCTGGAAGAAGTTTCCAGAAGTATAAGGCAGGAGATTCAAGTGATCATCTTGAATATTTTATCATGCCCCTGGAAAGAGGCATCCAGAACGTGGCTGGGGAGGTGATAAATGTGCAGGAGCCCAGAGAAGACCTTTCTCGTCAGAGTTCCAGCAGCTCCTGGAGCTGCTGCCCCTAGGAGGGGGAATCACTAAGACAAGAAACCACCATTTGGGCGTCAGCATTTGCAGCGCTAAGGGTCTAAGGAGGACACCTAAAAAGAGGATTTCTGCTGAAGAACACTGCTCGAGTCCAGGTCTGAAGGAGGACTTTGCCACTTTCCCCTTTTTAAGGATCTGCCTGTGGAGACTTGATGGCAGACAGCTCCTAGGACACTAATGCTGGATTCACACCTAGGGCATTTTTAGTGCTTTTTGCAGATTTGCACTACAGTCCATTTAGCATGGTTTCCTATGGAAAACGTTCTGTAGTGCAAATCTGCAAAATGCACTAAAAATGCCATAGGTGTGAATCGGGCCTTAGTTAGAACCGTGATGGGGAATGATAGTTGCATAGAAGCAGAGAGGGACTGACTGCCCTATGGTCTACAGTTGTGGGGGCTTGAAAATACTGACATCCCCAGTTGTGTCCAAAGAGGCTGATATTGAGAACCTAGATGGCTTATTTTTTGCTATTTTATAGTGTGGAGTATTCCATGACCCAAGACCCCTCTCCTGTTAAGGTCCGTGAGCAATAAATACTAAAGATTTGGGAAAAATAATAGGAAACAAAAAAATACTAAAGACTTCCCAGGACTGACCTTTTATTGACAGTGTGCTTGGGTGACTGGTGGCCTCTGTACTTCTTATGGAGAACCTGTCTGTTTCCAGTGGTCCCTTTGGCAGTAACGTTCAACATGCTGAATATTTATAACTAATATATTAAACAAATAATAAATATTTATAGCAATGCTGAATTTCTATTATCTTTTTACCCTTTTTTTTAAATTTTGCAGCACTTTTGTTATATTTTATAATAAGGTTTTGCCATTTTTATTTTAATGCAGTATTAAATTGCCTAGTTTGTTGTCTTGACAAAGTAAGCCAAGAAATGGTATAAAAAAAAAAAAAGCAAAGAACACAGACTAAGTGTACTGGGCGTGAAAACATTAAAAAAAAGGAGACAAGCTCTCTTGAAAGACCTTTTTGGTCCCGAAACATGTTGCCATGCCCCCTTGATGTCACTTCCTTCCTATCCTCCTCTGTGCTCCATCAATCCACCTGTGCTGCTTCCTGTTTCCTGTCCCGTGTCTCCCCAGCTACCACACATCGCCCCTTGCAGGGTCAGCGCCACTTTGGAATCCTGGATACCTCCTCCTCCCAGCTGCAGATGCCCACCAATGACTGTAATGCATGAGATCATCCAAACGCTGAGTTGCCAATTGTGTTCTGTGTCCGATTCTCCACTTTACTGCACTTAGATTGTCACCCCCTTTGGTGTCTCTCTTGGGTATTGTAGGTGCCATCCAGCCCATATCCAGTGTATCCGTTGTGGCGTTTTTCTTTGGTGTCCTCCCCAGCTGGGAATTTTTTTTTTTTTTTTTTTTTTAGAACCATCATAAGCAAAATTTGATTAATTTCATTAATTTGCTAATTGTTTTCCTTTGTTAATAAATGTTTACACACCCGCTGCACTTGCGCCCCATTCACACCTGACCGTTTTGTATCTTGAAGCTACAAAACGCTAGAGGGGGAAAAAAATCTATTATTCTCAATGGAGATGGTTCACATCTCCACTCCATGTCGCCTGAAGCCGAACGCCTGAAGCTCCAACAAGTTCTGGACCCTTTTTTGTCGCTCGAATGCAGCAGATTTGGGCGTTTTTCTTCTTTTTTACATTGGTGACCTTCAGGCTGGGTTCACACTGATGCGATGCGGGAACGCTGCGAATCAGCTGCGGGTTCCCGCATTGGCATGCCTCCCGGCGGCAGTTCACACTGCCCTATGCGAACTGCTGGGAGTGTCAGTGAAAAGTTAATGACACCCCCAGATCAGTTTGCATATCGCAGTGTGATCTGCAAACTCTCTGACAGGAATCGGATCGCATGGTGTGAACACCCATGCGATCCGATTTTGCTGCAGACCAAAAAAAGGGTCCTGTGCGAGTTTGGGCTGGGTGCGATGCGAATTCAGCCAGACTATCTGTATGGCCGAACTTGCATCGCACCAGAGATCGGATGTGATTTGCAGCGCGGTGCGAATCGCATCCGATATTATCACCGCAGCAGTTTGAACCCAGCCTCAGCCCTGCATAAAATCGTGGCAAAACGCCGTAAAAAAGCCACAAAATCGCAGTAAAGCAGAAAATCGCGCAAATTTACCGCGATTTTGTGCAGGGCAAAAGGTCACCAATGTTAAAAGAAGAAAAACGCCCAAATCTGCTCAATTCGAGCGACAAAAAAGGGTCCCGGAACTTGTTTGAGCTTCAGGCTGGGTTCACACTGCTGCGGTGTACGAGATCGGATGTGATTCTCACCGCACTGCAGCGCAAATCACATGCGATCTCTGTGTGACACGATTTCAGCCATACAGACAGTATGGCTGAATTCGCATCGCATCCGGCCTAAGCTTGTACAGGACCCTTTTTTTTTTTTTGGTCTGCAGCAGAATCGTATTGCATGGGTGTTCACACCTTGCGATCCGATTCCTGTCAGAGTTTGCAGATCGCACTGCGATATTCGAGCTGATCTGGGGGTGTCATTAACTTTTCACTGACACTCCCAGCAGTTCGCATAGGGCAGTGTGGACTGCCGCCGGGAGGCATGCGATGCGGGAACCTGCAGCGGATTCGCAGTGTTCCCGCATCGCAGCAGTGTGAACCCAGCCTCAGGCGTTCGGCTTCAGGTGCCATGGAGTGGAGATGTGAACCATCTCCATTGAGAATAGATTTTTTTTTTCCCGTCTAGCGTGTTGTAGCTTTAGGCTGGGTTCACACTGCTGCGATACGGGAACGCTGCGAATCTACTGCGGGTTCTCGCATCGCATGGCTCCCGGCGGCAGTTCACACTGCCCTATGAGAACTGCTGGGCCTTCAAGCTACAAAACGCTCAGGTGTGAATGGGGTCTAAATTCGCGCGATTTTCTGCTTGAAAACGCTACGCTCGGGTGTGAACGCAGCCGTAGGCTGGGTTCACACTGGAGCGATGCGGGAACGCCGCGAATCTGCTGCGTTTTCCCGCATCGCATGCCTCCCGCCGGCAGTTCACACTGCCCTATGCGGACTGCTGGGAGTGTCAGTGAAACCTTAATGACACCCCCAGATCAGTTCGCATATCGCAGTGCGATCTGCAAACTCGGACAGGAATCGGATCGCATGGTGTGAACACCCATGCGATCCGATTCTGCTGCGGACCAAAAAAAGGGTCCTGTATGAGTTTGGGCCCGGATGCGATGCGAATTCAGCCATATTATCTGTATGGCTGAAATCGCATCGCACAGAGACTGCATGCGATTTGCCGTGCAGTGCGAATCACATCCAATCTCATAAACCGCAGCAGTGTGAAACCAGCCTTAGTCTGCACAGTTTACATCTGTCCGCTGCTTGGAGATCTCTTCAGTCTCTCGGAAGTGTTGTATTATGTGTGCTGGATTGGATTCTTCAGCGGCCCCCCCCCCCCCCAAAGCCAAAGGATTTGTCCTGAGGGTTTGGACCACCCTGCGCCTTCCATCCATGTAGTTAGTCTCAGGCCAGGCTGCACCCATCGTGCCATATTGACCATTTTTATTAAAGAAATAGTTTAATCCCAAATCCAACTATATTTGTTGCTGGCTACTATGATACAAACTATTCACATCGAACGCATGCGTGGCCCTTTTCAATAGAATTGGAACTTGTGGGAATTCTTTGACCAACTCCAACGTTTTTCAGATAATTCCTCCTGAATGGCCCAGCTGTATTCAGGGAAAGCCGTGTATGAAATCGGCACGGTCGGTCTCCACCAATCACCTCTGGCCTGTTATCTCGACGAGTAGAATGTGAGAACAGGTGTTGAGTTCTCAGAGCTTCGAGGTCTTCGGCATCGTCACCATTTCTCTGTACAATGAGTCACTTCTGAAGACGGCGAGCAACGACCGGCCACCAACAGACCCAATGGACAGAAGAAGAATGCTCTCTACCTTATCCGTCTTACTACTTCTCAACTTAGTGAATACTTCACTATGTACAGAGGATGGGAACAGCACTTCTATTGAAGGTAACTGATATATGATATTGATATAGGGTGTTTCTTTATTGTATAGATGTGAAAACTAGACCTGGATGTAAAGGGTGCCATGAGCTCTCCAAACCTCCAACCATCTGAAGGCTCTCCTCTTCAATGCCCTCAGTCAATGTCATGATGGGGTTATTTTATTCAAGACCTGGAAACAAATGAAAGAGATGAAGTATAGTGGGTCTGGGGTTGGTTGGTTGTAGTGGGTCTGGGTTGGTTGGTTGTAGTGGGTCTGGGGTTGGTGGGTTGTAGTGGGTCTGGGGTTGGTTGGTTGTAGTGGGTCTGGGGTTGGTTGTAGTGGGTCTGGGTTGGTTGGTTGTAGTGGGTCTGGGTTGGTTGGTTGTAGTGGGTCTGGGGTTGGTTGGTTGTAGTGGGTCTGGGTTGGTTGGTTGGTTGTAGTGGGTCTGGGGTTGGTTGGTTGTAGTGGGTCTGGGTTGGTTGGTTGTAGTGGGTCTGGGTTGGTTGTAGTGGGTCTGGGTTGGTTGGTTGTAGTGGGTCTGGGTTGGTTGGTTGTAGTGGGTCTGGGGTTGGTTGGTTGTAGTGGGTCTGGGGTTGGTTGTAGTGGGTCTGGGGTTGGTTGGTTGTAGTGGGTCTGGGTTGGTTGTAGTGGGTCTGGGGTTGGTTGGTTGTAGTGGGTCTGGGGTTGGTTGGTTGTAGTGGGTCTGGGTTGGTTGGTTGTAGTGGGTCTGGGGTTGGTTGGTTGTAGTGGGTCTGGGTTGGTTGTAGTGGGTCTGGGGTTGGTTGGTTGTAGTGGGTCTGGGTTGGTTGGTTGTAGTGGGTCTGGGTAGGTTGGTTGTAGTGGGTCTGGGGTTGGTTTTTCAAACTAAATCTGTTGATAGTTAAAGCTGAGGACCCCTTTTATCTGTGGCGCTTCACCATGACCTTCCATCTACAGTGTTGGTCTCCATGAAGAAAATTGAGAGGAATTGACAAGAAAGAAAAGGAACCCCAGTTAGTGTGATCTTCACGAGGGGCCCTTGATTTTTGGTTTGAATGCTACCTCTTTTTTCCTCCTTTTTTTTTTTTTTTTTGAGAACTCATGGGTGCCTTCTCCAAGTCACCCTTAAGAGGTGGGCACAGCAGGAACTCAGTAGCATGCATGGATGGTGGGAATTTGTCATAATGGGCACAACAGCTGATCAGCACCAGGAACAGTGCAAAGACGGTGAAAACCTTTTGTTTTGTGCACAGTAGGTGTGCCAACCCAGGAAATCAGAGCTAGGCTGGTGGGAAACCCTTATAATGAGCACCAAATGTGTGCAGTGATGGTGGGAACCCCTCATATTGGGCACAGCAGGTGTACAGACCTGGGAACTTGGCACAGGGAAGGTGGGAACCCCTCATAATGGGCACAGCGGGTGTACAGACCCAGGAACTAAGCACAGGGATGGTGGGAAACCCTCATAATGGGCACAGCGGGTGTACAGACCCGGGAACTCAGCACAGGGATGGTGGGAACCCCTCATAATGGGCACAGCGGGTGTACAGACCCGGGAACTCGGCACAGGGATGGTGGGAACCCCTCATAATGGGCACAGCGGGTGTACAGACCCAGGAACTCAGCACAGGGATGGTGGGAACCCCTCATAATGGGCACAGCGGGTGTACAGACCCGGGAACTCAGCATAGGGATGGTGGGAACCCCTCATAATGGGCACAGCGGGTGTACAGACCCGGGAACTCAGCACAGGGATGGTGGGAACCCCTCATAATGGGCACAGTGGGTGTACAGACCTGGGAACATGGCACAGGGATGGTGGGAACCCCTTATAATGGGCACAGGAGGTGTACAGACCCGGCAACTCAGCACAGGGATGGTGAGAACCCCTCATAATGGGCACAGCAGGTGTACAGACCTGGGAACTTGGCACAGGGATGGTGGGAACCCCTTATAATGGGCACAGGAGGTGTACAGACCCGGCAACTCAGCACAGGGATGGTGGGAACCCCTCATAATGGGCACAGCAGGTGTACAGACCCGGCAACTCAGCACAGGGATGGTGGGAACCCCTCATAATGGGCACAGCAGGTGTACAGACCTGGGAACTTGGCACAGGGATGGTGGGAACCCCTTATAATGGGCACAGGAGGTGTACAGACCCGGCAACTCAGCACAGGGATGGTGGGAACCCCTCATAATGGGCACAGCGGGTGTACAGACCCGGGAACTCAGCACAGGGGTGGTGGGAACCCCTCATAATGGGCACAGCGGGTGTACAGACCCGGGAACTCAGCACAGGGGTGGTGGGAACCCCTCATAATGGGCACAGCGGGTGTACAGACCCGGGAACTCAGCACAGGGGTGGTGGGAACCCCTCATAATGGGCACAGCGGATGTACAGACCCGGGAACTCAGCACAGGGATGGTGGGAACCCCTCATAATGGGCACAGCGGATGTACAGACCCGGGAACTCAGCACAGGGGTGGTGGGAACCCCTCATAATGGGCACAGCGGATGTACAGACCCGGGAACTCAGCACAGGGATGGTGGGAACCCCTCATACTGACACATCTTTCACATAAACCAGCTTCTCATTGAAGGAAGACAGTCCAATCCATTTTATTTCCCCCAGCATAGGTATTCACGTTCCGCGGACTCGCACGGATATCCTTCACCTGTATCGAGCTGCCTGCAGGTTTGTGATCTCTGTAACACAACATCTGCCTCACTTTACATTACAAATTGTCAGGCAGAGAGTGTCAGGTGCGGAGAGGCCGATCGGAGGTCCCAGGAGATGGAAGGAAATTATTATAATCAATCCTCATTATAACAAAATGGAAAAATGGTGTCCGGTGGGAGCAGACGGCGGCCCCCATGGACATGTCACGCGGATCTACCGAATCCCATAGAGCCAACAATGATCCGTGTGGAGTGTCAGCTCATGCTCCAGAAATTAATTCAAGAGGAGCGGCATAGGAGAAATGTGGGGGGGGGGGGGGTACAAGCAAGACGTTGATCACTGACCTAGTCAATGTTTGTTTGTTGTTTTTTTTTTACTTTCATAAAGGGACAATTTCTAAGATTTAAAAACGTTATTTTTGATAGTAAGGGAGGGAGGTCCACACTAAACAATACTGAAGACCAGGAGAAGTGCAGAAGCATGAACCAGCCCCATCCCTAGGTTCACATCTATGCGGTTGATGCAGTTTTTAGACACGTTTTGTGGTGCGCTTTGAACGTGCGTTTTTTTGTGTTTTTTTTTTGTCTTTAACAAGCTGGTATAGCTGGTTGCTAAGGAGCAGGCCGGGAAGCCGCCACGTCATTAACAACCAATGAGTCGTCAGCGGGCTTCCCCACTGACAGCTGAATGTAAAGACAAGAATTGCCGGCAATAACAAAATCTCAAAAAAAAAACAAAAAAAACATGCAGTCCATACTTGGCCCTTTGGGTCTGGTATGGATTTTGAGGAGAACCACATGCCTAAATATTAAAAAATGGCGTGGGGTCCCCCCCAAAATCCATAACACACCCTTATCTGAGCATGCAGCCCCCCCCACAACCATACCGGGTTACATGCCCCCAACATGGAGTGGGGTGCTTTTAAGGCAGGGGGGCTCTTCCTACCCCCAAAGCACCTTGTCCTGTGGGCGGTGGGCTTATCCAGAATCTGTAAGCCCCCAGATCCCGGTGCCCCTCTCCCCATGTGAATGAGTACGGGGTGCATAGTACCCTGACCCATTCACAAAAAGAGTATAAAAAGTGGCCCCACCCCCACCACAAAGCACCCACCCCCCCCCCATCATGTTGAGGGCATGTGGCCTGGTATGGTTCAGGTTTCCTGCCCTGCCGTTCTACATGCTCGGATAAGGATCTGGTATGGAATGTCGGGGGGAACCCAAGCCATTTTATTTTATTTATTTTTTTGGTGCAGGGAACTTGGCTGACCTGCACAGACCTCAACCCGATAGAACACCTTTGGTATGAATTTGAGCGCAGACTGCGAGCCAGGCCTTCTCATCCAACATCAGTGCCTGACCTCACAAATGCTCTTCTGGAAGAATGGTCAACCATTCCCATAGACACCCTCCTAAACCTTGTGGACGGCCTTCCAAGAAGAGCTGAAGCTGTTATAGTTGCAAAGGGCCAACTCAATATTGAACCCTATGGACTAAGACTGGGATGCCATTAAAGTACATGTAAAGGCAGGCGTCCCAATACTTTTGGTAAAATCGTGTGGATAGATAGATAAGATGTCTTCACTTTACATTAACAGGCATTAAAATATTTTATATCTTGCAGTTCCAGAAAATAAAGCTATAGTATTACCTGATGTGCCTTCAGCCAAAGCGTTCATTGATTCCACTGACGTAGCCGTGATTGGCTTTTTTACGGTAAGTCGCTATTTTTCTGTCCAATAATCTGAGACAACATCTAACAAAAAAATGTACAATATGTTTGAGGGGAAACTTTACATGTTTGGGGTCAGTTTTATTTATTGGGCTGTAAAACATGGTGTCACTCCTCCCCATGTTTTACCGCATCGCTCAGGAGGGCGCTATGTACAGGATGCAAGGCTCAGGAGGGCGCTCGGCTCAGGAGGGCGCTATGTACAGGGTGCAAGGCTCAGGAGGGAGCTATGTACAGGGTGCAAGGCTCAGGAGGGAGCTATGTACAGGGTGCAAGGCTCAGGAGGGAGCTATGTACAGGGTGTAAGGCTCAGGAGGGAGCTATGTACAGGGTGCAAGGCTCAGGAGGGAGCTATGTACAGGGTGCAAGGCTCAGGAGGGAGCTATGTACAGGGTGCAAGGCTCAGGAGGGAGCTATGTACAGGGTGCAAGGCTCAGGAGGGAGCTATGTACAGGGTGTAAGGCTCTGGAGGGCGCTATGTACAGGGTGCAAGGCTCAGGAGGGTGCTATGTACAGTATGCAAGGCTCAGGAGGGTGCTATGTACAGGATGCAAGGCTCAGGAGGGTGCTATGTACAGTATGCAAGGCTCAGGAGGGTGCTATGTACAGGGTGCAAGGCTCAGGAGGGCGCTATGTACAGGGTGCAAGGCTCAGGAGGGTGCTATGTACAGGGTGCAAGGCTCAGGAGGGCGCTATGTACAGGGTGCAAGGTCCAGGAGAGCGCTATGTACAAGGTGCAAGGCTCAGGAGGGCGCTATGCACAGGGTGCACGGCTCAGGAGGGCGCTATGTACAGGGTGCAAGGCTCAGGAGGGCGCTATGTACAGGGTGCAAGGCTCAGGAGGGCGCTATGCACAGGGTGCAGAGTTCAAAAGTTCCTGCTTCACAGGACAGAAGAGAGGACAGATGGTCAATAGGGTTTAGGTCTGGAGACATGCTTGGCCAGTCCATCACCTTTACCCTCAGCTTCTTTAGCAAGGCAGTGGTGGTGTTGGAGGTGTGTTTGGGGTGGTTATCATGTTGGAATACTGCCCTGCGGCCCAGTCTCTGAAGGGAGGGGATCATGCTCTGCTTCAGTATGTCACAGTACATGTTGGCATTCATGGTCCCCTCAATGATCTGTAGCCCCCCCAGTGCCAGCAGCACTCATGCAGCCCCAGACCATGACACTCCCACCACCATGCCTGACTGTAGACAAGACACACTTGTCTTTGTCCTCCTCACCTGGTTGCCCCCACACACGCTTGTCACCATCTGACACCAAATACCTTTATCTTGGTCTCATCAGACCACAGGACATGGTTCCAGTAATCCATTTCCTTAGTCTGCTTGTCTTCAGCAAACTGTTTGTGGTCTTTCTTGTGCATCATCTTTAGAAGAGGCTTCCTTCTGGGATGACAGCCATGCAGACCAATTTGATGCAGCGTGCGGCGTATGGTCTGAGCACTGACAGGCTGACCCCCCCCACCCCTACAACCTCTGCAGCAATGCTGGCAGCACTCATACGTCTATTTCCCAAAGACAACCTCTGGATATGACGCTGAGCACGTGACCTCAACTTCTTTGGTGGACCATGGCGAGGCCTGTTCTGAGGGGAACCTGTCCTGTTATACCGCTGTATGGTCTTGGCCACCGTGCTGCAGCTCAGTTTCAGGGTCTTGGCAATCTTCTTATAGCCTAGGCCATCTTTATGTAGAGCAACAACTCTTATCTTCAGATCCTCACAGAGTGCTTTGCCATGAGGTGCCATGTTGTACTTCCAGTGACCAGTATAAGAGAGTGAGAGCGATAACACCAAATTTAACACACCTGCTCCCCATTCACCCCTGAGACCTTGTAACACCAACGAGTCACATGACACAATTGGGCCCAATTTGGACATTTTCACTTAGGGGTGCACTGACTTTTGTTGCCAGCGGTTTAGACATTAATGGCTGTGTTGAGTTATTTTGAGGGGACAGGAAATTTACACTGTTATACAAGCTGTACACTCACTAATATTAATAAATATATGTCAACATTTATTGTTTGTCAAGGGATTCAGACTTTCAGTCTGGGTTTGTCTGAATCCCCAAACTAAGCGATCTAATAATAATGAGGGATTCTTTGCTATTAAGGATCAGCTTCTGTCAGCACAGCTAAAAGCTGAAATAGCTGAATATGAGAAAAATAGAGTAAAGCTCCATCTACTGGTTGAAGTTAGAACTACATAATATTTATATACTACATTTCAAAATTCTCCTAATTAAAAAAATAAATAAATATATATATATATATATATATATATATATATATATATATATATATATATATATATATATATATATATATAGTTTCATATGCAATATGTAAAAAAATATATATGTATTTTTATATGCAATATGTAAAAAAAAAAAAAAAAAAAAATATATATATATATATATATATATATATATATATATATATATATATATATATATATATTTTTTTTTTTTTTTTGTTTTGTTTTTTTTTTTTTTTTATATGCAATCTGTAAAAAAAAATATATATATATATATATATATATATATATATATATATATATATATATATATATATATATATATATATTTTTTTTTTTTTTTTTTACATATTGCATATAAAGTTTTTTTTTTGAGGGAACAACTTTTGAAAACCTTGGAGTCTCTGATAAAGCAAGTATTTCAGGTGTATGTTGTACATATCTCTCGCAGGACTTAGATGAACCAGAAATAGAATACTTTGAGACTCTGGTGAAAAATCACCCAGAATGGGATTACGGCACCAGCACCACCCGAGAGGTCTTAAAGCACTACAAGATAAAGAGCAACACGATCACCATCTTCCGCAAGGTAAGTCCCCCGACCAAAGATCGCCAAGAGCAGGACATTCCCCATGTGAGAAATCATATAAGCTTATGACTTAGGACAGTAAAACGTGAAACACAGCAATAAAAAGCTATAAGCCAATCAAAAGAAGCAGGAAATTCGTTTTTGGGGGATTTAAACACAGTGTGGAAATAGCACCCTACATATATATATATATATATATTTTTTTTTTTTCTAAGGCACATTGAAAAGACGGGGCGTGCTGGGAAGGTAGGATGAAGGACGTTGGCTGCACCCCCTCAGTGTTATATTGATGACTGACAGTGAAAATATTACGGGTTTCCATAAAGAATTACTGCAATAAAATGTACCCATCTAAAATCGCCCAGCTCTGATATAAACTTCTGGATATTCTTCTGCCAATGGCGGTGTGTCCATAAGGGCACACGGGCACCGCCCCCTCTCTTCAGCCACCCCCTCTATCACCAATAGATAGATCCATGCAATGCATGAATCTATCTATGGCCGCAGCTGCCACACCCTATTTCAGAATTACAGCGGCGGGGTATTATTTTTTTTTGAAGCACCTTATTAGAGCCATAGGCTGTAATAGGTGTCAAAGAAGGTAAACAGCGAGTGCCATGCTTGGCGCTCGCAGTTCACTCAACTGTGTTAGGAAAGCGAATGAATATTCGGTTTCCTAACACTGAACCGCCTCTCCGCCAATCAGGTGCTCGGGTCTGTTACCTGGCTGAAACGACAGGCACTGTGATTGGATGCCTATGAGGATGCTTCTGATGGGCACAGTGGCTGCGTTGGATGGGCACAGTGGCTGCTTCTGATGGGCACAGTGGCTGCGTTGGATGGGCACAGTGGCTGCGTTGGATGGGCACAGTGGCTGCGTTGGATGGGCACAGTGGCTGTGTTGGATGGGCACAATGGCTGCGTTGGATGGGCCCAGTGGCTGCGTTGGATGGGCCCAGTGGCTGCGTTGAATGGGCACAGTGGCTGCGTTGAATGGGCACAGTGGCTGCGTTGAATGGGCACAGTGGCTGCTTCTGATGGGCACAATGGCTGCCTTGGATGGGCACAGTGGCTGCGTTGGATGGGCACAGTGGCTGCTTCTGATGGGCACAGTGGCTGCGTTGGATGGGCACAGTGGCTGCTTCTGATGGGCACAGTGGCTGCTTCTGATGGGCACAGTGGCTGCGTTGGATGGGCACAGTGGCTGCTTCTGATGGGCACAGTGGCTGCTTCTGATGGGCACAGTGGCTGCTTCTGATGGGCACAGTGGCTGCGTTGGATGGGCACAGTGGCTGCTTCTGATGGGCACAGTGGCTGGGTTGGATGGGCACAGTGGCTGCGTTTGATAACACAGTTAGGCTGCAATTGATGGGGGTTATTTTTTACAGAATTTTTCAGTTTGTTTGCGGCCCCCCAAAAAAATTTAAGCACCAGCCTCCACTGTCTTCTGCTGAAGTTTTTTAAAATATTTAATTCCAGGCTGACAACTGGAGGGATGACTTGGTGGTGAAAGAAAACGAAGGCATCAACACAGCCAAATTGTACCGGTTCCTGACCATCAACGATCTGAGGCTGGTGACAGACTACAACCCCATGGTAGGATCACATGGTGCCCTTCTGGACTATGTTGGGGGGATACGGGAGCCTCGGGTGCAGCAGGCTGAGATCTGTGCACTGCATCCTGTGTAGGATAGCAGGTGCAGTAAGTGAGGAGGGTAGGTTGGCGGGTGCAGTACGTGGGGAGGGTAGGTTAGCTGGTGATGTAAATGAGAGAGATCAGGTATAGGAAGAAAGGAGGGTATGATAGTGGGTGCAGTAAGCTTAAATGGGAGGGTAGTTGGTGCAGTGAGGAGGGTGGGTTAGCAGGTGTAGTAAGTGAGGAGGGTGGGTTAGCAGGTGTAGTAAGTGAGGAGGGTGGGTTAGCAGGTGTAGTAGGTGAGGAGGGTGGGTTAGCAGGTGTAGTAAGTGAGGAGGGTGGATTAGCAGGTGCAGTAAGTGAGGAGGGTGGGTTAGCAGGTGTAGTAGGTGAGGAGGGTGGGTTAGCAGGTGTAGTAGGTGAGGAGGGTGGGTTAGCAGGTGCAGTAAGTGAGGAGGGTGGGTTAGCAGGTGTAGTAGGTGAGGAGGGTGGGTTAGCAGGTGTAGTAGGTGAGGAGGGTGGGTTAGCAGGTTTAGTAGGTGAGGAGGGTGGGTTAGCAGGTGCAGTAAGTGAGGAGGGTGGGTTAGCAGGTGTAGTAAGTGAGGAGGGTGGGTTAGCAGGTGTAGTAAGTGAGGAGGGTGGGTTAGCAGGTGTAGTAAGTGAGGAGGGTGGGTTAGCAGGTGTAGTAGGTGAGGAGGGTGGGTTAGCAGGTGTAGTAAGTGAGGAGGGTGGGTTAGCAAGTGCAGTAAGTGAGGAGGGTGGGTTAGCAAGTGCAGTAAGTGAGGAGGGTGGGTTAGCAAGTGCAGTAAGTGAGGAGGGTGGGTTAGCAAGTGCAGTAAGTGAGGAGGGTGGGTTAGCAAGTGCAGTAAGTGAGGAGGGTGGGTTAGCAGGTGTAGTAAGTGAGGAGGGTGGGTTAGCAAGTGCAGTAAGTGAGGAGGGTGGGTTAGCAAGTGCAGTAAGTGAGGAGGGTGGGTTAGCAGGTGTAGTAGGTGAGGAGGGTGGGTTAGCAGGTGTAGTAGGTGAGGAGGGTGGGTTAGCAGGTGTAGTAGGTGAGGAGGGTGGGTTAGCAGGTGCAGTAAGTGAGGAGGGTGGGTTAGCAAGTGCAGTAAGTGAGGACTATAGGGTAGGAGGTGCAGTAAGTGAGGACTGTAGGTTTGTGGGTGCAGTATGGGGGGGGGGCGGGAGGGGGTAGTGGGTGCAGTAAGTGAGTAGAGTAGGTTGGAGGGTAAAGTGAAGACAGTAGGATAGCACATGCAGTAAAAGTCAGAACAATGGATTATGGGGTGCAGTAAGTGAGGAGGGTGGGTTTGTGGGTGCAGTATGGGGGGGGGGGGGGGGTAGTGGGTGCAGTAAGTGAGCAGAGTAGGTTGGAGGGTAAAGTGAAGACAGTAGGATAGCACATGCAGTAAAAGTCAGAACAATGGATTATGGGGTGCAGTAAGTGGGGAGGGCAGGTTAAGGGGTGTAGTGAGTGAAGATTGTAGGTTGGGAGGTTTAGTAGGTAAAGCGGGTAGGATAGCAGGTGTAGTAAGAAAAGAGGTTATGGGTATGTTCCTGTTGAGTTAAGTTTTTTTGTGACTCACATTTTAAATGATTCCTCTTTTTTAATTGCTAAAATATATAAAGATTGTTACATTAGCCAGTAGAGGGCGCTCTGACTAATATACAAATCTAGGAGCCTTATTCAGTCTCCCTGCTTAACAAACACTGAGATGAGCTGCACTATATGGCACAACGTGTTTGGATGTCTGACCTCAACACTTACAGTATATAACCTTGTTGGACATCCCAGTTTCAAGCCATGATTTGCCCCTTCCCCCATGGCCATTAATATGAAGTTTCTCCCCTCCCCCCATGGCCAATAATCTGGAGTTGCTCCCCTCCCCCCATGGCCGATAATATGGAGTTGCTCCCCTCCCCCCATGGCCGATAATATGGAGTTGCTCCCCTCCCCCCATGGCAGATAATATGGAGTTGCTCCCCTCCCCCCCATGGCCAATAATATGGAGTTGCTCCCCTCCCCCCCAGGGCCGATAATATGAAGTTGCTCCCCTCCCCCCATGGCCAATAATATAGAGTTGCTCCCCTCCCCCCCATGGCCAATAATATGGAGTTGCTCCCCTCCCCCCCATGGCCGATAATATGAAGTTGCTCCCCTCCCCCCATGGCCGATAATATGGAGTTGCTCCCCTCCACCCATGGCTATTAATATGGAGTTGCTCCCCTCCCCCCATGGCTATTAATATGGAGTTGCTCCCCTCCCCCCATGGCCAATAATATGGAGTTAATCCCAATCCCCCCCGGTTCACCATCAGCGTTCCAATTCACCCCAAAGGTCTTCAGTAGGAATGAGGTCAGTTCTCTGTGTAGAACCCTCGAGGTTCCTCCACACCAAACGGGTCCGTGTTTAAACACCTGGCTGGCTGCACCCCTACCTACCCCCAAGGGTCCCAACCTTCACATAGATGGGGGAAGGAGATATGGACTGGAGCACCACACAGAAGGATTGAGATCCAAAGAAGTTCATTCCAATAATAAAAAAAAAATATTTCAAAAGCCAAAGTGTTTCGGAGGTTCAAAGGTGCCTCCTTCATCAGGGCATGCAGGGCCGTCTTTAATAAAGATTGGGCCCTGGGCAAACTTTTTCTTGCCCCCCACCCCCATGCAATTTCCCTCTCCACCTACTCTGAGACATACAATAAATAGCAGCTAGACTTAAAATCAGTTTTCTGTATCAGATCAGGCAGCAATTGCGATTGGTTGCCAGCAGTTACAGCTTACTGACTGGTTGCTAGAGGTTACAGCACACATTACGGCTCACTGATTAGTTGCTAGAGGTTACAGCACACATTATGGCTCACTGATTAGTTGCTAGAGGTTACAGCACACATTACGGCTCACTGACTAGTTGCTAGAGGTTACAGCACACATTACGGCTCACTGATTAGTTGCTAGAGGTTACAGCATATCATTACAGCTCACTGACTAGTTGCTAGAGGTTACAGCACACATTACGGCTCACTGACTAGTTGATAGAGGTTACAGCACACATTACGGCTCACTGATTAGTTGCTAGAGGTTACAGCACATCACCTCCTCACAGCAGGGGAACATGATATACATAGGAATGCCGCCTTTATGTACATATCAATGCCGCCAGCCGCAGCTATTTACTTAGTATTGTCGCCCCTATTTACATACTAATGCCTGTTATTTACATGTAAACACAGGGTCTGCAGGTGAGTCATCTGTACACAACAATAGGGCAGACCTGGGCAGCATTAGTACCAGCTCTTCACACTGAGATATCGGGACACAGCACAGGACTAAAACTTCAAGGGACGAGGGAATTTAAACCTGGATATTTGGCAAGTATGAGGCAGCTGTTTTGGGCCACCACAACAATGACAGGGCCCAGGGCAGCTGCCCCTTTTGCCCTGCCTTAAAGACGGCCCTGGGGGCACGTTGGTGGATGTTGGACTTGGAGTAGAAGGATCAATGGGTTTTGACAAGTCTACTGGGAACCGGTCATAATATTGTGATTTCCATACCCCGAGTCCACAATCCGGCAACTTTTTCCATCCTCAAACCCCGGTGAAGAAGACACCTCTGAAGACCCAAAACACAGGAGCTTCAGATAAAGGTTCAGCTTGAAACTTTTTCACTGTAATAGAAAAGTGTTTCTCTCAAGATTGAGCATGCGAGATACTGTTATACTTTGTTCTGAATTGGTTACTGAATCCTGTTTAGATTCTTCTTCCTTTTATTTCATGTAATCACTTTATGATTGCTGTATATGATACATCATGTATTTGTGGTTAAAACTCAATAAAAACTATTGAAAGAGAAAAGAGTTTCTCGGGACTTGGTGCTCAGGTCCTCTCATCATTCTTCATCTTTGCTCCCTATCATCCTCCCTATCACTGACATTCCAGAAGAGATTCCGGCTCACTTGTACTCCTTCCTTTTATTATCAGAATGCGATCGGCTTAATCGCCTGCGAGGTCGAGGTCCACCTTCTCTTCTTCAGCGACAAGGTTGTTGAAAACGAAGCTGAAATAATAAAGGAGCTGCGAGAGGTCGCCAACGATCTGCGTGGGAAGGTCAGTA
Source organism: Lithobates pipiens (assembly GCF_037356315.1). Lineage (NCBI taxonomy): Eukaryota > Metazoa > Chordata > Amphibia > Anura > Ranidae > Lithobates > Lithobates pipiens. The sequence continues at coordinate 1,062,841 of NW_027507878.1, read as the reverse complement.
ATCCAGGGCATGCTTCTATTCTTTCCAGCGAGGATTTCAGGAGAGGAGAGTTTTATAGAGGAAGGAGCAGAGTCCTCCATCTGTGCAGAGTATATCAGGAGAGGAGAGTTTTATAGAGGAAGGAGCAGAGTCCTCCATCTGTGCAGAGTATATCAGGAGAGGAGAGTTTTATAGAGGAAGGAGCAGAGTCCTCCATCTGTGCAGAGTATATCAGGAGAGGAGAGTTTTATAGAGGAAGGAGCAGAGTCCTCCATCTGTGCAGAGTATATCAGGAGAGGAGAGTTTTATAGAGGAAGGAGCAGAGTCCTCCATCTGTGCAGAGTATATCAGGAGAGGAGAGTTTTATAGAGGAAGGAGCAGAGTCCTCCATCTGTGCAGAGTATATCAGGAGAGGAGAGTTTTATAGAGGAAGGAGCAGAGTCCTCCATCTGTGCAGAGTATATCAGGAGAGGAGAGTTTTATAGAGGAAGGAGCAGAGTCCTCCATCTGTGCAGAGTATATCAGGAGAGGAGAGTTTTATAGAGGAAGGAGCAGAGTCCTCCATCTGTGCAGAGTATATCAGGAGAGGAGAGTTTTATAGAGGAAGGAGCAGAGTCCTCCATCTGTGCAGAGTATATCAGGAGAGGAGAGTTTTATAGAGGAAGGAGCAGAGTCCTCCATCTGTGCAGAGTATATCAGGAGAGGAGAGTTTTATAGAGGAAGGAGCAGAGTCCTCCATCTGTGCAGAGTATATCAGGAGAGGAGAGTTTTATAGAGGAAGGAGCAGAGTCCTCCATCTGTGCAGAGTATATCAGGAGAGGAGAGTTTTATAGAGGAAGGAGCAGAGTCCTCCATCTGTGCAGAGTATATCAGGAGAGGAGAGTTTTATAGAGGAAGGAGCAGAGTCCTCCATCTGTGCAGAGTATATCAGGAGAGGAGAGTTTTATAGAGGAAGGAGCAGAGTTCTCCATCTGTGCAGAGTAAATCAGGAGAGGAGAGTTTTATAGAGGAAGGAGCAGAGTCCTCCATCTGTGCAGAGTATATCAGGAGAGGAGAGTTTTATAGAGGAAGGAGCAGAGTCCTCCATCTGTGCAGAGTATATCAGGAGAGGAGAGTTTTATAGAGGAAGGAGCAGAGTCCTCCATCTGTGCAGAGTAAATCAGGAGAGGAGAGTTTTATAGAGGAAGGAGCAGAGTCCTCCATCTGTGCAGAGTATATCAGGAGAGGAGAGTTTTATAGAGGAAGGAGCAGAGTCCTCCATCTGTGCAGAGTATATCAGGAGAGGAGAGTTTTATAGAGGAAGGAGCAGAGTCCTCCATCTGTGCAGAGTATATCAGGAGAGGAGAGTTTTATAGAGGAAGGAGCAGAGTCCTCCATCTGTGCAGAGTATATCAGGAGAGGAGAGTTTTATAGAGGAAGGAGCAGAGTCCTCCATCTGTGCAGAGTATATCAGGAGAGGAGAGTTTTATAGAGGAAGGAGCAGAGTCCTCCATCTGTGCAGAGTATATCAGGAGAGGAGAGTTTTATAGAGGAAGGAGCAGAGTCCTCCATCTGTGCAGAGTATATCAGGAGAGGAGAGTTTTATAGAGGAAGGAGCAGAGTCCTCCATCTGTGCAGAGTATATCAGGAGAGGAGAGTTTTATAGAGGAAGGAGCAGAGTCCTCCATCTGTGCAGAGTATATCAGGAGAGGAGAGTTTTATAGAGGAAGGAGCAGAGTCCTCCATCTGTGCAGAGTATATCAGGAGAGGAGAGTTTTATAGAGGAAGGAGCAGAGTCCTCCATCTGTGCAGAGTATATCAGGAGAGGAGAGTTTTATAGAGGAAGGAGCAGAGTCCTCCATCTGTGCAGAGTATATCAGGAGAGGAGAGTTTTATAGAGGAAGGAGCAGAGTCCTCCATCTGTGCAGAGTATATCAGGAGAGGAGAGTTTTATAGAGGAAGGAGCAGAGTCCTCCATCTGTGCAGAGTATATCAGGAGAGGAGAGTTTTATAGAGGAAGGAGCAGAGTCCTCCATCTGTGCAGAGTATATCAGGAGAGGAGAGTTTTATAGAGGAAGGAGCAGAGTCCTCCATCTGTGCAGAGTATATCAGGAGAGGAGAGTTTTATAGAGGAAGGAGCAGAGTCCTCCATCTGTGCAGAGTATATCAGGAGAGGAGAGTTTTATAGAGGAAGGAGCAGAGTCCTCCATCTGTGCAGAGTATATCAGGAGAGGAGAGTTTAACACCCCTTTCACACCAGGGCGTTTTGCAGGCGCTATAGCGTTAGAAATAGCGCCTGCAATCCGTCCTAAAGAAGCTGCACCATTGTGTGTAGTGTGATCCCCCCGAGGGATTTCACACTGGAGCGGTGCGCTGGCAGGACGTCAGGGAAAAGTCCTGCCAGCAGCTTCTTTGGAGCGGTGAAGGAGCGGTGTGTTTCCCGCTCCTCCACCGCTGCTTCCCATTGAAATCAATGGGGCAGCGCTGTAATACTGCCGGCAAAACACCGCTATTGCGGCGTATTGCCGGCGGTTTTAACCCTTTCGCAGCCGCTAGCAGGGGGGGGTAAAAGCGCCCCGCTAGCGGCCGAAATGCGCCGCAAATCTGCCGCAAATCCGGCGGTAAAACGCCGCTAAAAATAGCGGCGTTTTACCACCGACGCAATGGGCTTGTGTGGTGGGAAAGGGGTCTTGTAGAGGAAGGAGCAGAGTCCTCAAGCAGAGCAGAGTATTTCAGGAGAGGAGAGTTATAGAGAGAGGAGCAGAGTCCTCCAGCAGAGCAGAGTATTTCAGGAGAGGAGAGTTACAGAAGAAGGAGCAGAGTCCTCCAGCAGTGCAGATTATTTCAGGAGAGGAGAGTTATAGAGGAAGGAGCAGAGTATTTCAGAATCAGGAGAGGAGCGTTATAGAAGAAGGAGCAGAGTCCTCCAGCAGAGCAGAGTATTTCAGGAGAGGAGAGTTACAGAAGAAGGAGCAGAGTCCTCCAGCAGTGCAGATTATATCAGGAGAGGAGAGTTATAGAGGAAGGAGCAGAGGATTTCAGAATCAGGAGAGGAGCGTTATAGAAGAAGGAGCAGAGTCCTCCATCGGTGCAGAGTATTTCAGGAGAGGAGAGTTATAGAGTAAGGAGCAGAGTCTTCCAGCAGTGCAGAGTATTTCAGGAGAGGAGAGTTATAGAGGAAGGAGCAGAGTAATCCAGCAATGCAGATTATTTCAGGAGAGGAGAGTTGTAGAGGAAGGAGCAGAGTCCTCCAGCAGAGCAGAGTATTTCAGAATCAGGAAAGGAGCGTTATAGAAGAAGGAGCAGAGTCCTCCAGCAGAGCAGAGTATTTCAGGAGAGGAGAGTTGTAGAGGAAGGAGCAGAGTCCTCCAGCAGAGCAGAGTATTTCAGGAGAGGAGAGTTGTAGAGGAAGGAGCAGAGTCCTCCAGCAGAGCAGATTATTTCAGGAGAGGAGAGTTATAGAGGAAGGAGCAGAGTATTTCAGAATCAGGAGAGGAGCGTTATAGAAGAAGGAGCAGAGTCCTCCAGCAGAGCAGAGTATTTCAGGAGAGGAGAGTTGTAGAGGAAGGAGCAGAGTCCTCCAGCAGAGCAGATTATTTCAGGAGAGGAGAGTTATAGAGGAAGGAGCAGAGTCCTCCAGCAGTGCAGATTATTTCAGGAGAGGAGAGTTATAGAGGAAGGAGCAGAGTCCTCCAGCAGTCCAGATTATTTCAGGAGAGGAGAGTTGTAGAGGAAGGAGCAGAGTCCTCCAGCAGAGCAGAGTATTTCAGGAGAGGAGAGTCATAGAGGAAGGAGTAGAGTCCTCCAGCAGAGTATTTCAGGAGAGGAGAGTCATAGAGGAAGGAGTAGAGTCCTCCAGCAGAGTATTTCAGGAGAGGAGAGTCATAGAGGAAGGAGTAGAGTCCTCCAGCAGAGTATTTCAGGAGAGGAGAGTCATAGAGGAAAGAGTAGAGTCCTCCAGCAGAGTATTTCAGGAGAGGAGAGTCATAGAGGAAAGAGTAGAGTCCTCCAGCAGAGTATTTCAGGAGAGGAGAGTCATAGAGGAAGGAGTAGAGTCCTCCAGCAGAGTATTTCAGGAGAGGAGAGTCATAGAGGAAGGAGTAGAGTCCTCCAGCAGAGCAGAGTATTTCAGGAGAGGGGAGTCCTAGAGGAAGGAGTAGAGTCCTCCAGCAGAGCAGAGTATTTCAGGAGAGGAGAGTCCTAGAGGAAGGAGTAGAGTCCTCCAGCAGAGTATTTCAGGAGAGGAGAGTTATAGAGGAAGGAGCAGAGTCCTCCAGCAGAGCAGAGTATTTCAGGAGAGGAGAGTCATAGAGGAAGGAGTAGAGTCCTCCAGCAGAGTATTTCAGGAGAGGAGAGTCATAGAGGAAGGAGTAGAGTCCTCCAGCAGAGTATTTCAGGAGAGGAGAGTCCTAGAGGAAGGAGTAGCGTCCTCCAGCAGAGTATTTCAGGAGAGGAGAGTCATAGAGGAAGGAGTAGAGTCCTCCAGCAGAGTATTTCAGGAGAGGAGAGTCCTAGAGGAAGGAGTAGAGTCCTCCAGCAGAGTATTTCAGGAGAGGAGAGTTATAGAGGAAGGAGCAGAGTCCTCCAGCAGAGCAGAGTATTTCAGGAGAGGAGAGTCATAGAGGAAGGAGTAGAGTCCTCCAGCAGAGTATTTCAGGAGAGGAGAGTCATAGAGGAAGGAGTAGCGTCCTCCAGCAGAGTATTTCAGGAGAGGAGAGTCATAGAGGAAGGAGCAGAGTCCTCCAGCAGAGCAGAGTATTTCAGGAGAGGAGAGTCATAGAGGAAGGAGTAGAGTCCTCCAGCAGAGTATTTCAGGAGAGGAGAGTCATAGAGGAAGGAGTAGAGTCCTCCAGCAGAGCAGAGTATTTCAGGAGAGGAGAGTCCTAGAGGAAGGAGTAGAGTCCTCCACCAGAGCAGAGTATTTCAGGAGAGGAGAGTCCTAGAGGAAGGAGTAGAGTCCTCCAGCAGAGTATTTCAGGAGAGGAGAGTCATAGAGGAAGGAGTAGAGTCCTCCAGCAGAGTATTTCAGGAGAGGAGAGTCCTAGAGGAAGGAGTAGCGTCCTCCAGCAGAGTATTTCAGGAGAGGAGAGTCATAGAGGAAGGAGCAGAGTCCTCCAGCAGAGCAGAGTATTTCAGGAGAGGAGAGTCATAGAGGAAGGAGTAGAGTCCTCCAGCAGAGTATTTCAGGAGAGGAGAGTCATAGAGGAAGGAGTAGAGTCCTCCAGCAGAGTATTTCAGGAGAGGAGAGTCCTAGAGGAAGGAGTAGCGTCCTCCAGCAGAGTATTTCAGGAGAGGAGAGTCATAGAGGAAGGAGTAGAGTCCTCCAGCAGAGTATTTCAGGAGAGGAGAGTCCTAGAGGAAGGAGTAGAGTCCTCCAGCAGAGTATTTCAGGAGAGGAGAGTTATAGAGGAAGGAGCAGAGTCCTCCAGCAGAGCAGAGTATTTCAGGAGAGGAGAGTCATAGAGGAAGGAGTAGAGTCCTCCAGCAGAGTATTTCAGGAGAGGAGAGTCATAGAGGAAGGAGTAGCGTCCTCCAGCAGAGTATTTCAGGAGAGGAGAGTCATAGAGGAAGGAGTAGAGTCCTCCAGCAGAGTATTTCAGGAGAGGAGAGTCATAGAGGAAGGAGTAGAGTCCTCCAGCAGAGTATTTCAGGAGAGGAGAGTTATAGAGGAAGGAGCAGAGTCCTCCAGCAGAGCAGAGTATTTCAGGAGAGGAGAGTCATAGAGGAAGGAGTAGAGTCCTCCAGCAGAGTATTTCAGGAGAGGAGAGTCATAGAGGAAGGAGTAGCGTCCTCCAGCAGAGTATTTCAGGAGAGAAGAGTCATAGAGGAAGGAGTAGAGTCCTCCAGCAGAGTATTTCAGGAGAGGAGAGTCATAGAGGAAGGAGTAGAGTCCTCCAGCAGAGTATTTCAGGAGAGGAGAGTTATAGAGGAAGGAGCAGAGTCCTCCAGCAGAGCAGAGTATTTCAGGAGAGGAGAGTCATAGAGGAAGGAGTAGCGTCCTCCAGCAGAGTATTTCAGGAGAGGAGAGTTGTAGAGGAGCAGACACATGTAGTTATATGCAGGAACACTGAAGGGCAGGTCACTTCCTCGGATATGTTGGTAATTGTGGGAGGTCTCGTTTCCTCTTCAGGTTCTCTTTGTGAAGATGGATTTGGGAAAGCCGTACACTCAGAAAATTGCCGGTTTTTTCAAGATCCAGAAAAGTGACCTCCCTCTGATCTCCATCTATAACACCGACAGCAATAAGAAGCTGATCATGCCACGCGGGGAGATCACCGCCGAGACGGTGAAAGAATTCTGCGGGAAGTTCCTCTCCGGGGATTATACGGTGAGAAGAGGCGGAACCGCCAACTAATGTTGTTCTTTAGAGCCGAGCGCCGGACAGAGATAAATACAGGAATAGAACTTCATAATAATCAGTCATTTAATATATTCCCTGCAGAGCTAAGACTGGAGGAGGGAGAAGCAGCACAAGAAGCCAATTAGTTGTGCTCATGTGATAACAAGGAACTAACTCCATTGGAACAATATTTATAAACAATGTTACTTTATATCTCTCTCATCTTACATAGTAGGTGAGGTTGAAAAAAAGACACAAGTCCATCCCATGTGTGTGATTATATGTCAGTATTACATTGTATATCATGTATGTTGTGTGATTATATGTCAGTATTACATTGTATATCATGTATGTTGCGGTCATACAGGTGCTTATCTAATAGTTTCTTGAAACAATCGATGTCCCCCGCTGAGACCACATCCTGTGGAAGGGAATTCCACATCCTTGCCGCTCTTACAGTAAAGAACCCTCTATGTACTTCAAGGTTAAACCTCTTTTCTTCTAATTTTAATGAGTGGCCACGTGTCTTGTTAAACTCCCTTCCGTGAAAAAATTTTCTCCCTATTGTGGAGTCACCAGTCCGGTATTTATATATTGTGGGGTCACCAGTCCGGTATTTATATATTGAGGGGTCACCAGTCCGGTATTTATATATTGTGGGGTCACCAGTCCGGTATTTATATATTGTGGGGTCACCAGTCCAGTATTTATATATTGAGGGGTCACCAGTCCGGTATTTATATATTGAGGGGTCACCAGTCCGGTATTTATATATTGAGGGGTAACCAGTCCGGTATTTATATATTGAGGGGTCACCAGTCCGGTATTTATATATTGTGGGGTCACCAGTCCGGTATTTATATATTGTGGGGTCACCAGTCCGGTATTTATATATTGAGGGGTTACCAGTCCGGTATTTATATATTGAGGGGTCACCAGTCCGGTATTTATATATTGTGGGGTCACCAGTCCGGTATTTATATATTGTGGGGTCACCAGTCCGGTATTTATATATTGAGGGGTCACCAGTCCGGTATTTATATATTGAGGGGTCACCAGTCCGGTATTTATATATTGAGGGGTCACCAGTCCGGTATTTATATATTGTGGGGTCACCAGTCCGGTATTTATATATTGTGGGGTCACCAGTCCGGTATTTATATAATGAAATCATATCCCCTCTCAGGCGTCTCTTCTCCAGAGAGAATAAGTTCAGAGCTCCCAACCTTTCCTCATAACTAAGAATTTATTGCCCTGCTTAGCTTAGTATTGTCCGCAAATACAGAGATTGAACTGTTTCCCCCATCCCCCTCCTCCAGGTCATTTATGAATAAATTAAATAGGATTGGTCCCAGCACAGAACCCTAGGGGGCGCCACCACCCACCCCTGACCATTCCAATCATTCATCTGATCAATGTTTATAAACAATGTTACTTTGTTTAGAAACATTGATCAGACAGGAGATCGAGAGATACATTGTTACAATGTAAAATAATGCATTTGGGTGGCAAAAATCTGAATGCAATCTATAGACTGGGGGGAGGGGAACCTCTGGGGGGGATGTAGGATGGAGAAGGACCTGGGGGTCCTAGTAGATGATGGGCTCAGCAATGCCAAGCTGCTGCTAACAAAGCAAACAGAATATTGTCATTAAAAAGGGATCAACTCCAGAGATAAAATGATAATTCTCCCCTCTACAAGACTCTGGTCCGGCCGCACCTGGAGTATACTGTCCAGTTCTGGGCACCAGTCCTCAGGAAGGATGTACTGGAAATGGAGCGACTACAAAGAAGGGCAACAAAGCTAATAAAGGGTCTGGAGGATATTAGTTATGAGAAAAGGTTGTGAGCTCTGAACTTATTCTCTCTGGAGAAGAGACGCCTGAGAGGGGATATGATTTCATTATATAAATACCGGACTGGTGACCCCACAATATACAAATACCGGACTGGTGACCCCACAATATATAAATACCGGACTGGTGACCCCACAATATACAAATACCGGACTGGTGACCCCACAATATATAAATACCGGACTGCTGACCCCACAATATATAAATACCGGACTGGTGACCCCACAATATATAAATACCGGACTGGTGACCCCACAATATATAAATACGGGACTGGTGACCCCACAATATATAAATACCGGACTGGTGACCCCACAATATATAAATACCGGACTGGTGACCCCACAATATATAAATACCGGACTGGTGACCCCACAATATACAAATACCGGACTGGTGACCCCACAATATATAAATACCGGACTGCTGACCCCACAATATATAAATACCGGACTGGTGACCCCACAATATATAAATACCGGACTGCTGACCCCACAATATATAAATACCGGACTGGTGACCCCACAATATATAAATACCGGACTGGTGACCCCACAATATATAAATACCGGACTGGTGACCCCACAATATATAAATACGGGACTGGTGACCCCACAATATATAAATACCGGACTGGTGACCCCACAATATATAAATACCGGACTGGTGACCCCACGATATATAAATACCGGACTGGTGACCCCACAATATATAAATACCGGACTGGTGACCCCACAATAGGGGGAAAACTTTTTTGCGGAAGGGAGTTTAACAAGACTCGTGGCCACTCATTAAAATTAGAAGAAAAGAGGTTTGACCTGAAACTATGTAGAGGGTTCTTTACTGTAAGAGCGGCAAGGATGTGGAATTCCCTTCCACATGCGGTGGTCTCAGCCGGGGGGCATCGATAGTTTCAAGAAAGTATTAGGTAATCACCTGAACAACCGCAACATACATGATATACAATGTAATACTGACATATAATCACACACATAGGATGGACTTGTGTCTTTTTTCAACCTCACCTACTATGTAACTTTGTATCTCTTGATCTCCTGTCTGAACAATGTTTGCAAACACTGTATCAAAGGGTCCTTTTTTACAGAAACTCCAAGTTTGACTGTCAAGAATTGCCAGAAAGTACAAGTGGGGGGAGGGGGATGAGAAGCTGCTGAGAGGCAGAAGGATGGGGCAAATTGTTATATTACACACATCCTGTGCACATTGATGGCGTTCTTTTTCTCCAAACTATTTTAGTACTATGCTGTGATATAGGCATGAATAGCAGGAGAGATCAGATTGCACACACATCTGATTACCTCTGCCCCCCCCCCCCCCCCCCCCGGGGCTATTAACACTTGGAGATTGGTGGTGGATCATCATCAGATGTTCCTGTAGAGCTGAAGAGAGAAGGAATGTGTTTTGCTTGTCGGGTATCAGCCGATCTCCAAACATCAGAATATTTTGTTCTCACATCGGATATTCAGCGGAGGATATTTTTGGCCTTCTATAAAAACACGTACAATCTCATTTCCCTTCATCGTGCAGCCTCCGGTCACATGGGGGGGTTTGATAGATATGAGAATTTCTTCCAGTAAATGGCAGTCAGGAGCCTCAGGAAGAGCCGCACTCCACCAGAGGGAGCAATTCCGGCAACTTCTTCATTCCACACAAATCAGAGGAAGAGAAACAAGCGAGTCCAGAGAGGCGAATAGAGAACCTTCTAAAGGAGTCACAGCATACAAAACTATTTATAATTCACAATACGACCCCCAGCACTGACCCCCCACCCCACTCCACCACCACCATCACCACCACCCCACTCCACCACCACCACCACCCCACTCCACCACCACCACCACCCCCACCCCACTTCACCACCACCACCCCACTCCACCACCACCACCACCCCCACCCCACTCCACCACCACCCCCACCATAACCACCATCCCACCACCCCACTCTACCCCTACTCCACCACCCCATCCCATACCTTCCCACCACTCCACCACCACCACCACCCCCACCATCACCACCACCCCACTCCACCACCACCACCACCCCCACCATAACCACCATCCCACCACCCCACTCTACCCCTACTCCACCACCCCATCCCATACCTTCCCACCACTCCACCACCACCACCACCCCCACCATCACCACCACCCCACTCCACCACCACCACCACCCCCACCATAACCACCATCCCACCACCCCACTCTACCCCTACTCCACCACCCCATCCCATACCTTCCCACCACTCCACCACCACCACCACCACCACCATCACCATCACCACCACCACCACCCCACCACCCCACTCTACCCCTACTCCACCACCCCATCCCATACCTTCCCACCACTCCACCACCACCACCACCCCCACCATCACCACCACCCCACTCCACCACCACCACCACCCCCACCATAACCACCATCCCACCACCCCACTCTACCCCTACTCCACCACCCCATCCCATACCTTCCCACCACTCCACCACCACCACCACCACCATCACCATCACCACCACCCCACCACCCCACTCTACCCCTACTCCACCACCCCATCCCATACCTTCCCACCACTCCACCACCACCACCACCCCCACCATCACCACCACCCCACTCCACCACCACCACCACCCCCACCATAACCACCATCCCACCACCCCACTCTACCCCTACTCCACCACCCCATCCCATACCTTCCCACCACTCCACCACCACCACCACCACCACCATCAACACCACCCCACTCTACCCCTACTCCACCACCCCATCCCATACCTTCCCACCACTCCACCACCACCACCACCACCCCCACCCCACTCCACCACCACCCCCACCATAACCACCACCACCCCCACCCCACTCCACCACCACCCCCACCATAACCACCATCCCACCACCCCACTCTACCCCTACTCCACCACCCCATCCCATACCTTCCCACCACTCCACCACCACCACCACCACCACCATCACCATCACCACCACCCCACCACCCCACTCTACCCCTACTCCACCACCCCATCCCATACCTTCCCACCACTCCACCACCACCACCACCCCCACCATCACCACCACCCCACTCCACCACCACCACCACCCCCACCATAACCACCATCCCACCACCCCACTCTACCCCTACTCCACCACCCCATCCCATACCTTCCCACCACTCCACCACCACCACCACCATCACCACCACCCCACCACCCCACTCTACCCCTACTCCACCACCCCATCCCATACCTTCCCACCACTCCACCACCACCACCACCCCCACCATCACCACCACCCCACTCCACCACCACCACCACCCCCACCATAACCACCATCCCACCACCCCACTCTACCCCTACTCCACCACCCCATCCCATACCTTCCCACCACTCCACCACCACCACCACCACCACCATCACCACCACCCCACCACCCCACTCTACCCCTACTCCACCACCCCATCCCATACCTTCCCACCACTCCACCACCACCACCACCCCCACCATCACCACCACCCCACTCCACCACCACCACCACCCCCACCATAACCACCATCCCACCACCCCACTCTACCCCTACTCCACCACCCCATCCCATACCTTCCCACCACTCCACCACCACCACCACCACCACCATCACCACCACCCCACCACCCCACTCTACCCCTACTCCACCACCCCATCCCATACCTTCCCACCACTCCACCACCACCACCACCCCCACCATCACCACCACCCCACTCCACCACCACCACCACCCCCACCATAACCACCATCCCACCACCCCACTCTACCCCTACTCCACCACCCCATCCCATACCTTCCCACCACTCCACCACCACCACCACCACCACCATCACCATCACCACCACCCCACTCTACCCCTACTCCACCACCCCATCCCATACCTTCCCACCACTCCACCACCACCACCACCCCCACCATCAACACCACCCCACTCTACCCCTACTCCACCACCCCATCCCATACCTTCCCACCACTCCACCACCACCACCACCACCACCATCACCACCACCCCACCACCCCACTCTACCCCTACTCCACCACCCCATCCCATACCTTCCCACCACTCCACCACCACCACCACCCCCACCATCACCACCACCCCTACTCCACCACCACCACCACCCCCACCATAACCACCATCCCACCACCCCACTCTACCCCTACTCCACCACCCCATCCCATACCTTCCCACCACTCCACCACCACCCCCACCATCACCACCACCCCACTCTACCCCTACTCCACCACCCCATCCCACCACCCCCACCACTCCCACCACCTTCCTACCACCCCAACATCACCACTACCCCATTCTACCCCCACCCCACCACCTTAACATAACCCCACCACTCCACCCCAACACTCCATCCCACTCCACCCACCACCACCATTACCACCACTCCACCCCCACTCCATCACCACCATTACCACCACTCCACCCCCACTCCTCCACCACCACTACCACCCCACCACTCCACCACCACCACACTCTACCCCTACTCCACCACCCATCTCACCACCATCCCACCGCCCCCACCACTCCCACCATCACCACCTCCCCAACACTCCACCATCTCCACCACCCCAACCCACTCTACCCCCACCACCTAAACACCACCCCACCACTCTACCACCCCACCACTACTCCACCACCACCGCCAACACCATCCCACCCCACCACCACCACCACCCTACCACACCATGCCGCCACCTCCCCACTATCCCACCCCACCACTCCACCCCACCACCATCCCACCACCTCCCCACCATCCCACCCCACCACTCCACTCCACCACCATCCCACCACCTCCCCACTGCCTAAACCCCCCATTCCCACCCCACCCCACCACCACCACAACCCCCACCACTCCGCCCCACCTCCACGCCACCACTCCCACCACCACCTCCCCACCCCTCCACTCTATCCCTACTCCACCAACCCCACCCCACTACCCCATCCCACCACCATCCCACCACAACCCCCACCACTCCGCCCCACCACCACCACCTCCCCACCCCTCCACTCTACCCCTACTTCACCAACCCCACCCCACACCCCCACCACTCCCACCACCTTCCCACCACCCCAACACTCCACCATCACCACCACCCCACTCTACCCCCACCCCACCACCTTAACATCACCCCACCACTCCATCCAACACTCCATCCCACCCCACCCACCACCACGACATCACCACCCCCACCATTACCATTACCACCACTCCACCACCACCATTACCACCACTCCACCCCCACTCCACCACTACCACTCCACCACCGCCGTCACCACCACCACATCCCCCACCACCACCACCGTCATCACCACCGCCTCCCCACCAATGCCATCACCACCACCACCACTCCACCCCACGCCAACAACACCACTCCACCACATCCCCCAACATCATCCCCACCACCACCACCGCCGCCATCACCACCACCACTCAAACACTCGCACAATCCAACCACCCCACTCCACCACTCCCACCACCACTCCACCACCCCACTCTACCCCCACTCCACCGCCATCACCACCACCACACTCATCCACCCCACTCCACCACCCCACCACTCCAGTCTACCCCCACTCCACCCCCACTCCACAATCACCACCACCCCCACCATCACCACCACCATCACCACCACCCCACTCCACCACCCCACCACCATGGCCATCACCATCACCACCACCCACCCCACTCCACCACCCCACCACCATAGCCATCACCACCACCACCCCACTCCACCACCACCTTATGTATGCATTTTGTATGGGATGTCTTATGTATGCGATGTCTTATGTATGCCATTGTGTGTGTTATTTTATTTATTTCCTTATTTTCTTTTACAGGAAGAAGAATTGGAAAGCAACAGGGAGAAGATAGAACTCTGATATTTATTAAATAGACGGAATGTGTTCATTTGTCCCAAACTCTTTTTTTGACCTTAAAATATTTTTACATTTCTGAAATAAAAAGGTTACTTTGTCGGTATCGGATCGCTGGATGGACCCGCATCATTATTATGTCATTGTGTGCAGTATTATGAGGCCCCATTCACACTCCGCGCCCCGGAACTGTGGGCAGAATTGCGTGGCAATCGCTGAAAAAAATAAAAATAAAGCATGTATTTGGGTGCCATTGTCCTTCAGTGGCACTCCAAATGCGATGCGATTCTGCCATGATTGTTGTGCAACAGGATCGCACGGCAATCACAGCACACTGCGCATTTACACAGCGTGTTCTAACTGTAGGGGGGATGGGCTTACTGAAACATGACAGAGATCACTGGGAACAGTAGACCCCTGATAGGTCACTAGGACAGAACAGGGAAATGCCTTGTTTACATAGGCAGTGCCCTGTCCTGCCTCTCCTTACCGCGACCGCGGGCCACCGGCGCACATTGAGCCCGAGGGCACGCTCCCACCTGCTATGCTGCTTTTACGAACTGACGTTACAGATACGGCAGTTTGCGCAGGAGTGCCATTCTGCCGACGTATCGGAGTGAGCCGGTCGGCAAGTGGTTAAAAGACGCATTGGTGGTGTTTTACTAAAACTGGAGAGTGAAAAATGCTAGTTCAGCTCTGCATAGGAACCAATCGGCTTCCGGGATTTTTTTTGGGCAAATTGAACAAGCGGAAGTTAGAAGCTGATTGGCTCCCATGCACAGCTGCACCAGATTTTGCACTCTCCAGTTTTAGTAAACCGACCCCAACGTGTAACTCTATGCATGACAGTGTGAGTCGCAATAAAGTGTATGCCGGCGTCATTGCGTCATAACGCCCTATAGAGAGAAAAGGGCTGGTGTGAATAAGCAGGGCTGGTGCTACTAGGCAGCCGCCTAGGGTGCACTGCTGCCTAGGGGTGCCCGGCCGCTGATTTCCCTCAGCATGCTCTGAAGGCTGCAGCATGTAACTCAGCCAGTCTCAGGCAGCTGCTCTGCTGGCCGGTAGTGTAATTAGAGGTGCAGCACTGGAGTGAGCGCTAGAGGAAGCAAAGCCGATACTTCCTGTATAGCGCTGCCTCCTGTCACATGAGCATGGCAAAAAGGAGGTGGAGCCAATGGGGCGGCAAGATTAGGTTTCGCCTAGGGTGTCAAAAATCCTTGCACTAGCCCTGTGGATAACCCCCGACTCAGGAACCATTCTCCTGGTCTTTGGGTAGAAATTCTCACTATATTTAGGCCACCAGTGGGCGGAGCTAATCTCCAAGGTTGGCGATTTACAGATGATCCAACATTACTCTCCCAATAAGTTTGTGAGGATTAAGATTCTGTTTTCCTATTTGTAAATGACGGGTCTGTAGAAAATAGTGTAAGGTTACAGCCTTTCCCTCTCTAGCTAGTAGTAGTTAGGCCGGATTCACGCCTTTGGCATTTTTTGTGGTTTTTGCATTTTGCAGATTTGCACTACAGAACATTTATCATGGTTTCCTATGGAACACGTTCTGTAGTGCAAATCTGCAAAATGCAAAAACCACAAAAAATGCCCTAGATGTGAATCCAGCCTTAGGTTGGACGCATTTTACATGGTCGTACTTATGTGTATATTTATGAGATCCACGGATTCTGGGTCTCTTGTTTGGGTTCATATGTAGAAAGACCACTAGAGGGAGCTCCAGACTACCAGAGATAAACAGAGGGTTGCATGACATTGAAAAGAATACATCTGAACATTCTCATATAGAATTCAGCGGACTTTCTCCACTTATTTAATATGGAGGAACCTTCCAGATAACTTTCCAATCAAGCGACAATGTACTGTGTCTACACCTCGGGGTACATTGGTGGTCAGTGGGAAGAATCCCCCATTTATAGATAGTTAAAAAGATCTTTGATGTAACTAGTTACAAGGAACCTCTAGCAACCTCTGCAGTTCCCGGGTCTGTACACCCGCTGTGCCCATTATGAGGGGTTCCCACCATCCCTGTGCTGAGTTCCCGGGTCTGTACACCCGCTGTGCCCATTATGAGGGGTTCCCACCATCCCTGTGCCGAATTCCCGGGTCTGTACACCTGCTGTGCCCATTATGAGGGGTTCCCACCATCCCTGTGCTGAGTTCCCGGGTCTGTACACCCGCTGTGCCCATTATGAGGGGTTCTCACCATCCCTGTGCTGAGTTCCCGGGTCTGTACACCCGCTGTGCCCATTATGAGGGGTTCCCACCATCCCTGTGCTGAGTTCCCGGGTCTGTACGCCCGCTGTGCCCATTATGAGGGGTTCCCACCATCCCTGTGCTGAGTTCCCGGGTCTGTACCCCCCCCTGTGCCCATTATGAGGGGTTCCCAACATCCCTGTGCTGAGTTCCTGGGTCTGTACACCTGCTGTGCCCATTATGAGGGGTTCCCACCATCCCTGTGCTGAGTTCCCGGGTCTGTACACCCGCTGTGCCCATTATGAGGGGTTCCCACCATCCCTGTGCTGAGTTCCCGGGTCTGTACACCCGCTGTGCCCATTATGAGGGGTTCCCACCATCCCTGTGCCGAATTCCCGGGTCTGTACACCTGCTGTGCCCATTATGAGGGGTTCCCACCATCCCTGTGCTGAGTTCCCGGGTCTGTACACCCGCTGTGCCCATTATGAGGGGTTCTCACCATCCCTGTGCTGAGTTCCCGGGTCTGTACACCCGCTGTGCCCATTATGAGGGGTTCCCACCATCCCTGTGCTGAGTTCCCGGGTCTGTACGCCCGCTGTGCCCATTATGAGGGGTTCCCACCATCCCTGTGCTGAGTTCCCGGGTCTGTACCCCCCCCTGTGCCCATTATGAGGGGTTCCCAACATCCCTGTGCTGAGTTCCTGGGTCTGTACACCTGCTGTGCCCATTATGAGGGGTTCCCACCATCCCTGTGCTGAGTTCCCAGGTCTGTACACCCGCTGTGCCCATTATGAGGGGTTCTCACCATCCCTGTGCTGAGTTCCCGGGTCTGTACACGCACTGTACCCATTATGAGGGGTTCCCACCATCCCTGTGCTGATTTCCTAGGTCTGTACACCCGCTGTGCCCATTATGAGGGGTTCCCACCATCCCTGTGCTGAGTTCCCGGGTCTGTACACCCGCTGTGTCCATTATGAGGGGTTCCCACCATCCCTGTGCTGAGTTCCCGGGTCTGTACACCCGCTGTGCCCATTATGAGGGGTTCCCATCATCCCTGTGCTGAGTTCCCGGGTCTGTACACCCGCTGTGCCAATTATGAGGGGATCTCACCATCCCTGTGCTGAGTTCCCGGGTCTGTACACCCACTGTGCCCATTATGAGGGGTTCCCATCATCCCTGTGCTGAGTTCCCGGGTCTGTACACCCGCTGTGCCCATTATGAGGGGTTCCCACCATCCCTGTGCTGAGTTCCCGGGTCTGTACACCCGCTGTGCCCATTATGAGGGGTTCCCATCATCCCTGTGCTGAGTTCCCGGGTCTGTACACCCGCTGTGCCAATTATGAGGGGATCTCACCATCCCTGTGCTGAGTTCCCGGGTCTGTACACCCACTGTGCCCATTATGAGGGGTTCCCATCATCCCTGTGCTGAGTTCCCGGGTCTGTACACCCGCTGTGCCCATTATGAGGGGTTCCCACCATCCCTGTGCTGAGTTCCCGGGTCTGTACACCAGCTGTGCCCATTATGAGGGGTTCCCACCATCCCTGTGCTGAGTTCCCGGGTCTGTACACCCATTGTGCCCATTATGAGGGGTTCCCACCACCCCTGTGCTGAGTTCCCGGGTCTGTACACCCATTGTGCCCATTATGAGGGGTTCCCACCACCCCTGTGCTGAGTTCCCGGGTCTGTACACCAGCTGTGCCCATTATGAGGGGTTCTCACCATCCCTGTGCTGAGTTCCCGGGTCTGTACACCCATTGTGCCCATTATGAGGGGTTCCCACCATCCCTGTGCTGAGTTCCCGGGTCTGTACACCCGCTGTGCCCATTATGAGGGGTTCCCACCACCCCTGTGCTGAGTTCCCGGGTCTGTACACCAGCTGTGCCCATTATGAGGGGTTCCCACCATCCCTGTGCTGAGTTCCCGGGTCTGTACACCCGCTGTGCCCATTATGAGGGGTTCCCACCACCCCTGTGCTGAGTTCCCGGGTCTGTACACCCGCTGTGCCCATTATGAGGGGTTCCCACCATCCCTGTGCTGAGTTCCCGGGTCTGTACACCTGCTGTGCCCATTATGAGGGGTTCCCACCATCCCTGTGCTGAGTTCCCGGGTCTGTACACCCGCTGTGCCAATTATGAGGGGAATCTCACCATCCCTGATGGATTGATTTGTATTTTGTATTATGGAGAATATAACAGGAGGAACTGGAACACACAAAGGTAGGTTGGGACACCTAAAATTCCAAGATGGACAGGACCTAGGAATCATGGCCCTTATGCATGCAGATGATGCACCATATTCTATCAAATGACCTCGTTATGAAATCTGCACCTCTTTTAGGACAGCAGGAAATGTCGGAGAGCAGCGTCCACCTTCCCCCCGCTGACCCCTCACCAGTGCTGACCAGCGTGGTTCACCACCGATGGTTGGCAGGAGAACTTGGCAGGCGAAGCGTTCGGCAAACATGGATGTGAAAATATTTTTATACACCTCGCGCTTTGCTCCCGTTTGACCTGTAAAGAGGACCATCCCCCGATCTGTCTACCAAGCTTTGATTTGTATATCTAACCAACATGCAATTTGATCAAAACAATCGAATCTGCAAAGAAGTCTCCGGAACTTCCTTTTCTGTTACTTTAGGCTCATTTTTGATTGCAAAGCGGGTCAGTCGGCCAGGAAAGAATACGATTCAACACTTTGCATCAGTCTGAAGCCCTGAGATATTTAATTCATGAATAAGACGCGTGCGACTCATTTCGTTACGAATCGAAAACTCGCCCAAAATTTTCATTATTCAAAAATTCAGATTTTTCTGAAGATCCAGAAAAATAATTGTAGCGAATTTCAATGAATCCAAAATAAATGATAACAAAACAACAAAATGCATTTGTTTCATTCAGATGTTTGACGCATCCGAAGTCATGAATGATCCAAACTGATTTGTCAATAGCTGGTTGTTAAGGAGCGGGTGGCTGCCACGTCCTTAACAACCATGATTCATCTGCTGTCAGTGGGCTTCCCCGCTGACAGCAGAATGTAAAGAAAAGAAGAGCCGTCATCAGACAATTATAAAAAAAAATAAAAAATTAAAAAAATAACCAGGAGGAGGAAGAAACCGGGATGAAGAAGTAATTTTTAACACAGGACTCTATTGTCTTTTGTCAGTTGTCACACTATGCTACCTTTTTTTTTTGGTGAATGTGAAGGGGTACAATGTACTTGTATCATTCACATGGAAGGGAGACTGGGATCTGGGGGCCCACTTGTTAAAGGGGGCTTTTGGATTCTGATAAGCCCCCCGCCTGCAGACCCTGACAACCACCAGCCAGGGTTGTCGGGAAGAGGCCTTTGTCCCCAACATGGGGACATGGTGCTTTGGGGTGGGGGGGATGCAGAGGCCCCCCTGCCCCAAAGCACCCCCCCCCCCATGTTGAGGGCATTTGGCCTTGTATGGTTCAGAGGGGGAGGGGGGGGGCGCTCGCTCGTCCCCTCCCTTTCCTGCCGGGCTCTGTGCTTGCATAAGGGTCTGGTATGGGGGGGGGGGGGCACCATGCCATTTAAAAAAAGAGGGATTGTCCCCTCTGAATCAATATTAGACCCAAGGAGCTAGTATGGACCTGGGGGGGACCCCACGCAGTTTTTTTCACAATGTTTCTTTAGCCGGCAATTCTTTTTTTTTTTTTTTTTTTTACATTTAGCTGTCAGCGGGGAAGCTCGCTGACAGCTGATGACTCATCGGTTGTTAGGGACGCAGCATCCGGCTTCCCATCCCCCTCCTTAGCAACCAGTGTAAAGAAAATTCAAAAACATGGTACTTGTGTTTTTGGATGCGGGGCCATTGAAGTCTATCACATGCAAAACGCTGCGGGGGAAAAAGTCCCTGACCCTTTCCAAAAACGCAGAGGCACAAAAATGCACGGATGTGAACGTGTTCCATAGGATCCCATGTTAAAGAAAATACCTGCATTTCTGAAAAATGCATCAAAAAATGCATTCGTGTGAATCGAGCCATACCAGACTCTTATCCGACCCCCCCCCCCATGTTTACTTACCAGTGGGAGAGAAGCAGCCGTCTCTTGCAGAGGGTCTCTGGACCGGTTGTGTTTGACTGGCAGCGGGATTTTTATTTTATTTTTTTGGTGGCAGCGGCCAGTGTTCATTGTGATTGATGCTGGACGTACATCGGGGGACATGTTGTTATTTTTTATTTTATTTTTTAAAGAGAGGAATTGTCAAAAACTGTTTCATTTACCTTTCACATTGTTTGGTGAATGAGTATTATGCACCCCTATTCATTCACATGAGGGGAAGCTAGGATCTTCCTGCTTGCAATAAGCTACCCCCCCCCCCCCCACCCACTCTGCATAACCCAATGATGATCACTGAGCCAGGGTTGGGGGGGGGGGGGGGGAAGAGGCCTTTGCCCCCTTATCAACACGGGGGCAAGGTGCTTTGGGGCAGAGGCCTGTTGAGGGCATGTGGCTTGGTATGGTTTAGGAGGGGGAGCACTTGCTCACACCCCCCCCCCCTCCTTTCCTTGCCTGCCGGGCCGCATGCAAGGATAAGGTTCTGGCATAGGCTTGCGCAGGGGGTGTGCCAGGTGTGCCTGGGCACACCCTATTCACTCTCTGCGGTGCCAACTCCCTCCTACTGCCCGGGCTCCCCCCTCCCCCCCACCATGTTGGCCCTCCACAGTGCTTCTGTCTCCCCCCCCCCCCCTTCTCTCCCTTTGGCTGTTGTGGGGGATGATAATTTAGGATGTAAGGCAAAGGGCTAGTCAATATGCCACTTGAACACACTCACTCGCTGTGTTCATTCACCATTGAAACATAGTCAACTGTGTTTACAAGCTTCGTTTTTTTTTTTTTTTTTTCAATGAACAGGAAGCCAATCAGCACAGAGCACTGATCCAGTGCAGCTGAGGCTGCAAAGAAAGGCGTGTGTGTTTCAGCTTTGGGGGGGTGCACACCCTAATGCAATAGGCTGCACACACCTAAGGGGTCTGGTATGGATTTTAGAGGAGGGGGGGGGGACCACGCACCATTTTTTTTTTTTTTTGGCACGGCGTCCCCCTTAACCACTTGCTTACTGGGCACTTAAACCCCCCTCCTGCCCAGACCAATTTTCAGCTTTCAGCGCTGATGCACTTTGAATGACAATTGCGCGGGCATACAACACTGTACCCAAATGAAATTTTTATCATTTTTTTCCCACAAATAGAGCTTTCTTTTGGTGGTATTTAGTTACAGCTCGGAGTTTTATTTTTTGCTAAACAAACAAAAAAAGATGCAAAAAAAATAAAAATAAAAATCATGTTTAATAGTTTGTTATAAAATTTTGCAAACGGGTCATTTTTCTCCTTCATTGAAGTGCGCTGATGAGGCGGCACTGATGGGCTGCACTGGTGGGCACTGATGGGCTGCACTGGTGGGCACTGATGGGCTGCATTGGTGGGCACTGATGGGCTGCATTGGTGGGCACTGATGGGCTGCACTGGTGGGCACTGATGGGCTGCACTGGTGGGCACTGATGGGCTGCATTGGTGGGCACTGATAGGCTGCACTGGTGGGCACTGATAGGCTGCACTGGTGGGCACTGATAGGCATAGTTAAGGCGGCACTAATAGGCACAGATAAGGCGGCACCGATGGGCACAGATAAGGCGGCACTGATGGGCAAAGATGGGCACAGATAAGATGGCACGGATGGGTGGCACGGATGGGTGGCACGGATGGGCACTGATAGGTACCACTGATAGATGGGCACTGATAGGTGGCACTGATAGGTGGCACTGCTGGGCACTGATGGGCGGCACTGCTGGGCACTGATGGGTGGCACTGCTGGGCACTGATGGGCGGCACTGGGGTGCAGCACCTTTGAGGTAGATTGTGGGCACTGCTGGGTGGCACTGCTGGGTGGCACTGTGGGCACTGCTGGGTGGCACTGACAGGGGGCACTTACTTTTAATAAGTGGGGCACTGCAGGGGGCAGGTGGGCACTGTCAGGGGGCAGGTGGTCGCTAGCAGGGCTGGCCATGATCGGGACTGATGTCCCGATCACGGCCGCCGGTGATCGGCTTTTTTTTTTCTCTCCTCGCGCTGTCAGCGCGAGGAGGAATAATAGCCGATTACCGGCTCCGTTATATCACATGATCAGCTGTCATTGGCTGACAGCTGATCACGTGATAAGGGGTCGGGATCGACCCCTTGCACGGATCGGTGATCAGGTGAGTCTCATGGACTCGCCGATCACAGAGCGCGCCGCGCACGCCCTTTAGGGGGCGCGCAGGCCACTCGTGCACGGGACTACGTCAATAGACGTAGTCCCGGAAAAGGAGATCCGCGCTGTAGCCGTCAATTGACTATAGCGCGGATCTCAAGTGGTTAAAATCCATAGCAGTCCATGCCAGCCCCAGGACTTTGCGAATGCACGCGTTTCTGGGCGCACCAATCTGCTTGGTACCGTAGCACCATGCGGTTCAGTGTGGCGTGTTTTTGTAAAAAGAGACGGGGACTTTTTTTTTTTTTTTCCATTTCTGGGGCGTAGGGCGGCTAATTAAAAAAAAAAGTGGGTTCACTATATTACCAAAAGTATTGGGACACCTGCCTTTACACACACGTGACCTCTAATGACATCCCAGTCCTAGTCTGCAAGTGAGGAATGGATGAGAAATGCTGGGAAAGGCGCCCCCCTGTGAGCGGGAACCAATATCTGATATCCGCCCGGAGCTCTGCATTGCGGCCGTCTCTGGTAATGGCGGCGATCTTGTAGGTCACATGTCTCGGTATAATAAACACGTGTTGTCGATCTGCCGGCACGTTATATAATTTGTAACATTCTTCCACCTTCGATCTCTTCCTCCTTCCAGATCCTCAATTCCCCATCTGATACAGAACATTACACTCGTCTCTGCTCCGCCTTTAATTGGCTCCAGCTTATCTCTGGCGTTGACTCATCTTCGCCGCGCATTAAACATGAAAACGCCGCCGACTCTCCACATCTGTTTGGCGTTTGCCGATTCCTCCCCGGTGCCGGTCACGTGTCCTGAGGGGAATACAGAGAGGCCTAAAAATAGTGTTTTTTATTTTTTTTCCCTTTCCTGTTGTTGAAGTTGCCCTCCTACATCTGCCTCTTATTGGTTTATCTGCCCCCCCCCCCCCCCCGTTTCCGGGCGGCGTGCCAGAATCACCTGTTGGTTTATGGAGAACATTTCACAATTCCACTCAGGAAATGAGCCGCCGCTCTGCCGTTGACTAACATGCTAACCCTTGCCTGCCCGTCCAATGGCGGCTCACCGGCTACAACTGCCGCCGGTCAACCCGGCATTGTGGTTAGAATGTCCTGCGCAGGGCCGTCTTTAATAGTGATTGGACCCCGGGGCAAACATTTTCTTAGGGCCCCCCCCCCCCCTCCCATGCAATTTCACTCTCCACCTGCTCTGAGACATACAATAAATATCAGCTAGACTTAAAATCAGTTTACCGGATCAGATCAGGCAGCGATTGCGATTGGTTGCCAGAGGTTGCAGCATATCATTACTGCTCACTGACTGGTTGCTAGAGGTTACAGCACATGATTTCTGCCTGTTAATTAGTTGCTAGAGATTACTGTACAGTAATACTGATTAGTTGCTGGAGGTTACAGCACATCATCTCCTCACTGCAGGGGGGCATGATACACATATGAATGCTGCCTTAGTTTATTTACATATCACCTGATGTAAGGGGGGGACTCTCATAGGGACACCTGATGCAAGGGGGGACTCTCATAGGGGCACCTGATGTAAGGGGGGACTCTCATAGGGGCACCAGATGGAAGGGGGGACTCTCATAGGGGCACCTGATGTAAGGTGGGACTCTCATAGGGGCACCTGATGTAAGGGGGGACTCTCATAGGGGCACCAGATGGAAGGGGGGACTCTCATAGGGGCACCTGATGTAAGGGGGGACTCTCATAGGGGCACTTGATGTAAGGGGGGACTCTCATAGGGACACCTGATGCAAGGGGGGACTCTCATAGGGGCACCTGATGTAAGGGGGGACTCTCATAGGGGCACCAGATGGAAGGGGGGACTCTCATAGGGGCACCTGATGTAAGGGGGGACTCTCATAGGGGCACCTGATGTAAGGGGGGACTCTCATAGGGACACCTGATGCAAGGGGGGACTCTCATAGGGGCACCTGATGTAATGGGGCCTCTTATAGGGACACCTGATGTAAAGGGGGACTCTCATAGGGGACACCTGATGTAAGGGGGGACTCTCATAGGGACACCTCATGTAAAGGGAGGTCTCTCATAGGGACACCTCATGTAAAGGGGGGACTCTCATAGGGGACACTTCATGTAAGGGGGGGACTCTCATAGGTACACCCGATGTAAAGGGGGGCTCTCTTAGGGACACCCGATGTAAAGGGGGCCTCTCATAGGGACACCTGATGTAAAGGGGGGACTCTCATAGGGGACACCTGATGTAAGGGGGGGGGACTCTCATAGGGACACCCAATGTAAAGAGGGGACTTTCATATGAACACCTGATGTAACAGGGACTCTCAAAAGGACATCTGGTGTAAGGGGGACTCATATAGGGACACCTGATGTAAAGGGGGGATTCCCATAGGGACACCTGATGTAAGGGGGACTCTCATAGGGACACCTGATGTAAGGGGGACTCTCATAGGAACACAAGATATAAAGGGGGGACTCTCATAGGGACACCTGATGTAAGGGGAACTTTCATAGGGACACTTGATGTAAGGGGGCACTCTGATGAGTACATGTGATGTAAAGTGGGGACTCTTATGGGGATCTTGATGTGAGGTGGGGATCTCATGGGGACCATGAATCAAGGGGACACTCCGATGGGAACACCTGATGTAAGAGGGACTCTCACAGGGACACCTGATGTAAGGGGGACTCTGATGGGGATTTTCTTCATTAATGTTTGGCGGTTTGTCTAATCTTCAGGCCTAAAATGTGCATTTTAACATGTGTGTACAAAACAGGAAAATGGCTCTGGTAGACAAGTGGCATAAAATATATATTTTTTTAAATAAATATATAATATGTATCTCCTATGACATGATCTATAATTCACTATATTACCAAAAGTATTGGGACACCTTTACACACACGTCACCTCTAATGACATCCCAGTCTTTGTGCGGAGGGTTCAATATTGAGTTGGCTCCGCCCTTTGCAGCTATAACAGCTTCACCTCTCCTAGGAAGGCCGTCCACAAGGTTTAGGAGGGTGTCTGTGGGAATGTTTGACCATTCTTCCTGTGAGGTCAGGCACTGATGTTGGATGAGAAGGCCTGGCTCGCAGTCTCCGCTCCTAATCCATCCCAAAGGTGTTCTATTGGGTTGAGGTCAGGACTCTGTGCAGATCCTCCACCCCAAACTCACTCATCCGTGTCTTTATGGACCTTGCTTTGTGCACTGGTACGCAGTCATGTTGGAACAGGAAGGGGCCGTCCCCAAACATTCCCCATAGACACATCTCCTAAACCTTGTGGACGGCCTTCCCAGAAGAGGTGAAGCTGTTATATCTGCAAAGGGCCAACTCAATATTGAACCCTCCGGGCTAAGACTGGGGGGGCCATTAAAGGTCGTGTGTGTGTAAAGGCGTCCCAATACTTTTGACAATATATTGTATGTATTTCTTATAACAGGATCTATAATAAAATCCAATGTAACACCGGAGCACATCTAATGCCACATTGAATTTTATTTGCATATATAGGGTGGGAAGATATTTACTGATAGCAGCTACCTACCTACACATCAATATACATTATTATCTTTTGCATAATAATAGGTAGAGCGGGATTGATCAATTACACAATTTCAGGATCTATAGTATGTATCTCGTATAGCAGGATCTATAGTATGTATCCCTTATAGCAGGATCTATAGTATGTATCTCTTATAACAGGATCTATAGTATGTTTGTCTTATAACAGGATCTATAATATGTATCTCTTATAACAGGATCTATAGTATGTTTGTCTTATAACAGGATCTATAGTGTGTATTTCTTATAACTGGGTCTATAGTATGTATCTCGTATAGCAGGGTCTATAGTATGTATCTCTTATAACAGGATCTATAGTATGTATCTTTTATAACAGGATCTATAGTATGTATCTTGTATAGCATGGTCTATAGTATGTATCTCTTATAACAGGATCTATAGTATGTATCCCTTATAACAGGATCTATAGTATGTATCTCGTATAGCAGGATCTATAGTATGTATATCGTATAGCAGGGTCTATAGTATGTATCTCTTATAACAGGATCTATAGTATGTATCTCTTATAACAGGATCTATAGTATGTATCTCTTATAGCAGGATCTATAGTATGTATCTTGTATAGCAGGGTCTATAGTATGTATCTCTTATAACAGGATCTATAGTATGTATCTCTTATAGCAGGATCTACAGTATGTATCTCTTATAGCAGGGTCTATAGTATGTATCTCTTATAGCAGGATCTATAGTATGTATCTCTTATAACAGGATCTATAGTATGTATCTCTTATAACAGGATCTATAGTGTGTATTTCTTATAACTGGGTCTATAGTATGTATCTCTTATAACCGGATCTATAGTATGTATCTCTTATAACCGGATCTATAGTATGTATCTCTTATAGCAGGATCTATAGTATGTATCTCTTATAGCAGGATCTACAGTATGTATCTCTTATAGCAGGGTCTATAGTATGTATCCCTTATAACAGGATCTATAGTATGTATCTCGTATAGCAGGATCTATAGTATGTATCTCTTATAACAGGATCTATAGTATGTATCTCTTATAACAGGATCTATAGTATGTATCTCTTATAGCAGGGTCTATAGTATGTTTGTCTTATAACAGGATCTATAGTATGTATCTCGTATAGCAGGGTCTATAGTATGTATCTCTTATAACAGGATCTATAGTATGTATCTCGTATAGCAGGGTCTATAGTATGTATCTCTTATAACAGGATCTATAGTATGTATCTCTTATAACAGGATCTATAGTATGTATCTCTTATAACAGGATCTATAGTATGTATCTCTTATAGCAGGATATGTAGTATGTATCTCTTATAACAAGATCTATAGTGTGTATTTCTTATAACTGGGTCTATAGTATGTATCTCTTATAACCGGATCTATAGTATGTATCTCTTATAACCGGATCTATAGTATGTATCTCTTATAACCGGATCTATAGTATGTATCTCTTATAGCAGGATCTATAGTATGTATCTCTTATAGCAGGATCTACAGTATGTATCTCTTATAACAGGATCTATAGTATGTATCTCTTATAGCAGGGTCTATAGTATGTATCTCTTATAGCAGGATCTATAGTTTGTATCTCTTATAGCAGGATCTATAGTGTGTATTTCTTATAACAGGGTCTATAGTATGTATCTCTTATAACAGGATCTATAGTTTGTATCTCTTATAACAGGATCTATAGTATGTATCTCTTATAACAGGATCTATAGTATGTATCTCTTATAGCAGGATATGTAGTATGTATCTCTTATAACAAGATCTATAGTGTGTATTTCTTATAACTGGGTCTATAGTATGTATCTCTTATAACCGGATCTATAGTATGTATCTCGTATAGCAGGGTCTATAGTATGTATCTCTTATAGCAGGATCTACAGTATGTATCTCTTATAGCAGGGTCTATAGTATGTATCTCTTATAGCAGGATCTATAGTATGTATCTCTTATAACAGGATCTATAGTATGTATCTCTTATAGCAGGATATATAGTATGTATCTCTTATAGCAGGGTCTATAGTATGTATCTCTTATAGCAGGATCTATAGTATGTATCTCTTATAACAGGATCTACAGTATGTATCTCTTATAGCAGGATATGTAGTATGTATCTCTTATAACAAGATCTATAGTGTGTATTTCTTATAACTGGGTCTATAGTATGTATCTCTTATAACCGGATCTATAGTATGTATCTCTTATAACCGGATCTATAGTATGTATCTCTTATAACCGGATCTATAGTATGTATCTCTTATAGCAGGATCTATAGTATGTATCTCTTATAGCAGGATCTACAGTATGTATCTCTTATAGCAGGGTCTATAGTATGTATCTCTTATAACAGGATCTATAGTGTGTATTTCTTATAACAGGGTCTATAGTATTTATCTCTTATAACAGGATCTATAGTGTGTATTTCTTATAACAGGGTCTATAGTATGTATCTCTTATAACAGGATCTATAGTATGAATCTCTTATAACAGGATCTATAGTATGTATCTCTTATAGCAGGATCTACAGTATGTATCTCTTATAGCAGGGTCTATAGTATGAATCTCTTATAACAGGATCTATAGTATGTATCTCTTATAGCAGGATCTACAGTATGTATCTCTTATAGCAGGGTCTATAGTATGTATCTCTTATAGCAGGATCTATATTATGTATCTCTTATAACAGGATCTATAGTTTGTATCTCTTATAACAGGATCTATAGTATGTATCTCTTATAACAGGATCTATAGTTTGTATCTCTTATAACAGGATCTATAGTATGTATCTCTTATAACAGGATCTATAGTATGTATCTCTTATAGCAGGATCTATATTATGTATCTGTTATAACAGGATCTATAGTATGTATCTCTTATAGCAGGATCTATATTATGTATCTCTTATAACAAGATCTATAGTATGTATCTCAGAGGATCTATGTACGGTTTGTGTCGTTATTTTCCGGGTGTTTTCGGTGCTGAAGTGTGAACTGTAGACCTCAGGGACGGGTCAGCGCCGGGCGCACCAAGTGAACAAACAGCGGCGTGTCACCGGGAGTCCGGCCAGGATCTGGACACGGAAAATAGAAGGCGGCTATAAAAAAAGGATGTTTATAAATAAACAAACTATTTAGAGAAATAAAATAATAACATGACCTGGGAGCAAAACAAGCACATCATTTATTTACAAACACAGCGATTTTGCTCGTAACCCCGGTGACCGGTCCACTTTTATCCGCCTTCACCTGATTGGTCGATTCAGTTTCCTGAATAAATATATTGTATATCTGGAGGAAGAATTACAGAAATGTGAAAGATGACTGACGATTTGTGCAGATGGGTCTGTGGATGGTCTCTGGTAGGGATGAGCCTGATGATGGCGCCGACGTACGTTCGACTCGAACATCGGGCGTTCACCGAATACCGAACATTATGGAGCGTTCGCGGGAAATGCGAGCGCCTGCGAAACGCGCCATGATGACCGACGAGAACGTCAATGCACTGCCAGATCCCAATGCATTGACGGCTGCTGGTTGGCCAAAGCCTGCGCCTGACCTGCATGCTTTGGCCAATCACAGCGCACTCTGCTATGAGAGCCATGATTGGTCAAAGGCAGGGGGCCTTTGGCCAATCACGGATCAGGGGGCTGAGTCCGCGCCCCCTTACACTATGTAAGGCTACTTACATGGCGGCTGTACATAGTTTTATCAATGAGAGCAGCAAAATGACATTTGTAATAGAAAAAAATGTCATTTAAAACTGCTCACAGCTGTAATGTATTGTCAGATCCCAGCAATATACATACAAATCATTGGGGAAAAAAATATCATTTAAAACTGCTCACGACTGTAATGTATTGTTGGATCCCAGCAATATACAAACAAATCATTGAAAAAATATATAATTTAAAACTGCTCACAGCTGTAATGTATTGTCAGATCCCAGCAATATACATACAAATCATTGGGGAAAAAAATATCATTTAAAACTGCTCATGACTGTAATGTATTGTTGGATCCCAGCAATATACAAACAAATCATTGAAAAAAAATATCATTTAAAACTGCTCACAACTGTAATGTATTGTTGGATCCCAGCAATATACAAACAAATCATTGAAAAAAAATATAATTTAAAACTGCTCACGACTGTAATGTATTGTTGGATCCCAGCAATATACAAACAAATCATTAAAAAAATATATAATTTAAAACTGCTCACAGCTGTAATGTATTGTCAGATCCCAGCAATATACAAACAAATCATTGAAAAAAAATATCATTTAAAACTGCTCACGACTGTAATGTATTGTTGGATCCCAGCAATATACATACAAATCATTGAAAAAAAATGTCATGGGTTCCCCCCCACCCCAGTCCATTACCAGGCCCTTTGGGGAACCCCGTACCAAAATTTTAACAAAAAAAATTGCTTGGGGACCCCCCCCCAAAATCCATAAAAATCCCTTCAGGTCTGGTATGGATATTAAGGGGAACCCTGGGAACCCTGCACCAATTTTTTTTTTAAAAATGGCATAGGGGTCCCCCCAAAATTCATACCAGGCCCTCATCCGAGCACGCAACCTGGCAGGCCGCAGGGAAAGGGGGGGAGGGAGCCACCCCCCGGAACCATACCATTACACCCCCACCACCAGACTGAACTGGGGACACAAGGCAGGGTAGACCCATGCGTCAAATTCTGACCCCACCATCTGAATGTCGCGGCTGAAATCCAGACTCGTCAGACCAGACAACGTTTTTCCAATCTTCTATTTTGGTGATTCTTGTGCCAATTGTAGCCTCAGTTTCCAGGTGTGGCACCCGGTGTGGTCTTCTGCTGCTGTAGCCCATCTGCTTCAAGGTCGGGTGTGTTGTGCGTTCAGAGATGGTATTCTGCATATCTTGAGTGTAACGAGCGGTTGAGTTACTGTTGTCTTTCTATCATCTGGAACCAGTCTGCCCATTCTCCTCTGACCTCTGACCACAACATTTTCCTCCACACACCCGCCGCTCACTGGATATTTTCTCTTTTTCCCCACCATTCTCTGTAAACCGAGAGATGGTTGTGTGTATAAATCCCAGAAATACTCAGACCGGCCCGTCTGCCACCAACAGCTATGCCACCTTCAAAGTCACCCAGATCCCCTTTCTTCCCCGTTCTGACGCTCAGTTTGGACTTCAGCAAGACAGAAAACTGCTCACAGCTGTAATGTATTGTCAGATCCCAGCAATATGCATACAAATCATTGAAAAAAAAAAATTTAAACTGCTCACGGCTGTAATGTATTGTTGGATCCCAGCAATATACATACAAATCATTGAAAAAAAATATCATTTAAAACTGCTCACGGCTGTAATGTATTGTTGGATCCCAGCAATATACATACAAATCATTGAAAAAAAATGTCATGGGTTCCCCCCCCCCCCAGTCCATTACCAGGCCCTTTGGGGAACCCCGCACCAAAATTTTAACAAAAAAATTGCGTGGGGACCCCCCTCCCAAAATCCATAACAATCCCTTCAGGTCTGGTATGGATATTAAGGGGAACCCTGCACCATTCTCTGTAAACCCCCAAGAGACGGTTGTGCGTGAAAATCCCAGAAATACTCAGACCGGCCCGTCTGCCACCAACAACCATGCCACCTTCAAAGTCACCCAGATCCCCTTTCTTCCCTGTTCTGACGCTCAGTTTGGACTTCAGCAAGTCGTCTTCACCACGTCTAGATGTCTAAATGCATCGAGTAGCTGCCATTTGATTGGCTGATTAGAAATTTACGTGTTACGAAGCAATTGAACAGGTGTACCTAATAGAGAGGCCGGTGAGTGGATATCTGGTGTCAGGTCTACTTTCTCGGCCCGTTTGACCTAAAGGAGGTAAATGGCGAAACCATAGATCCCCCCCTCCCCCCCATGAACTGGTTTGACTTTCCTACAGCTTAGGAAAAGAAATATTAGTGCGGTGTGGACAGAACCTTTAATGTTAAGTGCCGAGTCAGCGATTTCTACTTCCTGAGCACACAAGCAATTACCGCGAGCCGCGGTTGAAGGGTGGCGTTGATTGGCCCCAGGTGCCCCCCCCCCCATGTTAATATTTGGAGTGTCCGAAGGTTGGGGGCATGGAGTATACTGACACACTGACGTCCATGAATGGCGCAGTATTCCGTCGCCACCGAACACCCGAAGGTGTGATAATGAGCTGTGACAATGTCGTCGCCAGGCAAAACCACTCGGCAAACAAGAAGCTTACGCTCTAATTCATGGAGCTGGCAGGGAGGTCCGGAGTGAGAGCCGGGGGAGGGGGAGGGGTCAGTGAGGGCGAGCTGTACGCTGCTAATAGACTTCATTAGACCCGACAACGTCAGCGCCGCGCCGCTAATTCTGCTGCAACAAAGTGTCCTATTTACCTGCATCCAAATCTGGAGGTCAACAATGTCACAATGTAACAATCCCGAGTATTCATTACTTTACACTGCTGTGCTTGTACAGGCTCTGGAAGGAAACATTGCGACCAACTGCGGGGTCTGTTTATATAAAGACTTATTGGATGAATGTGACCAGCAATCGCCCATCCTTGACTAATGCTGGTTTGTGTAGTTCTTAAAGGAGGACTAAATGATTTTCCCTGCAGAGTATAAATCCCTGACACAAAATGTTGTATTAGTATTATAGTATTATTATTGTATTGTGTTGGCCATCCCTGTAGCTGCTGCTTTTGCTTTCCTCAAAACAGTCATCAGGGAGGATGATACATCAACTTCCTGCTAATTGCAAAAGTGAAAGAACATGTTCCCAGGGGACCCTTTAGATGTGCATGTTCCAGGGAGGAAGCTAAACGCTGAATGGTGTAGACCACGGGGTGTCAAACTCAATGTCATTGCTGGACGCATCAGCATTATGGTTGCCCTCAAAGGGCCAGTTATATCCGTAAGACTATTATTTGTCACACACTAGGGGTGTGGTGCATATCGAGTGTAGGGTTCAGGGGTGCACTATGTACAGAATGCGGGGGTTCAAGGGTGCGCTGTGTACAGAGTGCAGGGTTCAGGGATGTGCGGTGTTCAAAGTGAAGGTTTCTGGGGTGCCCTGTGTACAGAGTGCAGGGTTCAAGGTGCGCTGTGTTTGAAGTGCAGGATTCAGGGGTGCGCTGTGTTTGAAGTGCAGGATTCAGGAGTGTGCTATGTACAGAGTGCAGAGTTCAAGAGTGTGCTGTGTACCAAGTGCAGGGTTCAGGGGCACGCTATGTACAGAGTGCAGAGTTCAGGGGTGCGCTGTGTACAAAGTGCAGAGTTCCGGGGATGCTGTGTACAGAGTGCAGAGTTGGGGTGTGCTGTGTACAGAGTGCAGAGTTCAGGGGTGCGCTGTGTACAGAGTGCAGAGTTCAAGAGTGAGCTGTGTACAGAGTGCAAAGTTCAGGGGTGCGCTGTGTACAGAGTGCAGGGTTCAGGGGTGCGCTGTGTTTGAAGTGCAGAATTCAGGGGTGCGCTGTGTTTGAAGTGCAGGATTCAGGAGTGTGCTATGTACAGAGTGCAGAGTTCAAGAGTGTGCTGTGTACCAAGTGCAGGGTTCAGGGGCACGCTATGTACAGAGTGCAGAGTTCAGGGGTGCGCTGTGTACAAAGTGCAGAGTTCCGGGGATGCTGTGTACAGAGTGCAGAGTTGGGGTGTGCTGTGTACAGAGTGCAGAGTTCAGGGGTGCGCTGTGTACAGAGTGCAGAGTTCAAGAGTGAGCTGTGTACAGAGTGCAAAGTTCAGGGGTGCGCTGTGTACAGAGTGCAGGGTTCAGGGGTGCGCTGTGTTTGAAGTGCAGAATTCAGGGGTGCGCTGTGTTTGAAGTGCAGGATTCAGGAGTGTGCTATGTACAGAGTGCAGAGTTCAAGAGTGTGCTGTGTACCAAGTGCAGGGTTCAGGGAAGTGTTGCGTGCAGAGTTCAGGGGTGCGCTGTGTACAGAGTGCAGAGTTCAGGGGTGCGCTGTGTATTGAGTGCATCTCCCTTGTCCGTGCTGTGAGTGCAGGGCAGGCAGGAATCTGTGAGAGCCACTGAGTGGAAAGCTGTCCTTGTAAAGCCAGAAGGCTTCTGTGACATTGGTGAGCAGAGGATGAGAACCGAAGGTAGCGGAAAGGAGCTGAGCCACATTCTGGCTGAAAAAAGCCCTGGGTGCGAGGGCCACATGAAATGGTCTGGGGGGGGCCGGATTCGGCCCGCGGGCTTCGTATTTGACACGTGTGGTGTAGACTTTCGCTATCTGCCTGTAGTAATCTGCCAATCAGCTGCTTCTGACAAAGTAATCAAGCAACCAATCAACACTGCTAAAGTCTGCACCATCTAGAATCAAGTAGGGAGGCACATGGGTGTCTAATAGGATGCCAGAGATGTGTTCTTTAACTTAGATTTATCACTTGTTATCATTTACACTCTCTATCTCAGTGCATCTGAATGTCTGACTGCAATGGGAGATATTAAGAGGATGAATTGTAGAAATGGGGATAAGGAAAATTAAAGTATTTATGGGGAACAAATATGTGCAAAACTTAAAAAAAAAACCAGGATAAACCAATTGATACAGAATCAGCTGAGAAATAAAACTTGAGGCATGTATGTAATTTATGTTTTTAAACTTTAGTTACACTTTATTACAGCCGTTTCCTATGGTTGTCAGCCCCCTCTGGTGGCCAAAATATTGTATTTTACTGGCAGATAAAAGAAATGTATTATGACCACTAGATGGCGATTACAAACATAGAAAATCACCATATTAAGAAAGATATGGCCAGAGATCATCAAGGATAAGTGAATCTTTGTCACATTCCTACAACATTTATTTTTTTTATAAATAGACCTCATAGTCCACAAACTATGGAATATAACGTATCTCACAAAAGTAAGTACACCCCTCCCATTTGTGTAAATCTTTTCTTCTCTCTTTTCATGTGACAACACTGAAGAAATGACACTTGTCTACAATGTAAAGTAGTGAGTGTACAGCTTGTATAACAGTGTAAATTTCCCGTCCCCTCAAAATAACTCAACACACAGCCAGTAATGTCTAAACCACTGGCAAGAAAAGTCAGTACACCCCTAAGTGAAAATCTCCAAATTGGGCCCAATTAGCATTTTTCCCTCCCCGGTGTCATGTGACTCGTTAGTGTTACAATGTCTCGGGTGTGAATGGGGAGCAGGTGTGTTTAAATTTGGTGTTATCGCTCTCACTCTCTCATACTGGTCACTGGAAGTTCAACATGGCACCTCATGGCAAAGAACTCTCTGAGGATCTGAAAATAAAGAATTGTTGCTCTACATAAAGATGGCTTAGGTTATGAGAAGATTGCCAAGACCCTGAAACTGAGCTGCAGCACGGTGGCCAAGACCATACAGCGGTATAACAGGACAGGCTCCCCTCAGAACAGGCCTCGCCATGGTCCACCAGAGAAGTTGAGGTCACGTGCTCAGCGTCATATCCAGAGGTTGTCTTTGGGAAATAGACATATGAGTGCTGCCAGCATTGCTGCAGAGGTTGTAGGGGTGGGGGGTCAGCCTGTCAGTGCTCTGACCATACGCCGCACTCTGCATCAAATTAGTCTGCATGGCTGTGGTCCCAGAAGGAAGCCTCTTCTAAAGATGATGCACAAGAAAGACCACAAACAGTTTGCTGAAGACAAGCAGACTAAGGAGATGGATTACTGGAACCATGTCCTGTGCTCTGATGAGACCAAGATAAAGGTATTTGGTGTCAGATGGTGACAAGCGTGTGTGGGGGCAACCAGGTGAGGAGGACAAAGACAAGTGTGTCTTGTCTACAGTCAGGCATGGTGGTGAGAGTGTCATGGTCTGGGGCTGCATGAGTGCTGCCGGCACTGGGGGGCTACAGATCATTGAGGGGACCATGAATGCCAACATGTACTGTGACATACTGAAGCAGAGCATGATCCCCTCCCTTCAGAGACTGGACCGCAGGGCAGTATTCCAACATGATAACCACCCCAAACACACCTCCAACACCACCACTGCCTTGCTAAAGAAGCTGAGGATAAAGGTGATGGACTGGCCAAGCATGTCTCCAGACCTAAACCCTATTGATCATCTGTGGGGCATCCTCAGAGGGAAGGTGGAGGAGCGCAAGGTCTCCAACATCCACCAGCTCCGTGATGTCATCATGGGGGAGGGGAAGAGGACTCCAGTGGTGACCTGTGAAGCTCTGGTGACCTCCATGCCCAAGAGGGTGAAGGCAGTGCTGGAAAATAATGGCGGCCACACAAAATATTGACACTTTGGGCCCAATTTGGACATTTTCACTTAGGGGTGTACTGACTTTTGTTGCCAGCGGTTTAGACATTAAAGGAGAAGTCCAGCCTGAGCTTTTTAGGCTGGGCTCCTCCTATGGCTCACAGTTCTTTAACCCGTTTTCAGAGGAGAGAAGTCTCAAGCCCGCTGTCCGATGGCGTCACTCCAATCAGTTAGGAGCGCCTCATCCCGACGTCTGAAGTCTGGATCCTTAATTTTCCCATAATGAAAGTCCTGTATTTTAGTACCAGTGATGTCATCACCGGGTCTCTGAGCTTCTCTGTGCAATGCAGGCAGATCATGGGTGGTGGGAGGGGCTGGTGGGAGGGGCTGTACATCGCTTCCTGAGAGCACCACCCGACCTCCGTACTCCCGCTGCAAGCACTGGGCTGTCACCTGGGGAGGAGTTATGCAAATATCAAAATGTCCAGATGGGCGGGTGTCAGTCTGGAGGAGTGGGCGTTTACTAGACAGGCTGAATTTGCATAGGTAACGCCCACGTTTGATGTTGAGCCTCCATAATGGAAAGAGCTTTAATCCAATGAATGAATAGGGGCGGGACCTGGGACATAATGCGCTCTGCGTGACTTTAGGCGCTTTTTTTTTTTTTGCACATTTTACGTTTTTCGGGACCAAATCTGCGATTTTCGGGACACATTTAGCGTTTTCCAGACAACAAGTAGCAGGAGCGGTCTGGAGTGCCGCCTTACCCCCGGGACTGGTCGATCGCGGCTCCCATGGCTCTCCTGGCCCCCGGCCAGTCCTCTTCATGGAACGTTAGTACAGTAAATTCTTCTTTTCTCAGGCGGAGTGGAAGAATTTCCCCGGCTTTCATGTGGTCGGTTCTGAGCTCATTTCCATGTAGAAGACAAACACAAAAAACAGAGGCGTCCAATGTGGGGGGAGGAGAGGAGGAGGCGAAACGCATAGGATTGTAAATAGGAGCCGCAATTGCGCAACGCGGTCAATGCCAACCATTCCCCGTTTAATTATTTGCTTCTGTTAATAGGAAGATGAATTCATGGAAACAGAATCGCGGTCATTCGTTCAATCTGATGTCACTTCAATTCTGAAATCTTTCCGTCTATTGAAATGCCGCACACCAGCTGAAAGCTGTCATTTGGCTTGCAGTGTGAGATTTATCTCTATGGGCCAATACACGACCCACTGCAAGAGTATATCCAGCCTGCTGCTAGGGTCAGCGGCCTCTCATGTAGGTATACAGGTCATTTCTCCCCAACATCAACAATCTCCCACCCCCCCCCCCTCAGTGTCTAGAGCAGGTACCCCGGGACTCAGTGTCATTGTGCCAGCCTTAGAGGCTAGGGCCCCTGGCATCATTACAACCAATCACGTGTTTGCCCAAGCATTCATAGGAAGATAGCACCTCCTCCTCCGTCCAGACCTGCTCTGCCTCCGCCTACTGCTACAGCCTCATCCCCGGGCTCTCCAGACCTAGATATAAGGGGGGACTTTGATGGGGACTCTGATGTGAACATTGATGTTAGGGTAGAATATGATGGGAACTCTGATGTAAGGGGACACTTTAAAGGGGACTCTGATATAAGGGGAGACTTTGATGGGGACTCTGATGTAAGGGGAGACTTTGATGGGGATTCTGATGTAAGGGGGGACTTTGATGGGGAGTCGGTTGTAAGGAAGGACTTTGATGGGGACCCTGATGTAAAAGTGGACTTGATGGTAACTCTGATATGGACCTTGATGTAAGGGTAGAATCTGATGTGGATCTC
The DNA here is from genome assembly GCF_037356315.1 of Lithobates pipiens. Classification (NCBI taxonomy): domain Eukaryota; kingdom Metazoa; phylum Chordata; class Amphibia; order Anura; family Ranidae; genus Lithobates; species Lithobates pipiens. The sequence continues at coordinate 1,024,736 of NW_027507878.1, read as the reverse complement.
TGATGTAACGAAGGACTTTGATGGGGACTCTGATGTAAGGGGGGACTTTGATGGGGACTCTGATGTAAGGGGGGACTTTGATGGGGACTCTGATGTAAGGGGGGTTTTGATGGGGACTCTGATGTAAAGGGGATGTTGATGGGGACTCTGATGTAAGGGGGGTTTTGATGGAGATTCTGATGTAAAGGGGATGTTGATGGGGACTCTGATGTAAGGGGGATGTTGATGGGGACTCTGATGTAAAGGGGGACTTTGATGGGGACTCTGATGAAAGGGGGACCCTGATGTAAAAGTGGACTTTGATGGGAACTCTGATGTGGATCTTGATGTAAGGAAGGACTTTGATGGGGACTCTGATATAAGGGGGACTTTGATGGGGACTCTGATATAAGGGGGGCTTTGATGGGGACTCTGATGTAAGGGGGATGTTGATGGGGACTCTAATGTAAGGGGGACTTTGATGGGGACTCTGATGTAAGGGGGACTTTGATGGGGACTCTGATGTAAGGGGGACTTTGATGGGGACTCTGATGTAAAGGGGGAGCCTGAGGTAAGGGTAGAACCTGATGTAAGGGGGACTTTGATGGGGACTCTGATGTAAGGGAGGACTCTGATGAAAGGAGGGATTCTGAGGTAAATGCAGACTTTGATGGAAACTCTGGTGTAAGGAGGACTCTGATAAATTCAGTTAAATGTTATTCCTTCATTTATCAAACTGATTTTTTGCTGCCTGTGGAATTCGGTGAGATCTGGTTCATGTGGCCCCTCATACTGAGGTTTGGGGACCCCTGTGTTAGATTAAAGCAGATTGAAATGTCCGTATTCTGACCTCCCCTCTATAGGTAGAAGCCCCCAAGAAGGCCCAGGTGATGATGTGATTGGTCCTTCTTCCAGGTTTGGGGCCGGCTTAGGATCAGATGATTCCACTGCATTGCACATATAAGGTAAAGCTGCACTCCAGCATTGAATCGGCTTTGACTGACGTAGTAATGCAGATACCATACCTGGGGGACCACTGTGAAAGCCGGAAATCAGTGTAGTAGTTGCCGCTACTACAGCAATCACCAATGTCTTCCTAATCCCATGCTGAGTAGCTCCCCTTCATAGTGAACACAGGCTCCATAATGAATGTGAGACATCCCCAATGTGAGACCAACTACTGCTAGATATACCATGACCTGGATCCATGAGACCAACTACTACTAGATATACCATGACCTGGATCCATGAGACCAACTACTACTAGATATACCATGACCTGGATCCATGAGACCAACTACTACTAGATATACCATGACCTGGATCCATGAGACCAACTACTACTAGATATACCATGACCTGGATCCATGAGACCAAATACTACCGTGTTTCCCCGAAAGTAAGACAGTGTCTTACTTTCTTTTTATCCCCAAAAGCCCCACTATGTCTTACTTTCGGGGTATGTCTTATATTGGAAAAAAATTGTCGAATTTTTTCTTTTAACCATAAAATTAACATTTATTAACAACCTGAACAGTATTGTATTCACTACTGAGGAGGACCACACCTCCCAGCATGTAAGGCTGCACTGCACTACAGAAGAGGACTACAAGTCCCAGTATGCAGAGCTGCACTGCGCTACAGAAGAGGACTACAAGTCCCAGCAAGCAAGGCTGCACTGCATTACAGAGGACTACAAGTCCCAGCATGCAAGGCTGCACTATGGAGGACTACAAGTCCAAGCATACAAAGCTGCTATGCTCAGCAGAGGAGAACTGTAAGCCCACACAGCCCGGTATGTTGGGACTTGTAGTCCTCCTCAGCTGCATCTTGCGGTTACATAATAAGAGCTGCAGAGAATCTCTTCACACCCCCCCCCTCCCCCTCCCCCTCCTTGGTCTCTCTCTGTATGACCAGCACTGACCTGTACCGGGAGGACACAGAGCCAGTGACACCTGTCGGCAGTGATCCGGGACCTGGCGCAATAATCCCCTTCTCTGTGGTTGCGTCGCGCCGTTCTGATCAGTCTCGGGCAGCGGCTGTCACTCACAGCTGAGCAGAGTGAAGCCGCCTCCCCCTCCTCTTGTATGGCTACACAGTGCTGTCCATGAAGGAGAAGGAGGGGGAGGCGGCTTCACTGAAGCCGCCTCCCCCTCCTCCTCCTCCATACACAGCACTGTGTAGCCATACAAGAGGAGGGGGAGGCGGCTTCACTCTGCTCGGCCGAGACTGATCAAAACGGCGCTGTCTCTTCAGTCGGAGGGGGAGGGCGCTGGCCTGGCACCCCCCCCCCCCGGGTGCGGCCCGCACCCCCCGCCCCACTCTTAGTACCGTACGTCACTGGAGGCGGCAATACCCCCGTGTTTCCCCGAAAGTAAGACATATGTCTTACTTTCGGGGTACGGCTTATATTAGCCGACCCCTCTGAAACTCCCGATACGTCTTACAATCGGGGGTGTCTTACTATCGGGGAAACACGGTACTAGATACAGCATGACCTGGATCCATGAAGCCAACCACTTCTAGATATACCATGACCTGGATCCATGAGACCAACTACTATGAAATACCCCATGACTGGGATCCATAAGACCAACCACTACTAGATATACCATGACCTGGATCCATGAGACCAACTACTATGAAATACACCATGACTGGGATCCATAAGACCAACCACTACTAGATATACCATGACCTGGATACATAAGACCAACTACTACTAGATATACCATGACCTGGATCCGTGAGACCAACTACTACTAGATATACCATGACCTGGATCCATGAGACCAACTACTACTAGATATACCATGACCTGGATCCATGAGACCAACTACTACTAGATATACCATGACCTGGATACATGAGACCAACTACTACTAGATATACCATGACCTGGATCCATGAGACCAACTACTACTAGATATACCATGACCTGGATACATGAGCACCTTGACAGACATAGTCCTGATCGATGTTTCCCATGGCCAGTTGTGGCAAGGCATCCACTTCATCCTTCGGTAACTGGCCACCTTTGTTTTCCGCACACCCCACTGCCATCCTCTTCATCAACCCTAAAAGCTCTATTCTGATTTACACAGTGGAGTATTGTTTGTAAAGCGATGACAGGAGAAGTGAAGCAGACCAGCGACCTCCTATGAGTTGTCAGAGAAGCTAAACAGATATATTCTTCTCTCTCCTAACATGTTCCAGCACTTCCCATTTGCCCCCCTCCCAACCCAAGGTGGGGGGGGCACCCCGTACCTGTCGAAGAAATAAAATGTGATATAAACAGAGGCCTGTTTGAGTTCTGCGGTGACCTTGAGGAACCGGAACCGGTGCCAGCGGCCGATGGCTGGCAGTCAAGTTCTCTGCCAGGCGATACGGATGTCGGAGTCACAGGCTGAGGCGGTGGGCCTGGAAGGGGGTGGTGGGGAGGTCAAGCAAATCTTTCCACCGCACACAGAGCCACAGTCACCTCCATTATTCCTGAAGGATCTTATGGCCAAGGACTGTCCTCCCACCATAACAAACCAAGAGATATTTATAGACATTGCAGCAGGTGGGTGTTCAGACCCAATGGACGGGTTCAGACCTCAGCCTGTGTTGTTGGTCCTTTGCTTTAACCCTTTGCAGTCTCTAAACTTACAACCACCCCTTAGACCTGAACATCTTAAATCTGACCTTCTGCCTCCCCTTCAGTCTTCAACAGTTGTACCTGGTTCCCCTCCTGGACAGAAACGGCTTCCTGTGATTTCATTGCACACTGTGAGTATCTCACAATGTGCATTAGAAGCTGCAGCCAAGAGCTCTGCAGTCACTTTTGGAATAGTTGTTTTCCTATCCTATGTCTTTTTGTCTCTTTCGGCCAGTTGACAATATCGCCCACATGATCCACATCATCCACATCGCCCACATCATCCACATCGCCCACGTCATCCACATCATCCACATGGCCCACGTCATCCACATCGCTCACATCATCCACTTCGCCCACCATGGGCGTCCGCAGGTAGGGGCAAGGGGGGTCAAGTGCCCCCCCCTGGAATCAGGGATGAGATCTTAAATTCAACACAGTTCCATCCCTATCGGGGTGTGGGCAGCCCACACCCATGTGCAACCCACCAGTGGGGTGACACCATCAAGGTTCTGCCAAGCCCCCCTATCAGTGTAGTGTGACTGCGGGCTCCTTTCCGTGCTCAGTCCAGCAGAGAACTCGGCGGCGGTGCTATCAGGTTTCCCCCGGTCACCCTCTCCTTTCTCCTGTCAGGGAGAAGAGATGACAGCTCTCCCCAGGTTCCTCGCCCAGCTTCCTGCCCGCTCTGTTCCTTCCCTATTGGCCATAACTGTTCCTGCCTGCTCTGTTCCTTCCCTATTGGCCATAACTGAGGCCAATCAAAACTGACTAGGAGAGGAGAGAATCATAGGACATGTAGTCCCAAAAATTGGTGGCCCCATTTTCCACAGGGCGGAGGATACCGCTCGATCGAGAGATTGAGAGACTGTAGCCTGGGAAAAAAGCTGGGGGAGAGGGTGCTACAGGAAAAAGAACAAGGATTGTGCTGGGCAGAAGCCAGAGAGAGAGAGCCACGCTGCCCAGCGCCACCAGAGAGAGAACTACACTGCCCCACACCACCAGAGAGAGCCATGCTGCCCAGCACCACCTGAGAGAGAAAGACTGAGTCACTGCCAGGGTACATACATGCTACACTACTGACCAGAGTCGCCCCCGGGGCGCGTGAGCGATCGTCCAGCCGGAGGGATCACTGGTGTTGTTTCGCTGGGTCTGGTAAGAGGGCCTGTTGGCCATTATCCATTACCTATCCTAGGGATTGTACTAAGTCTGCAGTCTCTGACCATGATAATCTGATAATGACATTGTCGAAAAGGGGCGGCTCATGGGTGACCCTAAAATTATGCCCCCCCTTGAAAAAAGTTCTGCGGACGCCCATGTCATCCACATCATCCACATGGCCCACATCATCCACATCGCCCACATCATCCACATCGCCCACATCATCCACATCATCCACATCATCCACATGGCCCACATCATCCACATCATCCACATCATCCACATGGCCCACATCATCCACATCGCCCACCTCATCCACATCATCCACATCGCCCACATCATCCACATCATCCACATCGCCCACATCATCCACATGGCCCACGTCATCCACATCACCTACATCATCCACATCATCCACATCGCCCACATCATCCACATCGCCCACATCATCCACATCACCTACATCATCCACATCATCCACATCGCCCACATCATCCACATCGCCTACATCATCCACATCGCCTACATCATCCACATCACCCACATCATCCACATCATCCACATCATCCACATCGCCCACATCATCCACATCGCCTACATCATCCACATCACCCACGTCATCCACATCGCCCACATCATCCACATCGCCAACATCATCCACATCGCCCACATCATCCACATCATCCACATGGCCCACATCATCCACATCATCCACATCATCCACATGGCCCACATCATCCACATCGCCCACCTCATCCACATCATCCACATCGCCCACATCATCCACATCATCCACATGGCCCACGTCATCCACATCGCCCACATCATCCACATCATCCACTTGGCCCACGTCATCCACATCACCTACATCATCCACATCATCCACATCGCCCACATCATCCACATCGCCCACATCATCCACATCACCTACATCATCCACATCATCCACATCGCCCACATCATCCACATCGCCTACATCATCCACATCGCCCACATCATCCACATAGCCAACATCATCCACATCGCCCACATCATCCACATCGCCCACTTCATCCACATCACCAACATCATCCACATCGCCCACTTCATCCACATCGCTAACATCATCCACATCGCCCACATCATCCACATCGCCCACATCATCCACATCACCCACTTCATCCACATCGCCCACTTCATCCACATCACCAACATCATCCACATCGCCCACTTCATCCACATCGCCTACATCATCCACATCGCCCACATCATCCACATCGCCCACATCATCCACATCACCCACTTCATCCACATCGCCAACATCATCCACATCACCCACTTCATCCACATCGCCCACATCATCCACATCGCCAACATCATCCACATCGCCAACATCATCCACATCGCCCACATCGCCCACTTCATCCACATAGCCCACATCATCCACATTGCCAACATCATCCACATCGTCCACATCGCCCACAATATCCACATCGCCCACATCGCCCACTTCATCCACATAGCCCACATCATCCACATTGCCAACATCATCCACATCGTCCACATCGCCCACTTCATCCACATTGCCAACATCATCCACATCGTCCACATCGCCCACATCATCCACATCGCCCACATCATCCACATCGCCCACATCATCCACATGGCACTGTCCAGCCGATAATTTTCCACATGGCTCATTCAATTTCCTCTCGGGTATCTGGGCAGAAATTCACACAGACATCTTTATTTTCCGATGACGCATCCTTTCCCGGCCATAGAACAATTCTCCTAGCAGATAACGGTATAATTACCACATAATAAAGATTATCTAGGAGCCGCTGATGAATATCCGATGTCCTGCTGGACAGACTTGGGTCCTCTGAGGACTTGGAATTACTGGAGCCATTGGCACCCAATAACATCCGGCCATGGTGGGCGGGGGGGGGCTCTGCCAGGCTTTCAGAGGTCGATGTAAAGATCTTTATCCTGCATTTGGGATAAACACAAGTCGTTGGGCAATGCTTTGCTGGAGAACTTTCCATAAGTTGCCGTGTTGTGCAATACATTACCTAAAACGGCCAGCGCCGGCCGCCTTCCAGGCACGCTACATTGTAATTACAGCCGTTACATAATGTTTATTTAGGTTCCCATACATTGTGCTGACTCATTCCTCCATAAACACACCGGGGGGGGGGGGGGGGGGGGGGCGCAGGACATGAAATCTGCAGAAAGGATTTCGCTGTCCAAGGATTAGCTGTTGTGTAACCGGATCGGTAAAGAGGACCTGTGCTGCTTTTTCAGGAAGAATATTCTAGATATGTGCGGACAAATGTTTGTTCGTTCAAATTTTACCCCAAAACACATTCTGCTACTCCTCACGAGCAGTAGCGGCCCGTCCATTAGGGGCGCACAGGCACCCCCGCCCCTCATTTATGCGTCCAGGTGAATTGTTTGCTGACACCCCCCCCCCCCAGAAAAAACCCCATCAGCCACCACTGCTCCCGAGTATGGTGATACCACATGTCTGAGACTTTTTTGCAGCCTAGTCACAGAGAAGGGGCCCAAAATCCAAAGAGCACCTTTACTCTTTCTAAGGCCTTTAATTAATGATATGGCATAGGGAGTCTTTTGAAGACTTCAATTTTTTTTTTTTTTGCCACAAGTTTTTGGAAAATGTGGAATGAAAGTTAAATAAAAATGTAATTGCTTTACACAAAGTTGTCACTTCAACCACTTGACCACCCGGAAGATTTACTCCCTTTTCACGACCAGGCCATTTTTTGCAATACGGCACTGCGTTACTTTTACTGACAATTGCGCGATCATGCGTCGCTGTACCCCAAATAAAATTTATGTAATATTTTTTCCCACAAATAAAGCTTTCTTTTAGTAGTATTTGATCCCCTCTGCATTATTTTTTTGCGCTGTAAACAAAAAAAAGACTGACAATTTAGAAAAAACAAAACAAAACATTTTTTTTACTTTCTGCTGTACAACATATCCAATACAAAAATGTAAAAAAAAAATCGAATTTCTTCATACATTTATGGTTTAAGTTTGGTTTATTCTCTATTCATGGACTGAAATTTTCACTGGGACTCTGCTTTAGTTTTCCTTTTTATAATTTTTTTTCACTTGAAAATTTGAAAATGTTGTTATGATGTTATTTTATTAGCACTGCACTTACTTTGTATGCATTTCTTCATACATTTAGGTCAATATGTGTTCTGCTATCATCCCCATCCAGCAAAGAGAAATCCCTACCCAGCAAAGAAAAACCCCAATCCAGCAAAGAGACAGCCCCATATAGCAAAGAGACGGCCCAAGCCAGCAAAGAGACATCACCATATAGCAAGAAGACATCTCCAATCAAGCAAAGAGACATGTCCAATCCAGCAGAGAGACATCCCCAGTCTAGCAAAGAAACATCCCCAGTCCAGCAAAGAGACAGCCCAGTCCAGCAAAAAGAAATCCCAGTCCAGCAAAGAGAAACCCCAATCCAGCAAAGAGACAGCCCCATATAGCAAAGAGACGGCCCAAGCCAGCAATGAGACATCCCCAATCCAGCAAAGAGACATCTCCAATCCAGCAGAGAGACATACCTAGTCCAGCAAAAAGACATCCCCATCCAGCAAAGAGACATCCCCAGTCCAGCAAAGAAACATCCCTATCCAGCAAAGAGACAGCCCAGTCCAGGAAAGAGAAAATCCCAGTCCAGCAAAGAGAAACCCCAATCCAGCAAAGAGACAGCCCCATATAGCAAAGAGACAGCCCAAGCCAGCAAAGAAAAATCCCCAATCCAGCAAAGAGACATCTCCAACCCAGCAAAGAGACATCTCCAATCCAGCAGAGAGACATACACAGTCCAGCAAAAAGACATCCCCATCCAGCAAAGAGACATCCCCAGTCCAGCAAAGAGACAGCCCAGTCCAGCAAAGAGAAATCCCAGTCCAGCAAAGAGACAGCCCATTCCAGGAAAGAGAAATCCCAGTCCAGCAAAGAGACAGCCCAGTCCAACAAAGAGACATCCCCATATAGCAAACAGACATCCCCAGTCCAACAAAAAGACAACCCCAGACCAGCAAAGAGACATCCCTACATAGCAAGAGGATCAACAGACTGCAGCATCGGTGCTTCCCTGTGCACCTTCGGGGTAGGCCAGCGCAACGGCACACACAGTGCGCAAAGCGGCGGGTTTGCGCATACAGGTGCACGAATTAGCGGGTCTGCGCGCACACAGTACGGGTTGGCGCACGCATATGCGCGATATGGTACAACGGCGTGTGCGCATGCGCACAGCTATGCGCACCACCTGATCACTCTGACAGACCTATAAAAGGCAACCATTTTCTCTTTGTCTTTGCTGGTTTATCTCTTCAGCTCCTGTGTTCCTGTGCTTGTTTCCTGAGGCTTCCCGTTGTGACCCGGATCGGACCTGACTACTCTCTTGGACTTCTCCTGTGATTGACCTCTGGCTTGCCTTCTGGATTTCCCTCTCTACCCTTCCTGTGTTTGACCCCCGGCCTGTCTCCTGGACTTGTCTCTGCCTATTCCCTGTGTTGTGATTAGGGTGACTACATTTCCAAACTGCCATTCAGGGACACCCCTCAGCACGCAACGGTCTGTGACATCACAAGGGGGCGGTGCCACCATGTGACATCCATGGGTGACCCCGCCCCTTACCTATTTAAGCATTTTGTTTCATGTATGTTAGCCCAACATTGTAAGAACAATTACACTCTGTGACTCTAATTGTTCTTACAATGTTGGGCTAACATACTTGAAACAAATGCTTTTTATATCCAAGGCACTAAAGTTGTATAAAAAAAAAACAGTACTTTATACTCCAAAGGGAATACAAATAACCCGAGTGATCTGGAGTAAAAACTGGACATACACTGACCTACCGGATATCACATCCTCAGCTCTGTGGGGCTCATGCTGGGACCTGTAGTCCTTCATTAGGAGAATGAGGTCAGTGGCAGTGGTGAGGGTGGGAGGAGAGAGGGAGTTGGTGAGGGGGGGGGGTGGGTGAGGGTGAGAGAGATGGGTTGAGGGGGGGAGAGGGGTGGGGGGAGAGAGCAGGGAGGGGGTATGAGAGAGTAGGGATGGGAGAGAGAGAGGGGGTGGGTGAAAGTGACCCCCTATCCCCTGCCTGCAGTCTCTCCTGTGCCCCCCTGTCCCAGCCCCTGTCTGTGGGTAGGTGTGTGTGTGAGATGCACCTACCTCGTGCCCATCCTCGTCCTCTGGGCCCTTGGTCAACCTGTCTTCCTTCTTGTTGATGACAGTGACAGCTAGGAGAGGAGGCTGGAGAAAGTGTGCAGGCCCTGGGAGTTTTCTGGGGATGCTGCACCCACTGCTGCTCAGGTCAGGGTGGCCGGCGGTGAGGTCTTCTCCCACTCCCTCCTGGGCTGTTGGTTCTAGCCAGCCCCATGCTGCTTACCGGAGCTGCTGATCACTGTTTCAAAATGCTGCTGCTGTCGGCTCCGCTTCCCCTGCCCTGCACCCCGCTAGACCAGCAGGACTTTCACTCTCCTGACTTATAGCATGACAAGGGGGTGGCGGCAGGGTTTGTTTCAAAGGGCAGCTGCTTTGGGCCCCAGGAGCACTAGCACGGAGGAGGAGGAAGTGAGAGTACAGACCCCCCTCAATTAGTACTGACCTCCCCACAAACCACCCCCTCCATTAGTACAGACCCCCCTCAGGACAAACTAGCCGCCATTAGTAGAGACCCCCCTGGACAAACCATCCCCTCTATTACTACAGACCCCCCTTAGGACAAACCACCCCCCTCCATTAATACAGACCCCCCCAGGACAAACCACCACCCCTCCATTAGTACAGACCCCCCACAAACCACCCCCACCCTCCGTTAGTACAGACCCCCTCAGGACAAACCACCCCCCCTCCATTAGTAGAGACCCCCCCAGACAAACCACCCCCTACATTTGTAGAAACCCCCACAGACAAACCACCCCCCCATTAGTACAGACCCCCCACAAACCACCCCCCTCCATTAGTAAAGACCCCCCTCAGGACAAACCACCCCCCCTCCATTAGTAGAGATCCCCCCGGACAAACCACCCCCCCTCCATTAGTACAGACCCCCCACAAACCACCCCTCCATTAGTACAGACCCCCCACAAACCACCCCTCCATTAGTACAGACCCCCCACAAACCACCCCCCTCCATTAGTAAAGACCCCCCTCAGGACAAATCATCCCCCCTGCATTAGTAGAGACTCCCCCGGACAAACCACCCCCTCCATTTGTACAGACCCCCCCTTCAGGACAAACCACCCCCTCCATTAGTAGAGACCCCCACAACCCCCCCCATTAGTACAGACGCCCCCACAAACCCCCCCACAAACCACCCCCACATTAGTACAGACTCCCCCAAAAACACCCCCCATTAGTACAGACCCCCCATAAACCACCCCTATCCATTAGTATCGACCCCTCCAGAAACCACCCCCCATTAGTACAGACTCCCCCACAAACCAGACCCCCATTAGTAAAGACTCCCCCACAAACCACCCCCTCCATTAGTACAGACCCCCCTCAGCACAAACCCCACCCGGGCGGCAGCTGGAGAGGAGGTGGATCTCCTCTGAGGAGAGGAGGATGGAAGGGGGACGGACTTGAGCAGGAAATACAGCGATGGTGGTGACCAGCGGAGAGACCGGCCTCAGTCTGGACACCGTCACGACAAGGAAAGGAGGAGGAGGGAGGGGAGCACTCTGGCGCTTGACCGCCCCCACCTCTGTGGCGCCTGGGTGAACTGCACCTGCCTAGGATCGGCCCTGGTTCCCAGTGTCAGTTTCATTCCGGGACACTGTATTGTCCCGAAATGAAGGTGCCCGGGACCAGGGACAAAAATGAAAATTACGGGATAATCCCGGGCAATCCGGGACACGTGGGCACCCTAGTTGTGATGCCTGGATTTGTGTATCTGTGTATGACCTGGCTTGCCCTCGGACTCTGATCTAACCTCCCTGGTGCTTGACCCTCAGCCTCCTGCTGTTCTTCACTCCAAGTGTTAGAACTCCCGCTGGGCGTTCTCTTCAAACACATCCCAAGGCTATCTGCACGGGCACCTCTTCCCTCAGAAGACTCCCTACATACAAGTCACCTGCTGGCAACCCGTGCCCCTTCGTGCCCTGTACCCGCTGTTTCACCCTCAGGGGTACCGGGCACCCAGTTGCAAGGGAAGCCTCTCTCAGCACTTCGGCCCCTGGTGAGTACCTGACAGAGACATCCCCAGTCCAGCAGAGAGACAGCCCCAGTTCAGCAAAGAGACATCCCCATCAAGCAAAGAGACATCCCTATCCAGCAGAGACAAACCCAGTCCAGCAAAGAGACATCCCCATTCCACCCTCCTTCCCCACTGCTACAAATCAGGACTTTGTAACACACACTGGGTCAGTTTAGGGATATATATCTATATATATAGATATATATGTAGCAAACAGGCCGTCGGGGATAGTGACACTCAATTTATCATCCGTTCAGGCCCAGATGTGTGCTGCTCCAGAGAAACCTTTCCTGACCAGGTCAACTGGCACCTAAATTGCGCCACCCGGCTCTGACGGCCCGAACTTAATAGGATGCCGGACAGCCACAGAACCTTGTGTGGAGAGGCTAGGTAAGCGGCACCAGCCCAAGGAGCAGCCCAGCTGCCTTGGGAGTCAGGACCCAGCCAGAAGGACATGCAGCTCTCTTTATGAAGCCAGCCGCGGAGGTGCCAGGTGAGTAGTGCCAGCTCTAGCAGCCACCCAGCTGCCTAGGGAGTCAGGACCCAGGAGGATATGCAGCCCAGCAGCCCTGGGCCACCGAGCAGATGCCCAGTGTGCCCTATGGCCCATCCGGGCCTGGTTCAGAGACATGGTCAGCATGGTCATACGGGCAAATGTGGTCAATAAACAGTCAAATCGGGTATACTAATTCTAGCTACACTGGGCTGGTGACACTAATGACATATAGACATGGAAGCGGGGTCACCAGATGACCCTGCCCCATGTCTACCTGTCATTCGGCAAATGGCGTGTCCCATGCAGAGACACTAGCCTAATGGCAGGTAGACATGTGGGTGGGGTGACTGGGTGACCCCGCCTCCCTGTTTACCTGTCATTCGGCATGTGCCTCTGGGTGGGATGTGTTGTGCTCAGCCGGTGGCATTTATTTTTTATTTTCATCGGGAATCCCACTGACGGCAGAGGAGTCGTGCTTTTTAAGGACGCAGCAGCCGCAACTCATTACTAACCAGCTTTTCTCAATTAATAAAATGCCAAATTCATCCAAAAATGTAATTATAACTTTTTCATATTTGTTCTGATTTGTTACGTCCATTTGGAAATTTGGACACATCCAAATCTCCAAAAATGAAACCATCGTCCAAAAAACGGATCTAAACAAACCAAATCGCACAG